>NC_091460.1:146709807-147309807 GCF_027789765.1 Dendropsophus ebraccatus | reverse complement strand
GCAGTATGAGACCACCAGTGCTGGAGTGGCAGTATGAGACCACCAGTGCTGGAGCTGCAGTATGAGACCACCAGTGCTGGAGCGGCAGTATGAGACCACCAGTGCTGGAGCGTCAGTATGAGACCACCAGTGCTGGAGCGGGGGAGGTAAGAGCACATTATTTCTTTTATCCTTTCCAGCATCGATTTCCCTGGACTTCTCCTTTAACTTCCCAGAACAGAACAAACCAAAAATGTGGACTGTAGTTTGGATTTAGAATTCAGCTGATTCAGTGTCCTCCTCTGCTGTGTGTGACTGGGGCCTGAGAACCTGTGTCACATGGAGTCTAGAATGAAAGCCAAATTGTATAAAAAATAAAAAGACAAATTCTAATCATCACAATCAGGAAGATTTGAGGGGAGGAACATTTCCCTTCTGGCTGATTGCTCCTTCTCGGATCTGCTGGGAGGATGGGAATCTCAGTAATAATAATCCTTAGCTCTACCTACAGCTGCGTCACCGGATCGGCTCTATGTAATAAAGCGTTGCATCAGGGGTCCGGATGGCTACACTCCTCCAATGCAGTTTTTGGAATATTGCAATTTTTTTTATTTCAACTGTGCTGTAATTTTTCCACCTGTAGAACGTAGAATTCTCCATGGAGGCCGTGAGTCCGTTCCACCAGAGGCAAAGAGGAGAGGGGCAGGCGGGAATTTTGCTGTCTACAATTATGCAATTATCATGGAAGGCTTGGGGGGTGGGGGGCGCACTGGTCTGATCAGCAGGGACAGTGTCTAGCAGTGCTGCCTGCCCCAGTGAGGGCACATAGAGCTGGACCAAGACTGCAACATTACTCTTTCAACAGCTGAATGTTCCATTAAAATTTAAATTATAATGCAAGGCACAAAAACAAAAATGTAATGGACCCTATAATGGACCCTATAATGTGCCCTATAATGTGCCCTATAATGGACCCTATAATGTGCCCTATAATGTGCCCTATAATGTACCGTATAATGTGCCCCATAATGTGCCCTATAATGGACCCTATAATGTGCCCTATAATGGACCCTATAATGTGCCCTATAATGTGCCCTATAATGTACCGTATAATGTGCCCCATAATGTGCCCTATAATGTACCGTATAATGTGCCCCATAATGTGCCCTATAATGTGCCCTATAATGTGCCCTATAATGTACCGTATAATGTGCCCCATAATGTGCCCTATAATGGACCCTATAATGTGCCCTATAATGTACCGTATAATGTGCCCTATAAGGGACCCTATAATGTGCCCTATAATGGACCCTATAATGTGCTCTATAATGGACCCTATAATGTGCTCTATAATGGACCTTATAATGTGCCCTATAATGGACCCTATAATGTGCCCTATAATGGACCCTATAATGTGCCCTATAATGGACCCTATAATGGGCCCTATAATGGACCCTATAATGTGCCCTATAATGGACCCTATAATGTGCCCTATAATGTGCCCTATAATGGACCCTATAATGGACCCTATATTGTACCCTATAATATGCCCTATAATGGACCCTATAATGGATCCTATATTGTGCCCTATAATGGACCCTATAATGGACCCTATAATGTGCCCTATAATGTGCCCTATAATGTGCCCTATAATGTGCCCTATAATGTACCCTATAATGTGCCCTATAATGGACCCTATAATGTGCCCTATAATAGACGGTATAATGGACCGTATATTGGACCCTATATGTTAATGTTAAAGGACAACTCCCATGAAATTTTTTTTCCAGTAATTGAAGCACATTACAAAGTTATATAACACTGTAATATACTTCAATCACCTGTCTGTCCTCCTTCCCTGTCTTTTCCCCCCTCCATCCCCCACCAGGAAGTGTAAGAAACTCCTTCATACCTAATTACTGTCGTCACCAGGCTGCTCTATCAGCTCCTTCTAGTGACGATGAGTCATCAGCAGGAGGGCTGCTCTAGCTCCTGTTACACCAGCCTCCCCCTCCCCTGCCTGGTCAGGTGACTCAGCTTGCTCAGCTCCCATTGGCTCAGCAACTGTAAGCCATCTGACATTCTGCAACTCCATAATGACTGGTGACTGACTCCCGGCACATAACCAGCTACAGGACCCCCTCCCCCATACTCCCTCCTGCTGCTGAGTGGACTCAGTGAGTGAGTGATGCCACTTGCTTATCTTTCTCCTCACTCCCGGCATGTCAGCTACACAGACGTCTTATCTCTCCCCTGCTGCCCTGACCTCATCCTGCAGAATGTCACTACAGTGAGGTGACAGTATGTGTGTGTGTATATAGCAGCCTGACTGAAGAGAGCCAGAGAGGGGGTCATGTGTAGTGTATGATGGGAGTTGTAGTGAATGGAGGGGCCGGCACTTGCTGTGTCACAGCAGCCAAAGTGCATCATGGGAAGCTGAAACCAGGAAGCAAGGAAGAAAGAAGAACAAGACTAGAAATCAGAAGGTGCACAGACGGTGGGAAATCCAAACAGTGACAGCTCAGGAGGGATGAGAAGTATATAAACTAGGTTTCTGATTGGTTTTTGTTTTTTTTTTCCTTAGCGCAAGAGTTGTCCTTTAAGTGAAAACCCTACTAAAACTATATTAACATAAAATAACCCGCCATACCATGACCACATAGCACCACCACCTAATGACTAACATCATTAGGCTATGTTCACACTATGTAAGTACTGTAGCGATCACGACCGTTGTTGATCACGGCCATGATTACTACGATACTTACTGAGTGCTGTAGCTAGAGGGAATCCCGGCCAGAGTATATACAAATAGTACATATATACATACACATAGAATACTCTCCGGCCGGGATCCCTAGCAGCTCCGCAAGAAACTGACATGTGATTCACTGAATAGCGGCAGCAGAAAACCCTGTCAGTGAACACAATGTGAACAGCAGGGAATTCAGATGCGGTGGCAGCAGAGAGCACTGTGTTACACTGGGGGGAATACACCACTTCCTGTAGGGCATACAGCAGCTGATAAGTACTGGAAGACTGGAGAGAATACACCACTTCCTTTAGGGCACCCCTGCACTTTGCTGTGAAATCTCAGGTGGATTTTAGGCAGGTTAGTTACTTTTCTGATACTAATATGTTGTTACTTTAAGGTAGTAGATTAAACTGGGAGGAATTTGGGTGACGGTTCGGGGCTCCTGAACGTCCTTATTATAATGGGGAGACGACTGTCGGGCTGTGGATGTGTCTATCAGATGTACAGCCGGTAGGATTATATGTAAGAAATCCCAGTCAGTCCATCGGCCATCGGATACTACAGAGGACAGTACAGAGGATACCACAGAGGATACTACAGAGGATACTACAGAGGATACTACAGAGGATAGTACAGAGGATACTACAGAGGACAGTACAGAGGATAATACAGAGGATACTACAGAGGATACTACAGAGGACAGTACAGAGGATAGTACAGGGGATAGAACAGAGGATACTACAGAGGATAGTACAGGGGATAGAACAGAGGATACTACAGAGGACAGTACAGAGGATAATACAGAGGATACTACAGAGGATACTACAGAGGACAGTACAGAGGATAGTACAGGGGATAGAACAGAGGATACTACAGAGGATAGTACAGGGGATAGAACAGAGGATACTACAGAGGATAGTACAGAGGATACTACAGAGGATAGTACAGGGGATAGAACGGGATACTACAGAGGATAGTACAGAGGATACTACAGAGGACAGTACAGAGGATAATACAGAGGATACTACAGAGGATACTACAGAGGACAGTACAGAGGATAGTACAGGGGATAGAACAGAGGATACTACAGAGGATAGTACAGGGGATAGAACAGAGGATACTACAGAGGACAGTACAGAGGATAATAAAGAGGATACTACAGAGGATACTACAGAGGACAGTACAGAGGATACTACAGAGGATAGTACAGGGGATAGAACAGAGGATAGTACAGGGGATAGTACAGAGGATACTACAGAGGATAGTACAGGGGATAGAACAGGGGATACTACAGAGGATAGTACAGAGGATACTACAGAGGATAGTACAGAGGATAGTACAGGGGATAGAACAGAGGATACTACAGAGGATAGTACAGGGGATAGAACAGAGGATACTACAGAGGACAGTACAGAGGATAATACAGAGGATACTACAGAGGATACTACAGAGGACAGTACAGAGGATAGTACAGGGGATAGAACAGAGGATACTACAGAGGATAGTACAGGGGATAGAACAGAGGATACTACAGAGGATAGTACAGAGGATACTACAGAGGATAGTACAGGGGATAGAACGGGATGCTACAGAGGATAGTACAGAGGATACTACAGAGGACAGTACAGAGGATAATACAGAGGATACTACAGAGGATACTACAGAGGACAGTACAGAGGATACTACAGAGGATAGTACAGGGGATAGAACAGAGGATACTACAGAGGATAGTACAGGGGATAGAACAGAGGATACTACAGAGGATACTACAGAGGATAGTACAGGGGATAGAACAGAGGATACTACAGAGGACAGTACAGAGGATAATAAAGAGGATACTACAGAGGATACTACAGAGGACAGTACAGAGGATACTACAGAGGATAGTACAGGGGATAGAACAGAGGATAGTACAGGGGATAGTACAGAGGATACTACAGAGGATAGTACAGGGGATAGAACAGGGGATACTACAGAGGATACTACAGAGGATACTACAGAGGATACTACAGAGGATAGTACAGGGGATAGAACAGAGGATACTACAGAGGACAGTACAGAGGATAATACAGAGGATACTACAGAGGATACTACAGAGGACAGTACAGAGGATACTACAGAGGACAGTACAGAGGATACTACAGAGGATAGTACAGGGGATAGAACAGAGGATAGTACAGGGGATAGTACAGAGGATACTACAGAGGATAGTACAGGGGATAGAACAGGGGATACTACAGAGGACAGTACAGAGGATACTACAGAGGATAGTACAGGGGATAGAACAGAGGATACTACAGAGGACAGTACAGAGGATACTACAGAGGATAGTACAGAGGACACTACAGATGATAGTACAGAGGATAGTACAGAGGACAGTACAGAGGATAGTACAGAGGACAGTACAGAGGATACTACAGAGGATAGTACAGAGGACACTACAGATGATAGTACAGAGGACAGTACAGAGGATAGTACAGAGGACAGTACAGAGGATACTAAAGAGGATAGTACAGAGGATACTAAAGAGGATAGTACAGAGGATACTAAAGAGGATAGTACAGAGGATACTACAGAGGATAGTATAGAGGATACCACAGAGGATACTACAGTAGATACATCACTACTGAGCGCAGGTGCCACAAAGAAACATAACTTAAATTGTTGCTACATTAATAGGCCTTTTGGTGAATGTTTTGCCACTTTATGGTTACTGTAAATGCACGGAACCTTCACCATACACTGAAGGGGATAATATTATGCCAAGCTATGACACAGGAAGCTTAGAAGCTGATATTTTTCCACTGTTGCTGTTAGTGTGCAGAGCTGAGTTTTTGAAGGGAAACTACTACAACTACAACGCGAGATGCTTGAGTCCGTCCGAACCCGGAAGTCGTGGCATTTGATTACCGGTGGCTGAGGAAGTCGGATGAAGCCCTAGGGGTCCTGAAAAACATGGATACTGCCTATGGACAACCTCCTCCCTTAGACTTTTTCTATCACAGAAGTCAGTGGAGAAAGCAGATTGTACATATAAAGATGAAAGAAAAGATTAAAAAAAAAAAAAAACAGATACTCCCAATAGTGCTTTTCATCAATGCCCATTACAGTGCCAGGCACAGATGGGTCATGGCTGCCGCCCAGGATGTGTTTTTGGCAGTATAAATGCATGAGGTTGGACATTTAACCATCACTATTAGAGTTGGCGGATAGGGGGATCACTCATCTATGGTCTGTGGGAGTCACATTGCACATTTTCTGACAAATTTTACCCACCATGCATTGCAATAAGCAAATTCCCTGTAAGTCTTCTCTATAGATGTTTGTTGTGTATTCCGGTATTCAGATAACTGTAGATGATATGTAAAAAGATTAAAGCATTAGAAACAGATCTGCAATGTGAACAGAACTCTATGGAGGCACAAAGCGGCCATCAGCCGTCCTATCATCTGCTCGCTGCTCAGTGTCGGGTTTTTTTCCTAATCCACTCGCACAATTTTACCTTTTTTCGCTTCCATTTCGAAAACCTGTTCTGAAAGAACTAATTTCTCCAAGTCAGAAAGCAACTGGGACATCAATTTCCTGTCAGCCGCGGCGGTTTAAGCAGTTTCGGTGCTTTATTCTAATCTGCAGATGCTTAGTCTAAATTGAACATTTCTCATCAGGGCGACTATGAAAGCCGCTCCTGTCACTCAGTGCAATCTCGGGGCCGCGTGCCGGGCAGTGACGTGGCCTGAATGCAGGAAGACCGATCCGGCAGCAAAGCCAGTCGGCACAAACTATCAGAGTAGCTCAGCGCTATATAAAGAACCTCGCAGATTGGACTTTTAGTAACTTCATTTACCTGGAAGTAACTTGGCCTTCGTCTGATATTATTTCCGGACGTTCAGTTTTTTATGTTTATCCTGAAGTCGAGAGTTCTCACCTAAAGCGATTAAAATTCATTTACTTTCAGCTTTGTCGCCTTCCGGGGATTTTATAATTCCCCCGTGACAATATTAGAGGAGCCGGTGACGGTCCAGAGACGCCACTAAAATAAACGGATTCAAGATTTAAGGTCATTTTTGTACAAGGCGCCGACTTCCCGAGAACGGCAGTTTACAAAGTGCGAGCGTAACGTTATAATGTCACCGGAGTATAAAAGTCTAATCGCTTGATTTGTAGTCAACATGAATTGTACTTTCCTATTACGCGCTATGAGCCAAATATATAGATTAAGAAGAAACAAGGCGCCTCTTCCATATTATACTGATATTAGGCTGCCGGACGCTCCTAGGAGGTCGCCACTAACTTATGGAATTCATTTTCTTTTACGCTTAGTCATTTTCTTTTATGAGAAACAGAGAAAGCAAACATGTGAAAGCCTAGCCGGCCGTCCTGGGAGATTCCGTCCGCTAAAGGTTACGTCCACCTCTCAGCCAGGGTATAAAAAACAGCAATTTTACAATAAATCTTGTGATTTCTCAGTCATGGTTCCTATTATTTGTCTCCGGCCAATTGTTACCTACTGAGTGCAGATAAACATAACGTGCGGCGTGCGTGGAGGAAATCGGACTGCAGGGGCAGAGTATACACAGTATACTTCTCAGGAACACAGAGAAATATACAAACAAACTTTCAATCAACAGTTATTTCAATAAAATAATTTTTTTATTTAAACACTTAAAAAATATAATAAACCAATGGCGGCTGATGGCTTCACCTTCATAAAAATGCAAAAAAATATCTGTAAGTGTCCCGCTGCCACAAGACCCGTCCTTTAAAGATGAAGAAACCCGATAAAGGAAGAACTATACTTCACAATGACATTGGGCTGGTGACGATATAATTTATTCTTGTAGAAACTACATATAAATATTTGTTATAGTTCTCACTTATTTAAAAATCCACGGAGTTTCTCTAAGTCGCTAAATGGTCCGTTCTATCAGGCCCCAAATGCCCTACTGGCTGCTTCCCTATTAGCCATAGTGGACAGTAGCCCCAAAGATCTCCGCCTAGGGACGTCCCCAGAATGTTACTCAGATACATAGATGGTCTCTTTATAACTATTGGTGCTCCAGCTGGGGGACCCAATACTTTCATGACTGATTGGCTAATTGACAATTTTTAAAATTTGACATTTTCCAATTTTTGACACTGTCCCATCCACATCTGTTGAACAAAACGTTATTGTGTAATAGTCCCAGTATTGTAGCTCTAATGGTTTGGCTGTTTTATTGAGATTTGTTTGCATGCGATTCGTGAATATTCGTGAACCTTGTGAAACAAATCTCGTCGCTTATCTCTACATGTGATCATCATATGTCTAAGGGATTCTCCAAATAACTAACATTGTACAACATGGCCACCCCCTTCTCAGCTGTATACAGTGATACATGGTAGGTAAATATCCCGCCTATCCTTGTATTGAACGTTATGTGCCGTTAATGAAGACGTAGCCGCATCTTCTCATGAAATGTCTCTTCTGCTGCGCGACTCCAGAACGCTGCGGCGTTGTGTAACCAGCTGGCACTGCGTGATATTAATGGGATACCAGCTGCTGACTAGCGAGTTCATGACAGCCCCCTCCAAGTGACAGAGCTGAACCTCCTTCTTATGTAGTTTGTCTAGAAACAAAATTTCTCCGCATATTAAATAAAATTGCAGTAAGTGGATGATTCTGTTTTTTTAGTTTTTTTTTTATTAGCAGAACATCTGGCTATAAATGAACGGCTTCATACACATATATGGGTGACGACCAAAAATCTAAGCAACACTGGCGGAGCGGCCCATGGCCACCAATAGCAGCTTTCATATTCTAGAACATTTCTTGGAATCTGCAAGATCAGGGTCTGTTGAAACAGTACAGAGAAAGCACAGCGCCACTCTTTGGTTGTGTAAGGTATTACAGCCTAGTTCCATTGAAGAGAATAGACCAGATTGATAATACCCGCTGCGGTGCTGTTTTCCTAATCCTGGATAACCCTTCTAAGACATTAGATAGACTTTTTATTTTAATACTAGACTCCTTTTCATTTTAATATAAATATATCCGCTTCTCACCCTGTATGTAAATGTGACCTACACACATTCAGATTAGCAGCTTACGTTCCATCCACCTCTGGCCTCTTACTCTTTATAACTGCACATACAGCACTTCTCTCTCTCTCTACCCTGAATATCGGCCGCTGTCAGCTTCTCCATTAAGGAATTTCCATTAGATAAAGGAAAGTTACACCTTTTGTTTTAAATCCAATGTACGTGTTATATCAGGATGGGTTATTATCATTTGTAAAGTATAGTTATTATGGGATCCTGAATTCTCAAATAATTGTTCACACTTTCAGCACTATATAAAAAGCTTTAAATTGTCCCTGTCATTATAACTTTCAAAATCTAAATCAACATAAGATGTGATATAAAGCAAGTTTTCAATTTAGACTCATTATTATTTTGTTGTTATCATGATGTAAAAACAAAGCTGTACTTACCAGAAATCTAGGTCCAGTCTCCTAAGGAAAGCTATATAACACCTATACTTACTGTATCCAGGTCCAGTCTCCTGAAGGCAGCTATATAACAGCTATACTTACTGTATCCAGGTCCAGTCTCCTTAAGGCAGCTTTATAACAGCTATACTTACCAGGAATCTAGGTCCAGTCTCCTAAGGAAAGCTATATAACACCTATACTTACTGTATCCAGGTCCAGTCTCCTGAAGGCAGCTATATAACAGCTATACTTACTGTATCCAGGTCCAGTCTCCTTAAGGCAGCTTTATAACAGCTATACTTACCAGGAATCTAGGTCCAGTCTCCTAAGGAAAGCTATATAACACCTATACTTACTGTATCCAGGTCCAGTCTCCTGAAGGCTGCTATATAACAGCTATACTTACTGTATCCAGGTCCAGTCTCCTGAAGGCTGCTATATAACAGCTATACTTACTGTATCCAGGTCCAGTCTCCTGAAGGCAGCTATATAACAGCTATACTTACTGTATCCAGGTCCAGTCTCCTGAAGGCAGCTATATAACAGCTATACTTACTGTATCCAGGTCCAGTCTCCTGGAGGCTGATATATAACAGCTATACTTACTGTATCCAGGTCTAGTCTCCTGAAGGCAGCTATATAACAGCTATACTTACTGTATCCAGGTCCAGTCTCCTGAAGGCAGCTATATAACAGCTATACTTACTGTATCCAGGTCCAGTCTCCTGAAGGCTGCTATATAACAGCTATACTTACTGTATCCAGGTCCAGTCTCCTGAAGGCTGCTATATAACAGCTATACTTACTGTATCCAGGTCCAGTCTCCTGAAGGCAGCTATATAACAGCTATACTTACTGTATCCAGGTCCAGTCTCCTGAAGGCAGCTATATAACAGCTATACTTACTGTATCCAGGTCCAGTCTCCTGGAGGCTGATATATAACAGCTATACTTACTGTATCCAGGTCTAGTCTCCTGAAGGCAGCTATATAACAGCTATACTTACTGTATCCAGGTCCAGTCTCCTGAAGGCAGCTATATAACAGCTATACTTACTGTATCCAGGTCCAGTCTCCTGAAGGCAGCTATATAACAGCTATACTTACTGTATCCAGGTCCAGTCTCCTGAAGGCAGATTTTCTGACTTTTGCTGGTTGAAAAAAAGACTAAACACAGGCATTCCGGCCAGTACAGAGAGTCCATGCTCAATGTGTCCATCGATCACATGACTGCCTTCTCTCTGTAAGCGCTCAGATGGCCTAGGATACATGGGACTTCCTGTTTTCTGTTTAGAAAAAAAGGTCAGAAAACGGGAAGTGCTGTGTTTTCCATGATAACTAAAAATAAAAAAAATAAAATAATGAGTGTAAATTGCAAACTTGTGTTATATCACATCTACTGCTAACTTATGTTCGAGCCATTAGAAGCGTGCAGACAAACACTTATTTCCCCAGGTCTCTGCAAGATTTACTATAGAATTTGACTCCTGCAATAAGATAGAAAAGTGTTGGGGTGTGAAGCACGCTGCCGCTGCTCAGCCCTTCTTATGGCTCAGTCCAGTGATCAGTCTGAACACCCAGGCCTCCACTTACCAAAAACTTTGACATGTCTTTGTGGCATGTCGCCATTTTTATAATTATAGTAATGCTTTAAGTTTTTCAGCATTTAATTTTTTATTTTACATATTGCAGCACTCTGGGTAAACATAATAAATACGTTATACTGTACTTACCTCTCTGCTGTCACTCTTGAGATGAACCAGTGTTGTGAGTGACAGCTCACTCAGCCATTCACTGGTGTGGCGCTGTCCCATCTCAGCCCGTGATTAGCTGAGCAGGCTGTTGCCTGCCAATACACATCCTGCTAATGCTCGGTGTCCCTCGGGAGGAGCTGCGGTAGAGCTGTATCAGATGCGTTTAATAGAGTTGTGCCTACAGTTATATATCTGCACAACTCAACCAGGTGAGTGGTTTCAGTGTTACACTCACCCCATCTGAACAACCTCCTAGATTTACTACACCAAGAGGCACCCTGTTCTTTTTCCTTTGTATGGCTGAGCAGGCTGTCACTCCAGATACAGGTTCATCTTGGAAGTAGAGGCAGAATCGGGACATTAGGGAAACACGGAGAGGTAAGTATAACATGTTTATTATGTTTATGGATGGTCAACTGAAAAACCAACCATAGAGATTCCAAGCTCTGATACAGAGACACATTACCACCATTTACTGGTAAAGTTACATACTGTCGACCACAAAAAGTAAGAGTCTCCCTGATCTGTGTATGTGTAATTACAGGTACTGTCCCCGAAATGTACAGGGACCCTCAGAGACAGTGTATAGTCATTCTAGCTTTGCTGCCGCTCACTTCCATTCATTTAGAGCAATAACCGCCTCTCAGTGCATGACGCACGCCTGACCTTGATGTGTAGGTAGTAAATGGAAACAGTTCAATTTTTCTTACGTTTCCGTCCTCAATGAAACTAGAAACACAAAGCAAACGTCTTCTGCTTCTAGCACCGCGATTCCATCAGGTTCTCGCCGGCAGAGAAACATTAGAGCGCTTTGTGACCGTGATTGTTTGTAGAAGGTCAGATCGGGACCGAAATAGAAAGATTCAGCAAATCAACCTTGTAACAAAGTAACTAATAGTCGTCCAACGGGCGGAATTCTGCGACATTCTATGGGGAAGCTTTTATTTTTTAAGGAATTATATATAAAAACTTATCAGCAGCTTAAAGGAGAATCCATTGAATTGAAATTGGAAAGAAAGACCAGATGAATTGTAGCAAGTGTCACAATACTGAAGATACATAAGTAATACTAAGATAAAGGTACAATCTGAGACCATATGCCTTCATATGTCTTCAATGAATTCCAACCCCCATGTCCCCCGCCTCTTGGTAAAGTTGGCAGGGCCGGTGCCTGTCGGTCTGGAGTAGGTCTAGATTTCCGCATGGTTCCCAGGCATAAACCCTGATAACTTGTGTGCGGGAGGAGGCTGTGTCTCTTCTCTGCCTTGCCACACCACCTGCCCACCCAGCAAAGGTTATGGTTGGCACCGGCATACGCCACAGAAGAGGTAAGAATCTGCACCTTCTCCATGGCAGACACCAGGGACACATTGGCCATGAATATCCTCCTAAGGATTCCCCTTACCTCATAGACACAGCGACCTTCTTCAGCTTTGCCTTTGGAAGCAATTCACAAGAATCATTTTACATTTCCTTTTATTTAACCTCCTTTCCTGGTGACAAATAGTTTTAGATACTTAACCCTTTCACAAACATGGGTCATTGATACCTCAATGCCCAGGTCATTTTTGGATTTGAGGGTATGGATCATAAGGAAGTTGAAGTCCCTAAGTCTGCCCCCTTTCCTCTGTCCCCTGCCACTATTAGAAGCCTGTAACAGCGGCAGGGGAGAGAGGGGAGGGGCAGAGCTAATGGCCACACCGGCCTTCCCTTCCTCCCTTCCCCGCTGGCCTCCGTAGCCAGGACGGCGAAAAGCCTGAGGCTTCCGGTGTCCATGGCTACCATTGGGGCTCTGCGTTCACATCATAGTGCCCCGATGCTTATCAGACAGAGAATTCTTCCTCTGTACAGGAAGAATTCTCTGTCTGAAGCCCAATAGATGCGCAGCTCTGGCATTGACAGTTGTGGCAGGTCCCCGGCTATCACTGACAGCTGGGATTTGTCACAGATGACGCAGGCACAGATTCTGTGCCTGTGTCATCCTGCATCATAAATTAATGTCGCTGCAGCATCGGGCATACTTTACAGTGCAGCTGAGGGGGTTAACATCACGTTCAGGCCATGTTACACAACGTAAGTTCAGTAGTAATCACGGTCTTTGTTGCCGATTTTAAACAACTGTGGTGCCCCACCACAGGTGTTTCTGCTTGGAACACCCCTCACAAAAGCTTTGTGTCTTAAAAGTAAAGTGGTGATGAAGTGTTGTATAAGTTTGCCACAAGATATCAGTTGTATGTATATTCATGTATATATGTTGCACAGATGTAGTCATGTAAGGGTTACTGTATTGTATGATTCTGTACACCAATGAGAGAGACTCTTTCCTTCTATCTCTATCCTCCTTTCTTCTCGCACTCTCTTCTCCACTACTCACAGGAGCTGTTGTATACACCCTGTAGGAAGTTGTCACATGGGGATGAAAGTGTAGACCCACACTTAGTCAGTTTTTTCTGTTTCTCTAAGGAGCAAGACACACAGATCAGGCATCCCTGCTGAGTTAGCCAGGAGCCTGACTCTGCCAGGTTCCATGTCCAGGACAGACCAGCTGGACACTTATGGACAACACAGAGACTTTCTTTTCTAAAGCAACACTTCGACCTACAGAGAGGACAAGTCAAAGATCACCCCAACCCATGCCGTGAACGTCTCTAAAAGTGCAGGACAGTATCCTATAAGCAGAGGAACTGATCTGGATAAAGCAAAGCAGCTAAGAGCCTACGTACTCTATCTCGCAGTGCAGGTTACACCGGGACACCCTTGGACACTTCGCTAAACTCAGGCAACTAGGACTGGGGCTTGTGTCACCCTGATAGGACGGGTAACTCGACACTGCAGGGCAAAAGGTGGTATAGCGACAAAGGTCGAAACATGGGCACAAGTATTCTTCTTCTTTCAAGTATTCTTCTCAAGTATTCTTCTTCTTCTAAAGTTCCAGCAGAGCATAGTACTACATTGGGTTGGGACTCTCATGACCTATTCCTCTCCACTTCTCTGAACTCTCTCTACCCTTCTTAACACGCAACTAAGTCAGCACTGCTACTCAACTCTACCTAAACAACTCACATTGGAGTCTCTGTAGCAAATTGTATGTAATGGTGGAATAAATCTGCTTGCAGCATTAATATTACTAAGAGGATGGTGG
Source organism: Dendropsophus ebraccatus (assembly GCF_027789765.1). Taxonomy (NCBI): domain Eukaryota; kingdom Metazoa; phylum Chordata; class Amphibia; order Anura; family Hylidae; genus Dendropsophus; species Dendropsophus ebraccatus. The sequence continues at coordinate 147,295,708 of NC_091460.1, read as the reverse complement.
ACGCCTCAAAAAAACAACGTGAGTCAGGTTCTTTGGGCACCATTGGTTTCCATCACATGATGGATCCGGCAGAGTACTGTGAGCCACCATACCAATGTGAACACAGCCTTACAATGTATGTGCACCTTATCCATTAGAACTAACGCCTGCTACTAACATATTACAGAAATGTACTAGACAAGCTAGAACCGTCCCTCCTAGTGCTGTCTCTGCTGCCCTTATAATCACACTTAGTAATAGCGCGCTAATTCTTGCGTTACCACAATATATCAGGCCATGGAATCTCGTTGCGGCGTGACCCTCGTAATTGAATACGTGCAAGAACGGTCATGTTCTCATGGAAAAAATACAATCCACTGAGGTTACATCATTAGGAGACATTTAGCGGCTGTAACCAGTGAGAAGCCGCAGGACTCCCCAGTGACTGCGATTTATACAGAATTGTGACTCCACGTGTTCCGGGAATCCCTAAGGGTTACATTATTATCTATTTGCTTATTTCATTTACAGATGTTAACATTGCAGTTTAATATGAAGTCATTTAAATATGAAGAAGGTTCTAGCCAGAGGCCGACATGGTAATGGTAACAGATTATGGCAGAACGCAGAAATGTATACATATATATATATATATATATATATATATATATATATATATATATATATATCAGATACAGTCACTTCTTCATGGGCAAAATTCCAATGTAAGGAGCCCATAAACATAAAGATTTTTCTAATTTTTTTTTTTTGTGTGTATATATCCCGTGTTTACCTCTTTTAGCTGGCATGAGTTTTCAGCCATATTGATTGCCATGATAGTCTGATGTTTCCTACATTCCCAATGAATCCTCTGGTTTTGCATTGGAACAATTGTATTTCAGTTTGGGCAATAGCATAAAGTAGCATCATTCTGCTGCCATTTTGGAAAAATCAGCAAAGATGCAACATGTGAACACAGCCTCAGGGCAGGTATATACATTATATATATGTATATATTCTGATCCCATAGACAATCCCATATTTTTTAATCCCTGATCCCATGTACAACATTGATGCTTGGGCTTAAAGGGATTATCCAGTGCTACAAAAACATGGTCACTTTTGCCCCACTCCTGTCTCCAGTTTGGGTGGGGTTTGAAACTGAGTTCCATTGAAATAAATGGAGCTTAATTGCAAACCGCACCTGAACTGGAGACAACAGTAGGGGGAAAAGTGGCCATGTTTTTGTAGCGCTGGATAACCCCTTTAAATGCTCCACAGGGTTTCACTATAAAACTATGAAGTGCAATGGTCACTACTAACTTTTAGGCTATATTCACACTACGTAAGTTTCGTAATAATCACGGCCATTGTTGGAGATTTGCAACACGGCCGTGATTACTACGGAACCTACGTATTGCTGCTGTCTATGGAATCCCGGCCGGAGTGTATACGCATAGTACATATATACATACACATAGTATACACTCCGGTTGCAGAGAACCTGTCAGTGCTTTGGCCGCACACTCCATTGTGTGCAGCAGAGAATTCGGTTGCGGACACACACTGATGCACCGTTCTGTGGGTTGGGGTGTCCACTGCATTGTTAGTAGAAGTGCTGCTTTAAGAAAGAAAGTCTCTGTGTTCTCTATACATGTCTGTAGACTACAGCTGGTCTGTCCCAGACAGGAAACCTGACAGAGTCAGGCTGTCTAAGACAGAGCCAGCTCCTGGCTAAGATCAGCAGGGATGCCTGATCTGTGTGTTACACTTCCTCTACACGTGTGACTACTTCCTACAGGGTGTATGTAACAACCTCTGTGAGTGGTGGAGAAGAGAATGTGAGAAGAAAAGAGAATAGGGAGAGGTAGAGAAAGAATCTCTAATTGGTGTACAGACCATGTGGTACATAAACAGATACCTTTGGGTGACTACAGCTGTGCAATATATACATAAATATACATAAGACTGACATCTAGAGGCAAAACTTACATACATAACTTCATCACCACTTTACTTTCGAAGTTAAAAGCTTTTGCGAGAGGTGTTCAAAGCAGAAACACCCGTGGTGGGACACCACAAAGGGATAATGAAAAAAGAAAAATGGTGTGTGCCCAACTTAAAAATAATGCCCGCTGTCTGCAAAAAACGTCCGGAAATAATTAATATGATCATTATTCTGACGTCCGTGCAGACAATGTCAGTTATTTAATACACTGTGTGGATTGGACATCCGTGCATTACATTGAAGTCAATAAAATTGCAGCAAAAAGGACACCATTTCTGTTTTTTGAATGTTGTGTGAACACAGACATATTATGTCGGTGCACTGCGGCATCATGGGGTAACATTGGTGAATATGTAAATGAGGGCATTGAGTGCACTGAGGACGGACAGGGAGTCGGGAACAAGCAACTTAGGTCAGTAATAATATTTGCTCAGTGCTTTAGAATATGTTGCAGTTATATAGGCTCTGCCATTGAATACATGTTCTTCTCGGTACCTTCTTCTGTCCATGATACCGTGCTCCCGTCTCCTGATCGCTCTCTATACAACTTAACTCTTTGCTTGTGTTTTGATTTCCCACTTACAGATGGAGAAGCCGGCCGGGTGCTCCACATTACACATTCAGCAGACGATCAGCTCCAGTCCCACATTAATTAGCAGCAGTCACAGCACAATGGCAAAGTCTTTACTAGACATCGGAATAAACTTTTTCGGCTACAGCATTTCATGTCTTGGTGATCGGGCCAAAAGTGCAAGAACAAAAGTTTTATGTATTCTAAAAGAAATCCCTCTTTCTAAATAGAAAACCAATGAAAAATGTGACCGAGAACAAAAACTTCAAGTAAAGGCAATTTGTAGAGAAAATGTTCAGGGTAGTGCTGAGTGCGGCTGGGAAGGCGGCCAGGCTTCAGCTACGATAACCAAAGGACTCAAACACAAAGCTACTTTACCTCAATGAGAACATTCTGTAAGACAAACAAGGATGAAGGTCGTGGCAGCTAAATGGCTGCTCAAGTTTCACAGAACTTTTTTACTTCTTGAAAGTTGATGTTATTTTTGTTTATGTTTTTGGATGCCGGTTCCTTATTTCACAAATCTCACTCAATTTATTCAGATCATATTGTGATTTTATTTAAGCCTATTCCATTTTCTCTCTCTGTACGGCTAGTTTTTTTTTGCCCTTTTGACGGACGTCTTTTTGGACATCCATAATTTTTAAGGCCAAATCCGTTATTTCAAAATCGATGTTATGATTTCATAAAGATGGCCGCCAAACAGCGTAAAAATGACAGTGTGTGAACCTAGTCTATCACTGACCACTGACTCTTCCAGACAGTAGAACAAACAACCTGCTTACCTTTTCATGGTCGAGCAGCCATTCAAATTGATTGTCTTTTAGCCGCACAACTTTTTTTTATAAGAACTTTGGAAGCCATCAGACACCTTCTACATTTACTAATAATACAGATTTGGGCTATGTTCACACTACGTATATGTCCGGCTGGACATATACGTTTGAAACTCCGGCCGGGGATTTACGTAAGTTGCGGCCGGCTACGTACGGTCCGCGAACTTACGCCCGTAGTCTACTTACGCTTCCAGAGCGCCATACGTAGCGATCTGACAGCGGTATTTTACTTGGAAATCTTCGGCTAGCCCCGGACACCCCACAGAACCTTTTAGATCATCAAATTAAAGTGCAAAAATGAAGAAATCACCACTCCGTACGGGACCACATGTTTCGCTACTGGCGTAAGTTACAGCATTTCCTGAAACAATGGTCTGGTTCATTTTTTACGGCGCCGCATACGATCTGGGCGTAAGTTCTTATGTAGTGTGAACAGTGCAGCCGTAGATTGTATACTTTCCATTGTACGCAAACTACGTAAATCTCCGGCCGCTTATTCACGGAACGCACTACGGCCGATAACTAACGTAGAGTGAACATAGCCTTTAAGAATTAGAAAAGCCAGTAGGGACGTGTACGATAACCGTGATGGAAAATAGAAAGGAAAATCCTTATTGTATGCTATGGTGAAGTTAAAGTTTTTATTGTTTCATTACATTGACTTTTATTTTAGGAAATTTTGCTGTGTTGCTTGTAATTATTTGTAGTTTCCCAGGGCACATGATGTCTTATAGCGTCATACAGGTTCCACTGGTTCCGATGTGTGCATGAGTATTTACCAATAGGCCATGTTCCCACACAGGATTTGTTCCCACACCACCGACACCACCGAGACGCTGGAATTGGTTTAGATGGGAAGAATAAATCAGATGTGACTCGTTTTGTCCCTTTTTTGTCTCTTCCTTTCACAAACCCTGATCTCTATGTATAAAATATTTTGTTAGGTTTTGGCGTCTGAACGTATCGCGGTTTATGAAAAGAATAAAGGTAAAATGTTTTAACATTATCTAGAATATGAATCCAGAATGACACAATAAACGAGTTCTCCGGAGATGGGAAACGGCCGTTACCTGCGGTGTCGATGGATTTTGTTGTTGCGTCGTACATCTCCGACTTGCTGAGACTTCATAAGCAGGAATCACGGGAGAGCGACACTTTTCTTGTAAGGAGCCGGCTCATCGACATATTGCAGAATGTGTTTGTCTGGATCCGACCAGCACGGAACCCTCGTTACCGTCTCCTCCTCATGTCCTCACATAGTGGTTGGTAGTTGCTGGGGGTCTCATGTACTCTCCTTGTATGCCTCATTGAGTAGCACTGACGCTCTGCCAAGAGTCTCCCCTCAGATTCTCTTTCATCTTCTGCCTTCTCCTCGGTTGATTCAAATGAAAAAAAAAAAAATTCCATGATAACAAAATAACAGAAAGCTTCATTATTTCCATAAAAAATATTGGTCCAAATGAACAAACTGCTAAATTGCCACAATCAGTGGGCAGTAACAGCGATGTCCCCGATTTGGAGCGGCTGCATTGAGTATGTATATACCCCCCCCCCCCATTGATCCTGTGGACGGTTAGCAAGTTATAATTTCAAAATAAACCATTTAATCTCCATCCCAACAATTGCTCAAGTTTAAAGCGAATGTGCCCTTAACTACTATACAGGGGCACAGGGGGCCTTAACTACTATATGTGCTGGAACAAGGAACCTGAATTTTTTCTGAATTATGAGAATATCTTGTATAATGATGATGCCCTTAACATACAGATATTATGGGGTGCTCCGTTCCTATTGAAATCAGACAGCGTGAATCATAACTAAGAAAAGAAGTAGCGGAAGGGCACTCACCATAAAACATAACTTTTATTGCAGCTTCATAAAATCAGTCCATTCTTTTTAGGTGATGCAGACGCCAGCACCATGAGGTGAACACGTAACAGCCGTTTCGCATGCGTCAGCACGCTTCTACAGACGTCTGTACTTCTTTTCTTAGTTTTAGAGGGAACATTGCCCCTGGGCCAGCAGATACCACACTAGGCCCGCTCTACTGAAGCCGCTTGGCACTCTACTCCAGGGTGTGACCCAACGCCAAACCAGTTGAGTGCAGGGGGTCCACAGCTGTTGCTTTAAGGGCACTTATAAAATATTAGGGGGAGGGGGAGCAGACCTCCTACATTTATCTATGTAACATATAGGCAAACTATTCTTTATTTTTTTTTAATTGCCTTCTGTAAGTGACCAAGCTAAAAAATTTAAGTTGACTTTTGAATAGTGATGAGCGAATAGTGAGATATTCGAATATTTGATATTCGTACGAATATCCCGCGAATATTCGATCCCATTAAAGTCTATGGGAACAAGTATTCGATTAGTGATAACATCTATTTGACCATTTGGAGGGTGAAACTGGAAGCTGGGGGATTTGAACGCTTATCGAATATTTACGAATATTCACGGGATATTCATACGAATATCGAATATCTATTTGATCGAACAGTATTCGCTCATCACTACTTTTGAAAAGAAAAAAACAAACCTCCTGCAGCACATTGATCACTTTCAGCTGTTTTGTTGTCCTACAGCTGCTCCCTGCGCTGTGTTATATACTTGTATGTGACCATCTGACTTTTATATGTAATGATTCCATTTAATCTCACATGACAGGCAGAATAATAGCATCGATTATCTCCAGGCATAAAGCATCATGGGTGCGAAGACGGGAATGCAATAACTTTATAGTGTTTCTCAGTTGCCTCCTCTGGGCTCAGGAAAGCTGGGTGTTATACTGTAAAGTGACCTAATCCCCCCGTTATATTCTTTGCATGCTGCCCGTGTTATTATTCAAGTATAAAAGGCTAAAACATGGCGGCTCAGGGGTTCACACTGTTACCTTACAGTCCTGGGGTCCTGGGTCCAAATAACCCAATTACAACATCTCTGGTTTCCTTTCACATCCAAAACATAGAACTAGGTGAATTATAAGCCCTAATGGGGATAGGGAAGATTTAAAGGGGTTGTTCACCCAAAAAAAAATCTTGCCAGAAAGACGGTGCCAGAAAGTGCCAGAGATTTGTAATTTACTTTTATTTTAAAAATCCAGTACTTATCAGCTGCTGTATGTTCTGCAGGAAGTGGTGTATTCTCTCCAGTCTGACACAGTGCTCTCTGCTGCCACCTCTGTCCATGTCAGGAACTGTCCAGAGCAGCAGCAAATCCCCATAGAAAACCTCTCCTGCTCTGGACAGTTCTTGACATGGAAAAAGGTGGCAGCAGAGAGAATACACCACTTCCTGTAGGAAATACAGCAGCTGATAAGTACTGGAAGACTGGAGATTGTTTAATTTAGGAAAATTACAAATCTTTGGCACTTTCTGGCACCAGTTGATTTGAAAGATTTTTTTTTTCTTTGGTGTATAACCCCTTTAAGTGTTAATACATTAGCCCTATTTAAATAAAGAGATGTTAATCTCTCTCTCTCTCTAAATAAATAAATATATATTATAACCTATACACACAGTAAGAATTACTTTATCGGTATATCACCATCTGTGTCCTCATCCTATATAATTACATGGAGCCCCGAGATGGTTGGATACAGTCGCTGATTCTGCCTGTAGTTATCGGTGATGAGGCCGCCGCTCAGTGATACGATGCAGCCCTAAGGAGGCGGCCATGATGTATTTTCGGATGGGCAGCTGTCAGGCTCCTAATCCTGCCCGGACGCTCCCTTCCTTATTTTAGTATCTTTCAGCAGATTGTTTCACCCACCGCGAGTTCCTGACTACAAGCACTGAAATCTATTTACAGCAGTCACTTACCGTCACTTATTGTCACTTGCCGTCACTTATTGTCACTTACTGTCACTTGCCGTCACTTATTGTCACTTACTGTCACTTACCGTCACTTACTGTCACTTATTGTCACTTACTGTCACTTACCGTCACTTACTGTCACTTGCCGTCACTTATTGTCACTTACTGTCACTTATTGTCACTTACTGTCACTTATTGTCACTTACTGTCACTTACCGTCACTTACTGTCACTTGCCGTCACTTGCTGTCACTTGCCGTCACTTACCGTCACTTATTGTCACTTACCGTCACTTACCGTCACTTACTGTCACTTACCGTCACTTACCGTCACTTACTGTCACTTGCCGTCACTTACTGTCACTTACCGTCACTTATTGTCACTTACTGTCACTTGCCGTCACTTATTGTCACTTACTGTCACTTACCGTCACTTAGCATCACTTACCGTCACTTGCCGTCACTTACTGTCACTTACCGCCACTTATTGTCACTTTCTTCTATCTAAAACCAAAATCTCAATAATTCGAGCTTCTTCTTCCCGTCTCCAAGAATTTGCTTGCGCTGCACCAGTTCTCTTGAATGGGAAACCCAAAGGTTCATTCCCAACACCCACAGTTTGAAGCCTGCGCTATAGACTTATCTCTGTGGGCAGACTGGTAGCATAACCTCCATGGCTTCCCCTGCACCTCTCACCTCTCACCTCTCACCTCTCAGTCATGTGCTCCTCCATGCTCCATGCACTTGGTATCTGCACGCACAGATTGGCTATGTTCACTCAACGTCAACATTTTTTTCCGTTATTGCCACAATGTAACTGACCTCTTTGCAATGCATTGAAGTCAAAGGAATGACAGGCGTTGTGTGCGCGGACGTCAAAATAATGAGCATGACAGTTATTTTTGGACGTCTTTTGCAAACAGCGGATGTTATTTTTTGGTGGGTCACACACAGTTTTTCTTTTTTCATCATTTTTACTATTAAATTCAATGGACTTTTCAATTATAGACAAAGGACGATCCGTCCACCTGACCTAGAATAATGGACCAGCAGCCGGTCAGTGCAGTGACGGCCAAATGACGGACTTCACTTTTCCTTTAAAAAATGGAGAGAAAAAATGTCGTGTTAACATCGCCAAAGGCTGGTGGCCGGCTCATCCACCTCTATGTGCATTATACAATTTATATCCACATGTCATATTTCAGTAAAGAACGGACACTGATTACAATGGAATCAGCGTCCGTTCTTTACTGCAAGGGTGGCCATGCATTGAAGTCAATGCAATGTCGTCTGCTGTGTGTACATGTTCTTTAGAACGGGCGTTAAAATTATGTACCTGTACCTATTATTTCCGGACGCTGTCCACCGAGCAACGTCCAGAAAAAATAGCTGTTGACACAATGTAAAGTTGGCTGGCGGCTGCACATTACACTGAAGTGAATGGTTAACTAATTTGCGGGCACACCCGACGGTACCTGCACACCTGATGCTGCCCACACACCTGACGTACCTGCACACCTGACAGTAGCTGCACACATGATGATTCCTGCACACCTGACAGTACCTGCACACCTGACAGTAGCTGCACACCTGATGATACCTGCACACCTGACTGTACCTGCACACCTGACAGTAGCTGCACACCTGATGATACCTGCACACCTGACTGTACCTGCACACCTGACTGTACCTGCACACCTGATGCTGCCCACACACCTGACGGTACCTGCACACCTGACAGTAGCTGCACACATGATGATACCTGCACACCTGACAGTAGCTGCACACATGATGATACCTGCACACCTGACAGTACCTGCACACCTGACAGTAGCTGCACACCTGACTGTACCTGCACACCTGACGATACCTGCACACCTGACTGTACCTGCACACCAGACGATACCTGCACACCTGACGATAACTGCACACCTGACGATACCTGCACAACTGACAGTAGCTGCACACCTGACGATACCTGCACACCTGACTGTACCTGCACACCTGACTGTACCTGCACACCTGACTGTATCTGCACACCTGACGATACCTGCACACCTGACGGTACCTGCACACCTGACGGTACCTGCACACCTGACTGTACCTGCACACCTGATGCTGCCTGCACACCTGACGGTACCTGCACACCTGATGCTGCCTGCACACCTGATGCTGCCTGCACACCTGACGGTACCTGCAAATCAATTGTAAAAAAGAATGTTCCTGCAGCCAAATCAGAGGGTTGGGCTGCAAGAACGTGGATAATGCAGCCTGATGGGCGGCAGTTTAACAGCGTCCGTTGCTATGCATGTTAAACACTGTGTGAACATAGCCTTATAGAGATACAGCACTGTGTCTCTCCTCCACATAGACTATAAGCTTTCGCTCCGGCCTCTTGTCTCGCTGAATACAGGAAGTTGCTGCTGTATATAACTAAATATTAAGAAACATTACACGATGAGTTTGGAAGGAAGAGAAGTAAGAAATGAGCCGAATAACTGAAGAAAGAGGCTTTTCCTCTATTACAAAGTTTCCTACATTTGCTGGTACCATTCATATATACAACGTTTGTCCGTGTGGAGACAACTTCAGTTTCTTTTGAGGTTTCTTTTTGGGATCCTGGCACAATGATCGGACGGGTCGAGACTTTTTCTTATTCCATCAAAATCTTCATAGTCGAAAAAGCTAAAAGCAATGTTTCCTTTCTTGTCCCATCGGACGTGGAATAAATAAGGTTTTCCTCGTGTGACTCCGAGTTCTCCGGCCGTTCCCGGTCGCCGTTCTTCTGGCACAAATACAAAGCGTTGTAGCAATGAATTATGGAAATCCAGTTCAAAAAAAGTTTTGTAGAAAATTCTGTGTGTTCTTTTTCTAGGTTCCCAAAGATTAGTGCAAAGTCTAAAAAAGATCAGGTAATGAAGTAGAGTGAGTGTGAATGTGAGCCTAGCGGCCTCATCTGCATCTCATTTACATAATGTCCTGATTATGCAGATGAGGCCGCACCAGCTATTTACATGGGGAGAACTCAACCTGCAGGATTACACCTCGGACGTATTACGGCCGCTGACACGGCTCACACTAATGGGACCTTTACACATAATTATATTCATAAAAGAATCATCTTCCCATATATTATCACTATATTGTTTATTATTATTGAAATTTACATCTAAAGCCGAAATCAGTCAAATAAAGAGAAAATTAAAGGGGCGATCCGTCATCCTGCACCGAGTATCCACCTGGAGGAAGGGGCCGAATACTGGGAAGACAAAGCAGCTGGGCCACGTTGTGTGTCTCATAGCCGGATCGGGGGGGGGGAGGGGCAGCAGGACTTGGAGGGAGACGGCCAGGTACTTACCTGTACCACAGACGCTGCTTTATATACAATTCCTGGTGATGAATGTCAGTACAGAATATTTATAGCGGGTAATGAGCTCATATCCAATGCATCTTAGAGATTCCTTACTGCAAATAGGGATATAGAAAATCAGCTTCCAATCACACCATCATCATCATCATCATCATCATCATCACCATCATCATCATCGCGCTCATATACTTCGGTTAGTTGAACGGTTCAGACACAAGAATTTACCACAATCCTCACTTTGCACTCCTTACACCATCAGTTACATTCACTTTCAGGGGAATTGATCGCAGGCGCCATCTTACACTTACTGTCTAAGGCTATGTTCACACAATGTAAGTTCTGTGGGAATCACGGCCGTTGTTACAACAGCCATGATTCCCACAGAACTTAGGTAGTGCTGCCTTCTGAGGGAATCCTGGACAGAATGTATACACATAGTACATATATACACTCAGCGGCCACTTTATTAGGTACACCATGCTAGTAACGGGTTGGACCCCCTTTTGCCTTCAGAACTGCCTTAATTCTTGTTGGCATAGATACAACAAGGTGCTGGAAGCTTCCTCAGAGATTTTGGTCCATAGTGACATGATGACATCACACAGTTGCCGCAGATTTGTCGGCTGCACATCCATGATGCCAATCTCCCGTTCCACCACATCCCAAAGATGCTCTATTGGATTGAGATCTGGTGACTGTGGAGGCCATTGGAGTACAGTGACCTCATTGTCATGTTCAAGAAACCAGTCTGAGATGATTCTAGCTTTATGACATGGCGCATTATCCTGCTGAAAGTAGCCATCAGATGTTGGGTCCATTGTGGTCATAAAGGGATGGACATGGTCAGCAACAATACTCAGGTAGGCTGTGGCGTTGCAACCATGCTCAATTGGTACCAAGGGGCCCAAAGAGTGCCAAGAAAATATTCCCCACACCATGACACCACCACCACCAGCCTGAACCGTTGATACAAGGCAGGATGGATCCATGCTTTCATGTTGTTGACGCCAAATTCTGACCCTACCATCCGAATGTCGCAGCAGAAATCGAGACTCATCAGACCAGGCAACGTTTTTCCAATCTTCTACTGTCCAATTTCGATGAGCTTGTGCAAATTGTAGCCTCAGTTTCCTGTTCTTAGCTGAGCGGAGTGGCACCCGGTGTGGTCTTCTGCTGCTGTAGCCCATACTGTGTACTGTGCGTTCAGAGATGCTCTTCGGCCTACCTTGGCTGTAACGGTTGGCTATTTGAGTCACTGTGGCCTTTCTATCAGCTGGAACCAGTCTGCCCATTCTCCTCTGACCTCTGGCATCAACAAGGCATTTCCGCCCACAGAACTGCCGCTCACTGGATGGTTTTTCTTTTTCGGACCATTCTCTGTAAACCCTAGAGATGGTTGTGCGTGAAAATCCCAGTAGATCAGCAGCTTCTGAAATACTCAGACCAGCCCTTCTGGCACCAACAACCATGCCACGTTCAAAGGCACCAAATCACCTTTCTTCCCCATACTGATGCTCGGTTTGAACTGCAGGAGATTGTCTTGACCTTGTCTACATGCCTAAATGCACTGAGTTGCCGCCATGTGATTGGCTGATTAAAAATTAAGTGGTAACGTGCAGTTGGACAGGTGTACCTAATAAAGTGGCTGGTGAGTGTAAATACACATAGTACATATATACATACACATAGTATACACTCCATCCGGGATCCCTAGCGACGTCGCATAAAACCCTGTCAGTGCACACTATGGAGGGAGCAGCTCTGGCCGCACGCTCCATTGTGTGCTGTGGGGAGTTCTGATGCTGACACACATGGATGCGCCTGAATCAGAACTCTGCGGCCCTAAAGATCATCTGGTTGGTACCGGCTGGGTCACGGGACGGCCAGTCTCTTACGTAGTGTGAACATAGCCTTAATGTGAAATGCAGCTGTTTCCTCTTCCCTGATTTATAAATCTTACTAAATCAGGCAGTATACAGTATACAATAGTCAGTATATAATAGAGTATACAACAGTTAGTATATAATACAGTATACAATAGTCAGTATATAATACAGTATACATTAGTCAGTATATAATAGAGTATACAATAGTCAGTATATAATAGAGTATACAATAGTCAGTATATAATAGAGTATACAATAGTCCGTATGTAATAGAGTATACAATAGTCAGTATATAATACAGTATACAATAGTTAGTATATAATACAGTATACAATAGTCCGTATGTAATACAGTATACAACAGTCAGTATGTAATACAGTATACATTAGTTAGTATATAATACAGTATACAATAGTCAGTATATAATACAGTATACAACAGTCAGTATATAATACAGTATACAATAGTCAGTATATAATACAGTATACAACAGTCAGTATGTAATAGAGTATACAACAGTCAGTATATAATACAGTATACAACAGTCAGTATATAATACAGTATACAATAGTCAGTATATAATACAGTATACAATAGTATATAATACAATATCAGGCCATGTTTACACACTGTATTTGTTTTTTAAAAAACGGCCGTTGTTTATTAACAGTGATTATTTACATTGAAATGAATAGGACAACGGCCATAGTGTATACACCCTGTATAATTGACAGGTCTATTTTCTATGGCAGCTGTTCACCCACCAGCTGCTGATTGGCAGTTATCTATCCATGCTGTGGATAGGCAGCCACCTGTCACTCAGCAGCTGGAGGGCGGGCGGAGGGGTGTGGCAAGAATCCTATTCTCCTGCATATTAGGAGAACGGCTGAGCAGAAACTAATACACCGATCTGTCCAGCATGTCTATCACTAGTTTATACTGCCCTCATTTAAGGTGGAATAAACCTAGTGACAGATTCCCTTTAATATCTGCATTCAGAACATTGACTTTTAGTATTGTGCATCCCTCTCCTATTGACAAAAGTATTGTATGGGCTCCCAGGGGACACACCAGGTGAGCCAGATGTGACAGTATATGCTTTATCCAAAGGTCTACTACCCTTGGCTATGCTGAACTCTTTTTAAAAAGTATCCATGCAGGCACAAAGAGAGAACATACAAACTCTTTGCAGATGGTAAGGGTAGCATACCCTTATATAAACTATATAATGTCAGGTGTGGCGGGATGTTCTGGCTAACCTGATACGAGCCCATATAATACTTTGCAGATGTTGCCTTGGTAGGATTTGAACCCAGGACCCCAGTGCTGCAGTGCTAACCACCGAGCCACCATGCTGCCCACTGTGGAAACCCCCTTGAAGGGACGCCATTATGGAGACCCCACAACCACATGGAAAGTATATATGACTTCTGCTGTACTGTATACTGTGCTGCACCCATTGAGCTCTGTGTATATAGCAATCAGGAAGGCAGGGGTTATAATGGTCACAAGCATGGCAGTGGAGATGAATTAAAGAACATTCCAGCAAAGTCGTCTATAGCAGCTTCTCCATGTAAATATTTTACTTAACTGCAGTTCAAGAAATCTAAGTAATCTCAGCGCGAGGTATCTCATCATTTATTATTATTATTATTATTAAATTAACTTTGTGATATGGGGGTATTAAATATGAGTACATTACTGAATGTCCACTATTAATGTACTGTTAATATTTTTTTACTATTTTAATCAGTACTGTTAGATAAGCTGCTATATACAACATCTTTGCAATTCACGTCACATTTATTTATTTATTTATCTGTTTTCTCTATGAAATACATTGCTATATATGCGGCCCCCAGGCATCTCCCTGCAGTCGCGGCTTCATCACTGAGAATGTTTGGTCTTAAGTAACAGCAAAAAAGAGACCAAATGCAGGAAGTGCACAAAGTAATGTGAGGACTGGCCGCTCGGAGAGAAAAGCAGGAAGTGCAGGAAGTAATGTGAGGACCGGCCGCTCGGAGAGAAAAGCAGGAAGTGCACAAGGTAATGTGAGGACCGGCCGCTCGGAGAGAAACGCATGAAGTTCACAAAGTAATGTGAGGACTGGCCGCTCGGAGAGAAACGCAGGAAGTTCACAAAGTAATGTGAGGATTGGCCGCTCGGAGAGAAATGCACAAAGTGCAGAAAGTAATGTGAGGACCGGCCACTCGCAGAGAAATGCAGGAAGTGTAGGAAGTAATGTGAGGACCGGCCACTCAGAGAGAAACGCAGGAAGTGCACAAAGCAATGTGAGGACCGGCCACTCGGAGAGAAATGCAGGAAGTGCAGGAAGTAATGTGAGGGGCGGCCACTAAGACAGAAATGCAGGAAGTGCAGGAAGTAATATGAGGACTGGCCGCTCAGAGAGAAATGCAGGAGGTGCAGGAAGTAATGTGAGGACCGGGCCGGCTGCTCGGTGAGAAATGCAGGAAGTGCAGGAAATAATGTGAGGACTGGCCGCTCAGAGAGAAATGCAGGAAGTAATGTGAGGAACCGCCACTCAGAGAGAAATGCAGGAAGTGCAGGAAGTAATGTGAGGACTGGCCGCTCAGAGAGAAATGCAGGAAGTGCAGGAAGTAATGTGAGGACCGGCCACTCGGAGAGAAATGCAGGAAGTGCAGGAAGTAATGTGAGGACCGGGCCGGCGGCTTGGAGAGAAATGCAGGAAGTGCAGGAAGTAATGTGAGGACTGGCCGCTCAGAGAGAAATGCAGGAGGTGCAGGAAGTAATGTGAGGACCGGGCCGGCTGCTCGGAGAGAAATGCAGGAGGTGCAGGAAGTAATGGGAGGACCGGGCCGGCTGCTCGGAGAGAAATGCAGGAGGTGCGGGAAGTAATGTGAGGACTGGCCGCCTGCTCGGAAAGAAATGCAGGAAGTGCAGGAAGTAATGTGAGGACCGTGTCGGCGGCTTGGAGAGAAATGCAGGAAGTGCAGGAAGGAATGTGAGGATCGGGCCGGAGGCTCAGAGAGAAATGCAGGAAGTGCAGGAAGTAATGTGAGGACTGGCCGCTCAGAGAGAAATGCAGGAGGTGCAGGAAGTAATGTGAGGATCGGGCCGGAGGCTCAGAGAGAAATGCAGGAAGTGCAGGAAGTAATGTGAGGACCGGGCCAGCTGCTCGGAGAGAAATGCAGGAGGTGCGGGTAATGTGGTCCGGGCCGGAGGCTTGGAGAGAAATGCAGAAACGTGAGAAGCACAACGGGGAACGATGTGAGTCGCCTGAGGTGCAAAATTAAAATATTAAAATCAAAACTGACAGCATAAATAAGACAGGAATTATCTGTATATTTGCCGGGGGAGGGGGGGGGGCATGACGGATAGGGACGCTGAGGAGAAACTGTAAAGGAAATGTAATGATTTTCAGAGTCAGAGACTATGACACATTATACGTCTATTGCAGCTTTGTGGAAAACTCTGTCATCTCCTTTCTGATTGCGTCCTCGGCGGCAGCGACATCACTGCAATCAGGAGCCGCATCGTCTCACAAAGACTTCATCAAGGGGAATTCTCAACCTCACTCTTGTTGTTCTGCTTAGTAGGAGGAACGATGAGACGGTGGTGGATGCTAAATACTGTAAGAGAAATATATGGAGGAAAGAGAACAAAACGGGCAGGAGGGAGGACAGAACAGGGGCAGGAGGGAGGGAGGACAGAACAGGGGCAGGAGGGAGGGAGGACAGAACAGGGGCAGGAGGGAGGACAGAACAGGGGCAGGAGGGAGGACAGAACAGGGGCAGGAGGGAGGACAGAACAGGGGCAGGAGGGAGGGAGGACAGAACAGGGGCAGGAGGGAGGGAGGACACAACAGGGACAGGAGGGAGGGAGGACAGAAAAGGGACAGGAGGGAGGACAAAACAGGGGCAGGAGGGAGGGAGGACAGAACAGGGGCAGGAGGGAGGGAGGACAGAACAGGGGCAGGAGGGAGGACAGAACAGGGGCAGGAGGGAGGACAGAACAGGGGCAGGAGGGAGAGAGGACAGAACAGGGGCAGGAGGGAGGGAGGACACAACAGGGACAGGAGGGAGGGAGGACAGAAAAGGGACAGGAGGGAGGACAAAACAGGGGCAGGAGGGAGGGAGGACAGAACAGGGGCAGGAGGGAGGGAGGACAGAACAGGGGCAGGAGGGAGGGAGGGAGGGAGGACAGAACAGGGGCAGGAGGGAGGGAGGACAGAACAGGGGCAGGAGGGAGGGAGGGAGGACAGAACAGGGGCAGGAGGGAGGACAGAACAGGGGCGGGAGGGAGGACACAACAGGGGCAGGAGGGAGGACACAACAGGGACAGGAGGGAGGACAGAAAAGGGACAGGAGGGAGGGAGGACAGAACAGGGACAGGAGGGAGGGAGGACAGAACAGGGGCAGGAGGGAGGGAGGACAGAACAGGGGCAGGAGGGAGGGAGGACACAACAGGGGCAGGAGGGAGGACAGAACAGGGGCAGGAGGGAGGACAGAACAGGGGCAGGAGGGAGGGAGGACACAACAGAGGCAGGAGGGAGGGAGGACAGAACAGGGGCAGGAGGGAGGGAGGACAGAACAGGGGCAGGAGAGAGGACAGAACAGGGGCAGGAGGGAGGGAGGACACAACAGGGGCAGGAGGGAGGGAGGACAGAACAGGGGCAGGAGGGAGGGAGGACAGAACAGGGGCAGGAGGGAGGGAGGACAGAACAGGGGCAGGAGAGAGGACAGAACAGGGGCAGGAGGGAGGAAGGACAGAACAGGGGCAGGAGAGAGGACAGAACAGGGGCAGGAGGGACGGAGGACAGAACAGGGGCAGGAGGGACGGAGGACAGAATAGGGGTAGGAGGGGCTGTAGGTTTTATTAGATTGTAGACCCCAGTGTTTTGGTGTAAACTATGTTTTAGGTTGTCCGTGGTGCGATAATCCCAGCAAGTTCTTCTCTTCTGTCAGAATTTTGGCTTGTAGAACTTGAACATGGTTGATCATTGTGCAAATATCCTTTGTATTGATTTAGACTAATGGATATATATATATATATATATATATATATATATATATATATATATATAATGACTGGAGTACCAGTATGGCATTATATCCAGAGGTGCATTGAAATAAATGTACAATTTCTTGTTTATACATCATTCTACATTGAGTGGCAGCAGTAAGGGGCGACATGGGCCTCTCTGCTGCCACCAATGTTCACTTAGAGAAGTGCAGCGCTGTCCTGCTGGTTGTAATCATTGCTCGCTGTGCAGACGTCGTCTCCTGCTGAGATCTAATCATACAGTAAGTAATGAAGTGGATGGTCCTACCCTGTAACTAGCAGCTCTCTCTATACGCATACAAGGATAGCTGTCAATCACTGAGTAGGACCGCCCACTTGATTAATTAGCACAGACTGAGCAGAGTTTACATAAATAAACAAGTTAACATGGAACGTTTCCCACAAACTGATACATCAATCTGGTCGGCTCCTTCTGTTCTATCCCCTCCCACCTTAAAGGGAACCTGCCCCCCCCCCCCCCCATACCGCTTTAATAATGTGCAGACTATTATATATTTTACATTTTTAGGCTATGTTCACGTTCACAGTACGTAAAACTACGGCCATAGTTTTTGCGGAGTGGAACAATACCTTAGTTCCAATAGGATCCCAGCCGGAGCGTATACACATCATATACGCTCCTGCCGGGATCCGGTGCGGCCCCACAAATAACTGACATGTTAGTTTTCTGTGGCCGCAATTCAATGAATTGCGGCCATAGGAAACCCTGTCAGTTCACACTATGAAGCGAGCAGCTGCGGGCGCTCGCTCCATAGTGTGCAGAGGGAAGCTCTGATGCGGCGAGCGCCGATGCGCCCGCATCAGAGCTCTGCGGCCAGACAGATCATCCGGCTGCTACTTAAGTACCGACTGTGATGATCCGGGCAGACATTGTGTGAACATAGCCTTACATTTTAACATTTTAGTGAATTATTATAAATCATTTTACTTATTTGGGGTTTTGCAGATATTTAGCTGCTTCTTATCGCAGTAAATTAAATTATATTTGAATTAGTTAAAAACAGTGGGAGAGAGATTATTACTTTTATCGGATTGTTTCTGTAATTGTTTTTTCAGTCTTTGATGAATCACAAAAATGTGAAATGACACAATGATCGGGTCCAATAGTCCTGGATGACTGATGCTTCATTGATCTCTGTCTCTCTGTTTTCTCAGTATATGTTCTGTTCTCTGGATCCATCGTTCAGCAATGTCCAAGGCCACTCACATTCAGCTCAGAAAGTTATTGATGATTGTAGCGGCAACTGATTATTACAGTCAGCGGAAACCATTACGTGTCTATAACCCGGTTACAGTCCAGTATTATGTAACCGTATGGGTGATTATAGACAAACGTCTTGTGTCCCTGATTGCACAAGTTTGTTGGTGTTTGGTTTTCCGGTCCTTTCTCTTCTGTTACGTTGTTCTGAGCAGATGCGATGGCCGTTCATTGTGCGCTGACACCCGGCACAAAATAAGTGCTTGAGATAAGTCCAGAAGCAGCTTCCTCTATCTGATCCCAATTACAGCAGATTACACTCCGCACATGAGTACAGGCTATTCCAGAGAATCCCCGGGCTCATACATCACGACGCCGATGCGGTATCACCAGATTATGAGGGAAGCGAGGAGAGGGACGGATTCATCATAGAACGCGGCGATTGCAGGAATATTATTCCACTATACAGACAATTGTGAGAACAAACAGGTTCACGCACAATAACAAAGAATAGATATTGTGTAACTGATAGAAATACAAAGTAACAAGAAACAGAAGGAAGACAACAAGAAATCTTATCTATAAGGCCACAATCTCACTGCTATTCAGATGAATGGGGCGCCTCTGTTTAATGTTTAACACCCTTGAAGAGATGCTTCAGGTCTTGCACCGTTCCATCGCAACGTTCTAGAGCGCCCCCAAATCATTGCTGACCAGAAACCTTCAGTATTTGGTACAGATAGATCTGGTATTCTGAGGCTATGACCACACAACGTATAAACAACGGCCGTTATTTGACACTCAAAACAACAACCGTTTTCAAAGAAAGTTAAATTGAAGTCTATGGACAACTGCCGTAAATAATTGAAATGATCCTTATTTTGACATCCGCAGCAAACAACAGCTGCTGTTCAATACCTTGTGAGAAACAACGGCCATTGTTTGCATTAACTTCAATGCAAATCAATGCCATTGTGTAAATTGAAAACAATGGCCGTTCTTTTCATTAAAAGTATGTTGTATGAACATAGCCTTAATATGTGGTTTTTTAGCCAAACAGAACAATCCCATTGAAGTGTACTGGAGAATAAACGCCTCACCCTCGGCATGCTGTGCATTGAAACAAACGCCAACCGTGTAAGGCCGATCATAAACTTCCATTGATTAACTTCCGCTGGTTTATTAATTGGCGTTTTTCCGGGATTTTAAGGCAGTGTGAAACCGGTGTAATACAGCTAATTCAGCATAGATTTGTTCTTCATCTAGAATTTATATAATTTATATCAGTCAAATGCTAATAAAACGCTCTGCATGCGCCACTTTTATTTTTCACCATTAACTTTATTAGTCGCTATCACTTCCCTGTTTGATAACTTGTCCAAGAAAGTGATTCTGTAAAGTGCGGACGGCAGAGAGAGAAATATTGTCGCCTTCAGCTAGAAATAAAAATTATAAATGTGCCACCTCATAAAGGTATAATGAAGAAGAGAGAAGTTAAATATAAAAAAGCGTATGTAACCCCATGATACATCAGACATCACTATTAATACAGGCCGGGATGTACAAAACCTTTAGACCATGTTCACACAACGTAAGTAAAATATTAATCACGGCCGTTGTAGCCGAATTGCAACATGGCCATGATTAATACTTTTCCTACATTGTTCTGCAGCTGAGGGAATCCCGGCCGGAGTGTATATGTGGTGCACGCACGGCTGTGAGGCTCAACCGGTTACTGGCCAGATGGTGCTGTGGGACGGCAGCAGAGAGCACTGTGTGTCCAACATTGTGTGGGTGCCCCTCAGCTCTCACCTGTAGAGAGGTGCACTGCTCTTAGACTGAGGGAGCTCCATCATCCTCTTGTTGGTCTGGCATTATTTTAGGATTCTCTATCATCTTTTGTATTCCTGTTTGTATTGCACAGCCCTGCAGCACTTCTCATAGGCCTGAATATATATATATACTATCTGTATAGTGGTGCACATCACAGTGTGTCGGGTACTGAGCAGGTTAGCACTTCACTGTGGAGGATTATTCTGTTTATTATAGCACTTTATTGTTTAGCAGGGCTATTATCTATTCACCAGCATGTAGGTTTATTGGAGTATTGGGCAGCATGATATTGGTTTATTATTAAGGTGGCTCCATAGGGGGAATATCTGGTCTTATTATTTCATTCTTTCCTCAGACGTCTTTTTACCCAGCGGGGTTTTCCAATGGTTTCTAATCACGTTGGTGCTGTCCATTAATAAAGTAAATCTGTGTATATATCTGAGAGACTTCTCGTTGTGTCTGTGGAGATAAGAGGAGGCTGCAGTAAAGTGATGTGTACAGCATTGCAGCGTCATGTGACACCAGTAGATAGGAGACAATAGTAGCTCCCTGTGGAATGACCTCTTCACAGGTCACGGAGCGTGCTCAGTAATGTCTCACATTCATCTCAAGGGCACAGAGTCTATCTATTGTCGTCTATGTCCATGAGGCTTGCTTTAAAGCATGTCACTAAATGCTGATAAAAACAGATCAGGCAAGATGGCCGCCCCCATAACAATGTACAAAAAGTGAAATTAAAAAAAATTACAGTCAGAAAATAGTTTTAGTATCTGACTATAATCAGTAAAATGAAATGTAGGTGACACATTCCCTTTAAGAAGTTTGGTGGTTGCAGTTCACTCCAGATATGGTTGAATTTTCTAGAACATATTCCAGCAACATTTCAAACACAACTCTAGCTCTGTCCTAGGTCCCTCTCAGCTTCATATAGGCCAGTGTTCATGTCGAGCTCAGAATAACGTCCATTTCTTGCTGCCATCCGCTACTCACTGTAGGATAACCTGCCATCCGCTACTCACTGTAGGATAACCAGCCATCCGCTACTCACTGTAGGATAACCAGCCATCCGCTACTCACTGTAGGATAACCTGCCATCCGCTACTCACTGTAGGATAACCTGCCATCCCCTACTCACTGTAGGATAACCTGCCATCTGCTACTCACTGTAGGATAACCTGCCATCTGCTACTCACTGTAGGATAACCTGCCATCCGCTACTCACTGTAGGATAACCTGCCATCCGCTACTCACTGTAGGATAACCAGCCATCCGCTACTCACTGTAGGATAACCAGCCATCCGCTACTCACTGTAGGATAACCAGCCATCCGCTACTCACTGTAGGATAACCTGCCATCCGCTACTCACTGTAGGATAACCAGCCATCCGCTACTCACTGTAGGATAACCAGCCATCCGCTACTCACTGTAGGATAACCTGCCATCCGCTACTCACTGTAGGATAACCAGCCATCCGCTACTCACTGTAGGATAACCTGCCATCCGCTACTCACTGTAGAATAACCTGCCATCCGCTACTCACTGTAGGATAACCTGTCATCTGCTACTCACTGTAGGATAACCTGCCATCCGCTACTCACTGTAGGATAACCTGCCATCCGCTACTCACTGTAGGATAACCTGCCATCCGCTACTCACTGTTGGATAACCAGCCATCCGCTACTCACTGATCACTCTCAGACTGTTGCCCCACACTGACTCCACAGGACCCCCCAGAATGGAGCCCTTCCTGGGGTGACAATGTTCTCCTTCATGCCCCTTCAGAAGCCGTCCACACAGAGAGCATCCCTTACCGGCTCATGGCTATATGGTCAAAGAGGCCAAATGGAAATCGTGATTTATGGATATCTCCATATCTCCTCTGAAATCCACCTCTGGCTTTGGCTCCAAAATTGCAATGAATGCCATGGGGGGAATATATGAAGTTTATAGGATCTGTAGCAAATGTAGCAACATGTAGGCGTTAAGATTGAATCTAATGGTGCGTTTACACAGAGAGAATTATCTGACAGATTTTTTAAGCCAAAACCAGGAACAGACTATAAACAGGGAACAGGTCATAAAGGAAAGACTGAGATTTCTCCTCTTCTCAAATCCATTCCTGGCTTTGGCTTCCAAAATCTGCCAGATAAATCTGTCTGTGTAAACGCACCATTTGGCTATGTTCACACTACGTAAGAGACCATCCGTTCCGTGACCCGGCCGGGTCACAGAATGGCCGGTCTCTGGCCGGATGATCCTTTCGGACGCATCAGCGCGCGCGCGCATCAGAGCTTCCCATAGCGCACAGGGAAGCGAGCGGCCAACAGGGTGATCTACATGTAACCTGTTAATAAAAATAACATATGGTGGATAGTCACTCCCGAGCCGGGGGAGAGGGGAGAGGGGAGAGGGGAGAGGGGAGAGGGGAGAGGGGAGAGGGGGGAGAGAGAGAGAGAGAGAGAGAGAGAGAGAGAGAGAGAGAGAGAGAGAAAGAGAGAGAAAGCCCGGAGAAGAAAGTCACTGAACACGTCATCATGGATTAATATTCAGTGCTGCAGCAGCGTATATAACGTCTCCCCGCTGATAGTATATAACGTCTCCCCACTGATAGTATATAACGTCTCCTCACTGATAGTATATAACGTCTCCCCACTGATAGTATATAACATCTCCCCGCTGATAGTATATAACGTCTCCTCACTGATAGTATATAACATCTCCCCACTGATAGTATATAACGTCTCCCCACTGATAGTATATAACGTCTCCTCACTGATAGTATATAACATCTCCCCGCTGATAGTATATAACGTCTCCTCACTGATAGTATATAACATCTCCCCACTGATAGTATATAACGTCTCCCCGCTGATAGTATATAACGTCTCCTCACTGATAGTATATAACATCTCCCCACTGATAGTATATAACATCTCCCCACTGATAGTATATAACGTCTCCCCGCTGATAGTATATAACGTCTCCTCACTGATAGTATATAACATCTCCCCACTGATAGTATATAACGTCTCCCCACTGATAGTATATAACGTCTCCTCACTGATAGTATATAACATCTCCCCACTGATAGTATATAACATCTCCCCACTGATAGTATATAACGTCTCCCCGCTGATAGTATATAACATCTCCCCACTGATAGTATATAACATCTCCCCACTGATAGTATATAACATCTCCCCACTGATAGTATATAACATCTCCCCACTGATAGTATATAACATCTCCCCACTGATAGTATATACCGTCTCCCCACTGATAGTATATAACGTCTCCTCACTGATAGTATATAACGTCTCCTCACTGATAGTATATAACATCTCCCCACTGATAGTATATAACGTCTCCTCACTGATAGTATATAACGTCTCCTCACTGATAGTATATAACATCTCCCCACTGATAGTATATAACATCTCCCCGCTGATAGTATATAACGTCTCCCCGCTGATAGTATATAACGTCTCCTCACTGATAGTATATAACATCTCCCCACTGATAGTATATAACGTCTCCCCGCTGATAGTATATAACGTCTCCCCGCTGATAGCATATAACGTCTCCCCACTGATAGTATATAACATGTCCCTGCTGATAGTATATAACGTCTCCCCACTGATAGTATATAACATGTCCCCGCTGATAGTATATAACATCTCCTCACTGATAGTATATAACATCTCCCCACTGATAGTATATAACGTCTCCCCGCTGATAGTATATAACGTCTCCCCACTGATAGTATATAACATCTCCCCACTGATAGTATATAACGTCTCCCCACTGATAGTATATAACGTCTCCCCACTGATAGTATATAACATCTCCCCACTGATAGTATATAACATCTCCCCACTGATAGTATATAACGTCTCCCCGCTGATAGTATATAACATCTCCCCACTGATAGTATATAACGTCTCCCCGCTGATAGTATATAACGTCTCCCCACTGATAGTATATAACATGTCCCTGCTGATAGTATATAACGTCTCCCCACTGATAGTATATAACATGTCCCCGCTGATAGTATATAACGTCTCCCCACTGATAGTATATAACATCTCCCCACTGATAGTATATAACATCTCCCCGCTGATAGTATATAACATCTCCCCACTGATAGTATATAACATGTCCCCGCTGATAGTATATAACGTCTCCCCACTGATAGTATATAACATCTCCCCACTGATAGTATATACCGTCTCCCCACTGATAGTATATAACATCTCCCCACTGATAGTATATAACATGTCCCCGCTGATAGTATATAACGTATCCCCACTGATAGTATATAACATCTCCCCACTGATAGTATATAACATCTCCCCACTGATAGTATATAACATGTCCCCGCTGATAGTATATAACATCTCCCCACTGATAGTATATAACATCTCCCCACTGATAGTATATAACGTATCCCCACTGATAGTATATAACATCTCCCCACTGATAGTATATAACATGTCCCCGCTGATAGTATATAACGTATCCCCACTGATAGTATATAACATGTCCCCGCTGATAGTATATAACATCTCCCCACTGATAGTATATAACATCTCCCCACTGATAGTATATAACATCTCCCCACTGATAGTATATAACATCTCCCCACTGATAGTATATACCGTCTCCCCACTGATAGTATATAACATCTCCCCACTGATAGTATATAACATGTCCCCGCTGATAGTATATAACGTATCCCCACTGATAGTATATAACATCTCCCCACTGATAGTATATAACATCTCCCCACTGATAGTATATAACATGTCCCCGCTGATAGTATATAACATCTCCCCACTGATAGTATATAACATCTCCCCACTGATAGTATATAACGTATCCCCACTGATAGTATATAACATCTCCCCACTGATAGTATATAACATGTCCCCGCTGATAGTATATAACGTATCCCCACTGATAGTATATAACATGTCCCCGCTGATAGTATATAACATCTCCCCACTGATAGTATATAACATCTCCCCACTGATAGTATATAACATCTCCCCACTGATAGTATATAACATCTCCCCACTGATAGTATATAACAATGCTCTAGTCTCAGTGGCTTCTCCTATGTCTAACACATTCTATCATTTCTCTCTTTGCTTCTCACATATGCACTCTTCACCCATTCACAGCACACCTTACAGGGGCTGTAGATAGGAAGTCACATGGATAGAGGAAGTGTAGGGTCTTTTGTCGCTAGACTCTGTAGAGACAAGATGCAACCTACGATTCTTCTCCAGTAACTCCACTTAACACTATGCAGTGTTAAACCCTACACTAGAGAGGACAAGTCAGAGATCATCTCAACCCACGCCGTGGACAAGGAGAGACACAGTGCAGGACAGTATCCATAAAGCAAGGCAAGGAACTGATCCGAATAGAGCAAAGTTGCTAGAAGCCTATGAACTCTATCTTGCAGCGTGGGTGTAAGCAGGGAACCCTCAGCATTCTGCTCATCCCCCGACACTGGTAGGGTAATAGGTGGTGCAAAAAGAGTCAAAACACAGGCACAAGTATTCTCTCTCTCTAAGTATTCTTCTATTTTTACCTCAAACATCCAGGCAGAGCACAGTACTACTTGAGTTGGAACTCTCACAATATCCTCCTCTACTCTCAGCACGCAACCCAGTCGGCACGACTGTACTACCCCCCCCCCCCCCCCCCCCCCCTATACTGTCACTACAGATCTAGATCCTGAACTATTAAGTGTCCTATTAAGTATAAAGTCTTATATCAAGGCAAAGCTGTATGATCTGCTGCATACAAGTATCTTCTGAGTAAAACAGATTTTATTTATGATAAAGAGCCTCTGTGATTCCTCATCAGGCACCAACACAGTACATACACTTCCTTGGGTTATCTCCCCTTTCTGTGGGTGGCAGTACCAATAGTCCGGGTGGGTCACTATTCCACTCTGGACCACCGTGACAACAGCCCAAGGGACCCCGCAACAACCTGGCAGGTCACTGTCCGAAGGGAAACAATGTACAACCTGCCCTTTAAAATAAAAGCAGGTGTGCCACCATACGACACGACATAACATTACTGGGCCCGGCTTTATCTCGGCCAACCACCATAGAAGTGGTGTCACGCTTCACAACCTGGCAAGTGACCGGCCTTACCTCCACACCGGGGGGTAACCACACAAGGAGGAGATGGAGGGAAGGGTGAAGGATGATGGGTAGGCTCTATACATATACAAGGAGGGATGATGGGTAGGCTCTATACATATACAAGGAGGGGATGGATGGAGGGAAGGGTGAAGGATGATGGGTAGGCTCTATACATATACAAGGAGGGATGATGGGTAGGCTCTATACATATACAAGGAGGGATGATGGGTAGACTCTATACATATACAAGGAGGGATGGATGGAGGGGGGAGGGATGATGGGTAGGCTCTATACATATACAGGGAGGGATGGATGGAGGGGGGAGGGATGATGGGTAGGCTTTATACATATACAAGGAGGGGATGATGAGTAGGCTCTATACATATACAAGGAGGGATGGATGGAGGGGGAGGGATGATGGGTAGGCTCTATACATATACAAGGAGGGATGGATGGAGGGGGAGGGATGATGGGTAGGCTCTATACATATACAAGGAGGGATGGATGGAGGGGGAGGGATGATGGGTAGGCTCTATACATATACAAGGAGGGGATGATGGATAGGCTCTATCAGAGCCGTTTTAATACATTGGTGGGCCCAGTGCACAGCCCTCAAGAGTGGCCCCCCCCCTTACCTTTCTGCACATTGTATAATGTACTGAATTTGCCCCCACACTGTATCAAGAGCCCCAATACATACAGTAGTTACCTTATAACACTATTTCCACAATACAGTGATTACATATTACATAAAAACTGCACTAAACAAAACAGAAAGATATTACCAATGATACCATTACATAATACCGCCACATCATGACCCCTAACACTACAATCCTATAACAGAGTGCAGTTACATCCAGTGACTCACCGGGGGTGTTTTCTCCAATCAGAGTCTGTCACCTTTTCTTTTTCTCTCCATCCAGCCTGGGCCACCTTGAAGTCTTCTCCTGGCTGTGAATCTTCTCTCCAGAATCTGCCAGACAAATATTTTAGGCTCCAACACATCCAGTAGTTAGGTCCCTTGTACCCCTATACAGTAGTTACACCCCTCTGTACTCCTACATAGTTACACCCCTCTGTGCCTCCATAGTTTTAAGGTGTCCCTGTAGTATATAGACCCTCATGTGCTCCTCCAGTTATATACAGCCCTCCTGTGCGCTCCCCCACAGTATATAGCTCCCCTGTGCTCCCCCATAGTATATAGCCCCCTGTGCTCCCCAGTAGTATATAGCCCCCTGTGCTCCCCAGTAGTATATAGCCCCCTGTTCTCCCCCATAGTAAATAGCCCCCTGTGCTCCCCAGTAGTATATAGCCCCCTGTGCTCCCCAGTAGTATATAGCCCCCTGTGCTCCCCAGTAGTATATAGCTCCCCTGTGCTCCCCAGTAGTATATAGCTCCCCTGTGCTCCCCCATAGTATATATTCCCCTGTGCTCCCCCATAGTATATAGACCCCTGTGCTCCCCAGTAGTATATAGCCCCTTGTGCTCCCCCATAGTATATAGCTTCCCTGTGCTCCCCATAGTATATAGCTCCCCTGTGCTCCCCCATAGTATATATTCCCCTGTGCTCCCCCATAGTATATAGACCCCTGTGCTCCCCAGTAGTATATAGCCCCTTGTGCTCCCCCATAGTATATAGCTTCCCTGTGCTCCCCATAGTATATAGCTCCCCTGTGCTCCCCCATAGTATATAGCCCCCCTGTGCTCCCTGATAGTATATAGCTCCCTGTGCTCCACCATAGTATATAGCTCCCCTGTGCTCCCCCATAGTATATAGCCTCCTGTGCTCCCCCATAGTATATAGCCCCCTGTGCTCCCCAATAGTATATAGCCCCCTGTGCTCCCCCATAGTATATAGCCCCCCTGTGCTCCCCCATAGTATATAGCTCCCCTGTGCTCCCCAGTAGTATATAGCCCCCTGTGCTCCCCCATAGTATATAGCCTCCTGTCCTCCCCCATAGTATATAGCCCCCTGTGCTCCCCCATAGTATATAGCCCCGTCCTCCCCCATAGTATATAGCCCCCTGTGCCCCCCCTAA
Organism: Dendropsophus ebraccatus; assembly: GCF_027789765.1. Lineage (NCBI taxonomy): Eukaryota > Metazoa > Chordata > Amphibia > Anura > Hylidae > Dendropsophus > Dendropsophus ebraccatus. Next base: position 147,266,946 of record NC_091460.1, on the reverse strand, counting down.
ACCCCCCCCCCCGTAGTATATAGCTCCCCCTCCCATATAACATTGAAAAAAACAAACACTCTTACTCACCTAGGTCCACGCGTTCCTCTTCTCTTCTCTCTTGTGGCCGCACTTCCTCCGGTCACAAGAGGCTGCACTCCCCTTACCCTCGCGCCGACGCTCCAGTGACGTCGGCCGCTAGAGGGAGAGTGCGGCCTCTTGTGACCACAGGAAGTGCGGCCACAAGAGTGACTGACAGGGAGGGAGCCAATGGCTCTCTCTCTGTCAGTGTCGCTGCTGCTGCAGCGCTGAAGCGCCGCAGCAGCAGCGGACGGGGGCAGCGGCGGACGGGGGGGCCCTGCAGGGGGCGCCATGGAGGGGTAAGTAGATTACCCATCCATGGCGGTCCCCCCTGACAGGCTGGTGGCCGGAGCCCTGTGCGACCGCATTGGTCGCACATAGCAACGGCCGGCCTGCTCGGGGGGGGGCCCCTTTAACCAGTGGGCCCGGTGCACGTGCACCATGTGCCCTCTGGTTAAAGCGGCCCTGGGCTCTATACATATACAAGGAGGGATGATGGGTAGGCTCTATACATATACAGGGAGGGATGATGGGTAGGCTCTATACATATACAAGGAGGGGATGGATGGAGGGAAGGAGGGGAGGGATGATGGGTAGGCTCTATACATATACAAGGAAGGGATGGATAGAGGGAAGGAGGGGAGGGATGATGGGTAGGCTCTATACATATACAAGGAAGGGATGGATAGAGGGAAGGAGGGGAGGGATGATGGGTAGGCTCTATACATATACAAGGAGGGATGGATGGAGGGGGAGGGATGATGGGTAGGCTCTATACATATACATTAATGTTATCTTGTTCTAAGAACTTGTCTCTGCCTGTTTTGAAGGTCAAACTCCAATTGAAATTCCGCCAAAACACACATCTAGACATGGCGGAGGGGTCCCTGTATATAACACATCTAGACATGGCGGAGGCGTCCCTGTATATAACACACATCTAGACATGGCGGAGGCGTCCCTGTATATAACACATATAGACATGGCGGAGGCGTCCCTGTATATAACACACATATAGACATGGCGGAGGCGTCCCTGTATATAACACACATATCTAGACATGGCGGAGGCGTCCCTGTATATAACACATCTAGACATGGCGGAGGCGTCCCTGTATATAACACACATCTAGACATGGCGGAGGCGTCCCTGTATATAACACATATAGACATGGCGGAGGCGTCCCTGTATATAACACACATATAGACATGGCGGAGGCGTCCCTGTATATAACACACATATCTAGACATGGCGGAGGCGTCCCTGTATATAACACATATAGACATGGCGGAGGCGCCCCTGTATATAACACACATATAGACATGGCGGAGGCGTCCCTGTATATAACACACATATCTAGACATGGCAGAGGCGTCCCTGTATATAACACATCTAGACATGGCGGAGGCGTCCCTGTATATAACACATCTAGACATGGCGGAGGCGTCCCTGTATATAACACACATCTAGACATGGCGGAGGCGTCCCTGTATATAACACATCTAGACATGGCGGAGGCGTCCCTGTATATAACACATATAGACATGGCGGAGGCGTCCCTGTATATAACACATCTAGACATGGCAGAGGCGTCCCTGTATATAACACATCTAGACATGGCAGAGGCGTCCCTGTATATAACACATATAGACATGGCGGAGGCGTCCCTGTATATAACACATCTAGACATGGTGGAGGCGTCCCTGTATATAACACATCTAGACATGGCGGAGGCGTCCCTGTATATAACACATATAGACATGGCGGAGGCGTCCCTGTATATAACACCTATAGACATGGCGGAGGCGTCCCTGTATATAACACACATCTAGACATGGCGGAGGCGCCCCTGTATATAACACATCTAGACATGGCGAAGGCGTCCCTGTATATAACACATCTAGACATGGCGAAGGCGTCCCTGTATATAACACATATAGACATGGCGGAGGCGTCCCTGTATATAACACACATATAGACATGGCGGAGGCGTCCCTGTATATAACACATATAGACATGGTGGAGGCGTCCCTGTATATAACACATCTAGACATGGCGGAGGCGTCCCTGTATATAACACATATAGACATGGCGGAGGCGTCCCTGTATATAACACATATAGACATGGCGGAGGGGTCCCTGTATATAACACATATAGACATGGCGGAGGCGTCCCTGTATATAACACATCTAGACATGGCGGAGGCGTCCCTGTATATAACACATCTAGACATGGCGGAGGCGTCCCTGTATATAACACATCTAGACATGGCGAAGGCGTCCCTGTATATAACACATATATAGACATGGCGGAGGCGTCCCTGTATATAATACCTATAGACATGGCGGAGGCGTCCCTGTATATAACACATATAGACATGGCGGAGGAGTCCCTGTATATAACACACATATAGACATGGCGGAGGCGTCCCTGTATATAACACACATATAGACATGGCGGAGGCGTCCCTGTATATAACACATCTAGACATGGCGGAGGCGTCCCTGTATATAACACATCTAGACATGGCGAAGGCGTCCCTGTATATAACACATCTAGACATGGCGGAGGCGTCCCTGTATATAACACATATAGACATGGCGGAGGCGTCCCTGTATATAACACATCTAGACATGGCGGAGGCGTCCCTGTATATAACACATCTAGACATGGCGGAGGCGTCCCTGTATATAACACACATATAGACATGGCAGAGGGGTCCCTGTATATAACACATATAGACATGGCGGAGGCGTCCCTGTATATAACACACATATAGACATGGCGGAGGCGTCCCTGTATATAACACATATAGACATGGCGGAGGCGTCCCTGTATATAACACATATAGACATGACGGAGGCGTCCCTGTATATAACACATATAGACATGGCGGAGGCGTCCCTGTATATAACACATATAGACATGGCGGAGGCGTCCCTGTATATAACACATATATAGACATGGCGGAGGCGTCCCTGTATATAACACATCTAGACATGGCGGAGGCGTCCCTGTATATAACACATATAGACATGGCGGAGGCGTCCCTGTATATAACACATCTAGACATGGCGGAGGCGTCCCTGTATATAACACATCTAGACATGGCGGAGGGGTCCCTGTATATAACACACATCTAGACATGGCGGAGGCGTCCCTGTATATAACACACATCTAGACATGGCGGAGGCGTCCCTGTATATAACACACATATCTTGACATGGCGGAGGCGTCCCTGTATATAACACATATAGACATGGCGGAGGCGTCCCTGTATATAACACATATAGACATGGCGGAGGCGTCCCTGTATATAACACATATAGACATGGCGGAGGCGTCCCTGTATATAACACATATAGACATGGCGGAGGAGTCCCTGTATATAACACATATAGACATGGCGGAGGCGTCCCTGTATATAACACACATATAGACATGGCGGAGGGGTCCCTGTATATAACACATCTAGACATGGTGGAGGCGCCCCTGTATATAACACATCTAGACATGGCGGAGGCGTCCCTGTATATAATACCTATAGACATGGCGGAGGCGTCCCTGTATATAACACACATATCTTGACATGGCGGAGGCGTCCCTGTATATAACACATATAGACATAGCGGAGGCGTCCCTGTATATAACACATATAGACATGGCGGAGGGGTCCCTGTATATAACACATCTAGACATGGCGGAGGCGCCCCTGTATATAACACATCTAGACATGGCGAAGGCGTCCCTGTATATAACACATATAGACATGGTGGAGGCGTCCCTGTATATAACACATATAGACATGGCGGAGGCGTCCCTGTATATAATACCTATAGACATGGCGGAGGCGTCCCTGTATATAACACATATAGACATGGCGGAGGAGTCCCTGTATATAACACATCTAGACATGGTGGAGGCGCCCCTGTATATAACACATCTAGACATGGCGGAGGCGTCCCTGTATATAATACCTATAGACATGGCGGAGGCGTCCCTGTATATAACACACATATCTTGACATGGCGGAGGCGTCCCTGTATATAACACATATAGACATAGCGGAGGCGTCCCTGTATATAACACATATAGACATGGCGGAGGGGTCCCTGTATATAACACATCTAGACATGGCGGAGGCGCCCCTGTATATAACACATCTAGACATGGCGAAGGCGTCCCTGTATATAACACATATAGACATGGTGGAGGCGTCCCTGTATATAACACATATAGACATGGCGGAGGCGTCCCTGTATATAATACCTATAGACATGGCGGAGGCGTCCCTGTATATAACACATATAGACATGGCGGAGGAGTCCCTGTATATAACACATATATAGACATGGCGGAGGCGTCCCTGTATATAACACATCTAGACATGGCGGAGGCGTCCCTGTATATAACACGGCGGAGCCCCTGTTGTGCCGGAGGTCGGAGGAATCCTTTGATGCAAATCCTGTCCTAATGATTCCGTCTCCCCGCAGGCGGATGGGCTCAGCGCGGTATCTGCGGCTCCGTACATCTTATGTAACTCGCGGACGTATTTATCCCATTTCTGCTTTCAGATGAGAAGGTTTCGGAGCGATAACAATGCGGCAAATCAGGGGAAAGAGCCCGGAAATTCTGCTCACACTTCTGTAAATAATTCAGATATCACAGATGACTTTGATCTTCGGCCAATAACAGCTTCGGCTTCAGCGGAATATTCTAGAAAACGCTTCTGCTTCTTCATTTACCCCCAGAACCTCCAAACTTATCAATCAGAATTATTCATTTCTTAAAGTGTTCGGACGCTTCATTAAGATGGCGCCTCCCCGAGATCACATCCTCATAAAGAGATTAACGGAAGACGCTTAAATCTCAATAACCGAAACAGAATCTCTCAGAAATCGGTGACACTCAGTGTGAGGATATTAGTCGGAGCAGCACTCGGCGGTTTCTGTAAGGCTGTGTGCACACATGATCACTCATTGTCAGACTCACAGAATGTATTTACTGTATTTACAGGGAAAATGAGGGGGTTTTGTCAGTTGTTTTCTGTTTGTTTGTTTACTCCAGCGGACGCCAATATACAATTTGCAAAATTTTTTGGTCCATAATCAGCTCACAAAAAGGATTAAAAATGTTTCCGAAAAATATATTTTCATGGTCATAGTTTGCACAAGGGCTCACATCCGTACATCACACAGATCCATGGATGCACAGCAAGCACTGGAGCCAGGAGGGGGCCTGGGGGCTGGGTGTCTGCAGGGCCAAGTCAGAAACCCCAGGACCCCTTTTCCCCTCCACTGATGGCCTAAAGTAGGGGTGGATCATGTAAAGAGGCGGGTCATGTGCTGGGGGCGGGTCATGTGCAGGGGGCAGGTCATGTGCAGGGGGCGGGTCATGGTCAAGGGGCAGGTCATGGTCAAGGGGCAGGTCATGTGCGGGGGGCATGTCATGTGCAGGGGGCGGGTCATGTGCAGGAGGCGGATCATTTGCAGGGGGCGGGTCATCTGCATGGGGCGGATCATGTGAAGGGGCGGGTCATGTGCAGGGGGTGGATCATGTGCAGGGGGCGGGTCATCTGCATGGGGCGGGTCATGTGCAGCGGGGTGGATCATATGTAGGGGGTGGATCATGTGCAGGGGTGGGTCATGTGCAGGGGCGGATCATGTGCAGGGGCAGATCATGTGCAAGGGGCAGATCATGTGCAAGGGGCGGGTAATGTGCTAGGGGTTGGTCATGTGCTGGGGCGGTCATATGCAGGGGGTGGATCATGTGCAGGGGGCGGGTCATGTGCAGGGGGTGGGTCATATGCAGGGGTGGATCATGTGCAGGGGGCGGGTCATGTGTAGGGGCGGATCATATGCAGGGGCGGGTCATGTGCAGGGGGTGGGTCATGCGTAGGGGGCGGATCATATGCAGGGGCAGGTCATGTGCAGGGGGAGGGTCATATGCAGGGGGTGGATCATGTGCAGGGGGTGGGTCATGTGTAGGAGCGGATCATATGCAGGGTCGGGTCATGTGCAGGGGGCGGATCATATGCAGGGGCGGGGCGGGTCATGTGCAGGGGGTGGGTCATGTGCAGGGGTTCTATTAAATCCGATCGCATATCTTGGTGCTCTGATTTTCTATGACATGTCAATAAATGATTTTGAAGAGGAAACTCAACTCCAATTGTTTGCCATGTGAAACATCAGACAAAGGCTACAGGGTGAAAGAGACTCCTGACCTCATGACCCCCTGACCCCTTGCCCAGTTCCCTCCATTCACACAACACAATCTGTACCATAAAGTAATATAAATGACAGTGTGTATTTTACGCCTTTAAATTTGCAGCTTTTGTTCCATTTGTTTTTGTCGGTTTTACCCTCGTAATATGACAACGTTCTTAACCAATACTAAATAATTGAAGTCTGGCGTGGGACTTGCTGATGTGATCTGATATGTAAAGAAAAACTTCCCTCTGACTCAACAACCGACTGAGCCGCTCGCCGCTCTAATTTACAGGTTAAAACAAAACCTAAAAGGATAGAGTGTAGCGGAGCGGTGCGAGTAACCCGATGAGTCCCGTTCCCATGACTCTCAGGAAACCTGTCTGTTTCTAATATCGCCCTCTGTGTTTTCTCCGCTCCATATTGTTTGTAAGATCAATAAAGTGAATATTTAATTCTGCCCGTTCAAACATTACACCTAATTAATTAAGTGTCGGGGTGAAGGGTCCTGGGGAAAAGGGGCGCACAACTTGCTTCTCTATAGTGGGGGCTGCTGCTATTTTTCCAGCCGCACAGAACACGGCCACAAAGGCGGCATACATCATTTAACAAAAACACTGCCCTCGATTGTATCCGGACCACAAAGGGAGCGGAGAAGCCTTGTGCTACAAAGACGCCTTCCGTTTTTTTCCCAAAGATTAGTCTATTTTTAATTATAATGGTTTCCAAGCGTTACAGGTGAGAAATGGCTCCGGCGCACACTACATCACCACGAGAGGCCTGAACTTTTGCAGAACTGTCATCCCATGAGCCCATTTACAAAAAGATTTATTCCCCAAACAAGAAGCCATTGTGATCCTATCGTCTGCAAAGAAGGAAATCAGTCTTTAAAAGAACGGCCAAGCTAAGTCGCTCCCTAACCATCTTTGTACCGGCGTCAAATGAAATATATTTTTCATTTATTTCCTACTTTTGTAATCGACTTTGAAAAAAAAAAAAAAAAATCTTTTTCTTTTTTTTTCTTTTGACAAAAGCTGAAACTGAGGCAAGAGAGAAAACTCCGAGTCTAAGGCCGAGCGCAGTCCTGTGTGGTAAGTGGCATCCATGGCAACCAATAGATTTTATGCTAAGTCTGCCCTTTAAAAACATTTCACGTTTACCGCTGTGAGAGAGATGGCCTTGATTTAGGAATGATAGGACGAGCGGATGGGACGAACACGCTTTACGCTTATTGCTGCAAACAGAATTAAGAGACCGCTATCTTCCCTATGGATTCTCAGCGGTGGATTCACCAATGTTGTCATAAATTCTTACAAGTTACTCAACAACATCATCAGGACGTAAGCGTTCTCTACATGGACCATAGACTCCTAAAAGACACAGGATTACAATGTGCGCCAATCTATGAAATATTACATTACCAGGAGACTAGAATGTTCTGTAGACTATCTTCGCAAACGGGACTGCAGGGGGGGGGGGGGGGGCGTCTTTATAACTCTCATATATAAGAAGATGTCACATATATATATAAGAAGTTGTCATACAGTATATATATACAGTGGTGCCTTGGATTTTATATATATATATATATATATATATATATATATATATATACACACACACTGTATATTATATAAGATGTCATACAGTATATATATACAGTGGTGCCTTTGATTATATATATATATATATATATATACACACACACTGTATATTATATAAGATGTCATACAGTATATATATACAGTGGTGCCTTGGATTATATATATATATATATATATATACACACACACTGTATATTATATAAGATGTCATACAGTATATATATACAGTGGTGCCTTGGATTATATATATATATATATATATATACACACACACTGTATATTATATAAGATGTCATACAGTATATATATATATATATATATATATATTGAACATTGAAGTCTTAATTGTTTATATTTTATCCAATAATAAAAGAGGCAATCAATCAATATTTGTTTTCCTCTAGATGTAATATTGGTTCCTCTAGATGTAATATTGGTTCCTTCTATGGAAGTCACTGCTTAAAAGGGGCACTCCTCCAGCAAAAATCTTTTTCTTTTAAATCAACTGGTTTCAGAAAGTTATATAGGTTTATAATTTACTTCTATTTAAAAAATCTCCCGTCTTCCAGAACATATCAGCTGCTGTATGTCCTGCAGAAACCAGTATATTCTCTCCAGTCTGACACAGTGCTCTCTGCTGCCACCTCTGTCCATGTCAGGAACTGTCCAGAGCAGCAGCAAATCCCCATAGAAAACCTCTCCTGCTCTGGACAGTTCCTGACATGGACAGAGGTGGCAGCAGAGCGCACTCATCTTCCCTCACAGCCGTCCTAGTAAGGGCAGTAGAGGAGGAAGTGATGTCATCTGCCCTCACAGCCGTCCTATTAAGGGCAGTAGAGGAGGAAGTGATGTCATCTGCCCTCACAGCCGTCCTAGTAAGGGCAGTAGAGGAGGAAGTGATGTCATCTGCCCTCACAGCCGTCCTAGTAAGGGCAGTAGAGGAGAAAGTGATGTCATCTGCCCTCACAGCCGTCCTAGTAAGGGCAGTAGAGGAGGAAGTGATGTCATCTGCCCTCACAGCCGTCCTAGTAAGGGCAGTAGAGGAGGAAGTGATGTCATCTGCCCTCACAGCCATCCTAGTAAGGGCAGTAGAGGAGGAAGTGATGTCATCTGCCCTCACAGCCGTTCTAGTAAGGGCAGTAGAGGAGAAAGTGATGTCATCTGCCCTCACAGCCGTCCTAGTAAGGGCAGTAGAGGAGGAAGTGATGTCATCTGCCCTCACAGCCGTCCTAGTAAGGGCAGTAGAGGAGGAAGTGATGTCATCTGCCCTCACAGCCATCCTAGTAAGGGCAGTAGAGGAGGAAGTGATGTCATCTGCCCTCACAGCCGTCCTAGTAAGGGCAGTAGAGGAGGAAGTGATGTCATCTGCCCTCACAGCCGTCCTAGTAAGGGCAGGTGTACAGTAAGGAAAGCATTTAGCATTTAGCATTTTCAGTAAGGAAAGGACATTTATCAAGATTGCTATACTCCTATGCCGATTTTAATTAAAACCTTGTTCCCATTTACCAGGCAGAATTTACAAAGAGTTTTATGCCTCTTGGTAAAGCTGTCGGGACCTGCACCTGTCACAGAGCTTGCACAGAAATCTATACCTCTAAACTACAATAATGCTTCACGCTATGCCCTCTATATAGTAATAATGTCTCTGCTGTGCCCACATATAGTAATAATGTCCCCTACTGTGCCCCTCATAGTAATAATGCCCCTCCTGCTGTGCCTCCATATAGTAATAATGTCCCTGCTGTGTCCCCCATAAAGTAATGTCCCCTGCTGTGCCCACATATAGTAATAATGCGCCCTGCTGTGCCCTCCATATAGTAATACTGTCCCCTGCTGTGCCCTCCATATAGTAATACTGTACCCTGCTGTGCCCTCTATATAGTAATACTGTCACCTGCTGTGCCTCCATATAGTAATAATGCCCCCTGTTGTACCCTCCATATAGTAATAATGTCTCTTGCTGTGCCTCCATACAGTAAAATGCTGTCCACTGGCCCCTGCTGTGCCCTTCATATAGTAATAATCCCCCCTGCTATCCCCATATAGCAATAATGTCTCGTGCTGTGTCCCCATATAGTAATAATGTCCCCTGCTGTTCCCTCCATATAATAATAATAATAATGCCTCCTGATGTTCCCCTCCATATGGTAATAATTTCTTTGCTGTTCCCTCCACTGCCCCCTGCTGTGGTGTCCATAAGAATAATATCCCCTGCTTCCCCATCTGCATAGAATAGTAATGTCCCCTGCGGTACCCCCTCCATAAAGAAATAATGGTCCCACTGTTTCCTTCATAGTAATAATGCTCCCTGCTGTATTCCAATTTAGTAAGAATGCCCCCTGCTGTGCCTCCACAGTAAAAAATGCCCCCTGCTGTTCCTCCATATAGTAATAATGCCCCTTACTGTGCCCCCATATAGTAAAAATGCCCCCGGCTGTGCCCTTATATAGTAATAATGCCCCCTGATGTTCCTCCATATAGCAATAATGCCTCCTGCTGTGCCCCCATATAGTAATAATGCCCCCTGCTGTGCCTCCGCAGTACTAATGCCCCCTGCTGTCCCTCCATATAGTAATAATGTATCCTGCTGTGCCCCCCATATAGTCATAATGTCTCCTGCTGTGCCCTCCATATAGTAATAATGTCTCCTGCTGTGCCTCCATATAGTAATAATGTCTCCTGCTGTGCCTCCATATAGTAATACTGTCTCCTGCTGTGCCTTCATAGTAATAATATCCCCTGCTGGGCCACTATATAGTAACAATGCCCCATGTTGTTCCTCCATATAGTAATAATGTCTCTGCTTTGCCCTCAATAGTAATAATGCACCCCATACTGTGCCTTTTGTAGAAATAATGCTTCCCATGCTGTTCCCTTTAGTAATTATCTGCCCCTTGCTAAGGTTGCCATAGTAATAATGCCTCCATGCTGCTTAAAAGGACCACCGTGATCCCACAGCACCCGGGTTGGGAAACACTAGCCTAACCCCTTCAAATGTTATAGCTGATTAGGTTATATTAAAAAAAAAATCAATCAAAATGCCTCTGAATCAGGAGAAACTGACCTAGATATATTTATATTAACATGTTTTACAGCTACATATTATCTGCACCTCAGATACAGCTACATATTATCCGCACCTCAGATACAGCTACATATTATCTGCACCTCAGATACAGCTACATATTATCTGCACCTCAGATACAGCTACATATTATCCGCACCTCAGATACAGCTACATATTATCTGCACCTCAGATACAGCTACATATTATCTGCACCTCAGATACAGCTACATATTATCCGCACCTCAGATACAGCTACATATTATCCGCACCTCAGATACAGCTACATATTATCTGCACCTCAGATACAGCTACATATTATCTGCACCTCAGATACAGCTACATATTATCTGCACCTCAGATACAGTATATATTATCCGCACCTCAGATACAGCTACATATTATCCGCACCTCAGATACAGTATATATTATCTGCACCTCAGATACAGCTACATATTATCTGCACCTCAGATACAGTATATATTATCTGCACCTCAGATACAGCTACATATTATCTGCACCTCAGATACAGCTACATATTATCTGCACCTCAGATACAACTACATACTATCCGCACCTCAGATACAGCTACATATTATTTGCACCTCAGATACAGCTACATATTATCTGCACCTCAGATACAGCTACATATTATCTGCACCTCAGATACAGCTACATATTATCTGCACCTCAGATACAGCTACATATTATCCGCACCTCAGATACAGCTACATATTATCCGCACCTCAGATACAGTATATATTATCTGCACCTCAGATACAGCTACATATTATCTGCACCTCAGATACAGCTACATATTATCTGCACCTCAGATACAGCTACATATTATCTGCACCTCAGATACAGCTACATATTATCTGCACCTCAGATACAGCTACATATTATCTGCACCTCAGATACAGCTACATGTTATCTGCACCTCAGATACAGCTACATATTATCTGCACCTCAGATACAGCTACATATTATCTGCACCTCAGATACAGCTACATATTATCTGCACCTCAGATACAGTATATATTATCCGCACCTCAGATACAGCTACATATTATCTGCACCTCAGATACAGCTACATATTATCTGCACCTCAGATACAGCTACATATTATCCGCACCTCAGATACAGCTACATATTATCTGCACCTCAGATACAGCTACATATTATCCGCACCTCAGATACAGCTACATATTATCTGCACCTCAGATACAGCTACATATTATCTGCACCTCAGATACAGCTACATATTATCTGCACCTCAGATACAGCTACATATTATCCGCACCTCAGATACAGCTACATATTATCCGCACCTCAGATACAGCTACATATTATCTGCACCTCAGATACAGCTACATATTATCTGCACCTCAGATACAGTATATATTATCCGCACCTCAGATACAGCTACATATTATCTGCACCTCAGATACAGCTACATATTATCTGCACCTCAGATACAGCTACATATTATCCGCACCTCAGATACAGCTACATATTATCCGCACCTCAGATACAGCTACATATTATCCGCACCTCAGATACAGCTACATATTATCTGCACCTCAGATACAGCTACATATTATCTGCACCTCAGATACAGCTACATATTATCCGCACCTCAGATACAGTATATATTATCCGCACCTCAGATACAGCTACATATTATCTGCACCTCAGATACAGCTACATATTATCTGCACCTCAGATACAGCTACATATTATCTGCACCTCAGATACAGCTACATATTATCTGCACCTCAGATACAGCTACATATTATCTGCACCTCAGATACAGTATATATTATCCGCACCTCAGATACAGCTACATATTATCCGCACCTCAGATACAGCTACATATTATCTGCACCTCAGATACAGCTACATATTATCTGCACCTCAGATACAGTATATATTATCCGCACCTCAGATACAGCTACATATTATCTGCACCTCAGATACAGCTACATATTATCTGCACCTCAGATACAGCTACATATTATCCGCACCTCAGATACAGCTACATATTATCCGCACCTCAGATACAGCTACATATTATCCGCACCTCAGATACAGCTACATATTATCTGCACCTCAGATACAGCTACATATTATCTGCACCTCAGATACAGCTACATATTATCCTGCACCTCAGATACAGTATATATTATCCGCACCTCAGATACAGCTACATATTATCTGCACCTCAGATACAGCTACATATTATCTGCACCTCAGATACAGCTACATATTATCTGCACCTCAGATACAGCTACATATTATCTGCACCTCAGATACAGCTACATATTATCTGCACCTCAGATACAGCTACATATTATCTGCACCTCAGATACAGCTACATATTATCCGCACCTCAGATACAGCTACATATTATCTGCACCTCAGATACAGTATATATTATCCGCACCTCAGATACAGCTACATATTATCTGCACCTCAGATACAGCTACATATTATCTGCACCTCAGATACAGCTACATATTATCTGCACCTCAGATACAGCTACATATTATCTGCACCTCAGATACAGCTACATATTATCCGCACCTCAGATACAGCTACATATTATCCTGCACCTCAGATACAGCTACATATTATCCGCACCTCAGATACAGCTACATATTATCCGCACCTCAGATACAGCTACATATTATCTGCACCTCAGATACAGCTACATATATCCTGCACCTCAGATACAGCTACATATTATCTGCACCTCAGATACAGCTACATATTATCTGCACCTCATATACAGCTACATATTATCTGCACCTCAGATACAGCTACATATTATCTGCACCTCAGATACAGCTACATATTATCTGCACCTCAGATACAGCTACATATTATCCTGCACCTCAGATACAGTATATATTATCCGCACCTCAGATACAGCTACATATTATCTGCACCTCAGATACAGCTACATATTATCTGCACCTCAGATACAGCTACATATTATCCTGCACCTCAGATACAGCTACATATTATCTGCACCTCAGATACAGCTACATATTATCCTGCACTTCAGATACAGCTACATATTATCTGCACCTCAGATACAGCTACATATTATCTGCACCTCAGATACAGCTACATATTATCTGCACCTCAGATACAGCTACATATTATCTGCACCTCAGATACAGCTACATATTATCTGCACCTCAGATACAGCTACATATTATCTGCACCTCAGATACAGCTACATGTTATCTGCCACTCAGATACAGCTACATATTATCTGCACCTCAGATACAGCTACATATTATCTGCACCTCAGATACAGCTACATATTATCTGCACCTCAGATACAGTATATATTATCCGCACCTCAGATACAGCTACATATTATCTGCACCTCAGATACAGCTACATATTATCTGCACCTCAGATACAGTATGTATTATCCGCACCTCAGATACAGCTACATATTATCTGCACCTCAGATACAGTATATATTATCCGCACTTCAGATACAGCTACATATTATCTGCACCTCAGATACAGCTACATATTATCCGCACCTCAGATACAGCTACATATTATCTGCACCTCAGATACAGCTACATATTATCTGCACCTCAGATACAGCTACATATTATCTGCACCTCAGATACAGCTACATAATATCTGCACCTCAGATACAGTATATATTATCCGTACCTCAGATACAGCTACATATTATCTGCACCTCAGATACAGCTACATATTATCTGCACCTCAGATACAGCTACATATTATCTGCACCTCAGATACAGCTACATATTATCTGCCACTCAGATACAGCTACATATTATCTGCACCTCAGATACAGCTACATATTATCTGCACCTCAGATACAGCTACATATTATCTGCACCTCAGATACAGTATATATTATCCGCACCTCAGATACAGCTACATATTATCTGCACCTCAGATACAGCTACATATTATCTGCACCTCAGATACAGTATATATTATCCGCACCTCAGATACAGCTACATATTATCCGCACCTCAGATACAGCTACATGTTATCTGCCACTCAGATACAGCTACATATTATCTGCACCTCAGATACAGCTACATATTATCTGCACCTCAGATACAGCTAAATACTATCTGCACCTCAGATACAGTATATATTATCCGCACCTCAGATACAGCTACATATTATCTGCACCTCAGATACAGTATGTATTATCCGCACCTCAGATACAGCTACATATTATCTGCACCTCAGATACAGTATATATTATCCGCACTTCAGATACAGCTACATATTATCTGCACCTCAGATACAGCTACATATTATCTGCACCTCAGATACAGCTACATATTATCTGCACCTCAGATACAGCTACATATTATCTGCACCTCAGATACAGCTACATATTATCTGCACCTCAGATACAGCTACATATTATCCGCACCTCAGATACAGCTACATATTATCTGCACGTCAGATACAGCTACATATTATCTGCACGTCAGATACAGTATATATTATCCGCACCTCAGATACAGCTACATATTATCTGCACCTCAGGTACAGCTACATATTATCTGCACCTCAGATACAGCTACATATTATCCGCACCTCAGATACAGCTACATATTATCCGCACCTCAGATACAGCTACATATTATCCGCACCTCAGATACAGCTACATATTATCTGCACCTCAGATACAGCTACATATTATCTGCACCTCAGATACAGCTACATATTATCCGCACCTCAGATACAGTATATATTATCCGCACCTCAGATACAGCTACATATTATCTGCACCTCAGATACAGCTACATATTATCTGCACCTCAGATACAGCTACATATTATCTGCACCTCAGATACAGCTACATATTATCTGCACCTCAGATACAGCTACATATTATCTGCACCTCAGATACAGTATATATTATCCGCACCTCAGATACAGCTACATATTATCTGCACCTCAGATACAGTATATATTATCCGCACCTCAGATACAGCTACATATTATCTGCACCTCAGATACAGCTACATGTTATCTGCACCTCAGATACAGCTACATATTATCTGCACCTCAGATACAGCTACATATTATCTGCACCTCAGATACAGCTACATATTATCTGCACCTCAGATACAGCTACATATTATCTGCACCTCAGATACAGCTACATATTATCTGCACCTCAGATACAGCTACATATTATCTGCACCTCAGATACAGCTACATATTATCTGCACCTCAGATACAGCTACATATTATCCGCACCTCAGATACAGCTACATATTATCCGCACCTCAGATACAGCTACATATTATCTGCACCTCAGATACAGCTACATATCCTCCGCAACTCAGATACAGCTACATATTATCTGCACCTCAGATACAGCTACATATTATCTGCACCTCAGATACAGCTACATATTATCTGCACCTCAGATACAGCTACATATTATCTGCACCTCAGATACAGCTACATATTATCCGCACCTCAGATACAGCTACATATTATCTGCACCTCAGATACAGCTACATATCCTCCGCAACTCAGATACAGCTACATATTATCTGCACTTCAGATACAGCTACATATTATCTGCACCTCAGATACAGCTACATATTATCTGCACCTCAGATACAGCTACATATTATCTGCACCTCCTATACAGCTACATATTATCTGCACCTCAGATACAGCTACATATTATCTGCACCTCAGATACAGCTACATATTATCTGCACCTCAGATACAGCTACATATTATCTGCACCTCAGATACAGCTACATATTATCCGCACCTCAGATACAGCTACATATTATCCGCACCTCAGATACAGCTACATATTATCCGCACCTCAGATACAGCTACATATTATCCGCACCTCAGATACAGCTACATATTATCTGCACCTCAGATACAGCTACATATCCTCCGCAACTCAGATACAGCTACATATTATCTGCACCTCAGATACAGCTACATATTATCTGCACCTCCTATACAGCTACATATTATCTGCACCTCAGATACAGCTACATATTATCTGCACCTCAGATACAGCTACATATTATCTGCACCTCCTATACAGCTACATATTATCTGCACCTCAGATACAGCTACATATTATCTGCACCTCAGATACAGCTACATATTATCTGCACCTCAGATACAGCTACATATTATCCGCACCTCAGATACAGCTACATATTATCTGCACCTCAGATACAGCTACATATCCTCCGCAACTCAGATACAGCTACATATTATCTGCACTTCAGATACAGCTACATATTATCCGCACCTCAGATACAGCTACATATTATCCGCACCTCAGATACAGCTACATATTATCCGCACCTCAGATACAGCTACATATTATCTGCACCTCAGATACAGCTACATATCCTCCGCAACTCAGATACAGCTACATATTATCTGCACCTCAGATACAGCTACATATTATCTGCACCTCCTATACAGCTACATATTATCTGCACCTCAGATACAGCTACATATTATCTGCACCTCAGATACAGCTACATATTATCTGCACCTCCTATACAGCTACATATTATCTGCACCTCAGATACAGCTACATATTATCTGCACCTCAGATACAGCTACATATTATCTGCACCTCAGATACAGCTACATATTATCTGCACCTCAGATACAGCTACATATTATCTGCACCTCAGATACAGCTACATATTATCTGCACCTCAGATACAGCTACATATTATCTGCACCTCAGATACAGCTACATATTATCCGCACCTCAGATACAGCTACATATTATCCGCACCTCAGATACAGCTACATATTATCTGCACCTCAGATACAGCTACATATTATCTGCACGTCAGATACAGTATATATTATCCGCACCTCAGATACAGCTACATATTATCTGCACCTCAGGTACAGCTACATATTATCTGCACCTCAGATACAGCTACATATTATCCGCACCTCAGATACAGCTACATATTATCCGCACCTCAGATACAGCTACATATTATCCGCACCTCAGATACAGCTACATATTATCTGCACCTCAGATACAGCTACATATTATCTGCACCTCAGATACAGCTACATATTATCCGCACCTCAGATACAGTATATATTATCCGCACCTCAGATACAGCTACATATTATCTGCACCTCAGATACAGCTACATATTATCTGCACTTCAGATACAGCTACATATTATCTGCACCTCAGATACAGCTACATATTATCTGCACCTCAGATACAGCTACATATTATCTGCACCTCAGATACAGTATATATTATCCGCACCTCAGATACAGCTACATATTATCTGCACCTCAGATACAGTATATATTATCCGCACCTCAGATACAGCTACATATTATCTGCACCTCAGATACAGCTACATGTTATCTGCACCTCAGATACCGCTACATATTATCTGCACCTCAGATACAGCTACATATTATCTGCACCTCAGATACAGCTACATATTATCTGCACCTCAGATACAGCTACATATTATCTGCACCTCAGATACAGCTACATATTATCTGCACCTCAGATACAGCTACATATTATCTGCACCTCAGATACAGCTACATATTATCTGCACCTCAGATACAGCTACATATTATCCGCACCTCAGATACAGCTACATATTATCCGCACCTCAGATACAGCTACATATTATCTGCACCTCAGATACAGCTACATATCCTCCGCAACTCAGATACAGCTACATATTATCTGCACCTCAGATACAGCTACATATTATCTGCACCTCCTATACAGCTACATATTATCTGCACCTCAGATACAGCTACATATTATCTGCACCTCAGATACAGCTACATATTATCTGCACCTCCTATACAGCTACATATTATCTGCACCTCAGATACAGCTACATATTATCTGCACCTCAGATACAGCTACATATTATCTGCACCTCAGATACAGCTACATATTATCTGCACCTCAGATACAGCTACATATTATCCGCACCTCAGATACAGCTACATATTATCTGCACCTCAGATACAGCTACATATCCTCCGCAACTCAGATACAGCTACATATTATCTGCACTTCAGATACAGCTACATATTATCTGCACCTCAGATACAGCTACATATTATCTGCACCTCAGATACAGCTACATATTATCTGCACCTCCTATACAGCTACATATTATCTGCACCTCAGATACAGCTACATATTATCTGCACCTCAGATACAGCTACATATTATCTGCACCTCAGATACAGCTACATATTATCTGCACCTCAGATACAGCTACATATTATCCGCACCTCAGATACAGCTACATATTATCCGCACCTCAGATACAGCTACATATTATCCGCACCTCAGATACAGCTACATATTATCCGCACCTCAGATACAGCTACATATTATCTGCACCTCAGATACAGCTACATATCCTCCGCAACTCAGATACAGCTACATATTATCTGCACCTCAGATACAGCTACATATTATCTGCACCTCCTATACAGCTACATATTATCTGCACCTCAGATACAGCTACATATTATCTGCACCTCAGATACAGCTACATATTATCTGCACCTCCTATACAGCTACATATTATCTGCACCTCAGATACAGCTACATATTATCTGCACCTCAGATACAGCTACATATTATCTGCACCTCAGATACAGCTACATATTATCTGCACCTCAGATACAGCTACATATTATCCGCACCTCAGATACAGCTACATATTATCTGCACCTCAGATACAGCTACATATCCTCCGCAACTCAGATACAGCTACATATTATCTGCACTTCAGATACAGCTACATATTATCTGCACCTCAGATACAGCTACATATTATCCGCACCTCAGATACAGCTACATATTATCCGCACCTCAGATACAGCTACATATTATCTGCACCTCAGATACAGCTACATATCCTCCGCAACTCAGATACAGCTACATATTATCTGCACCTCAGATACAGCTACATATTATCTGCACCTCCTATACAGCTACATATTATCTGCACCTCAGATACAGCTACATATTATCTGCACCTCAGATACAGCTACATATTATCTGCACTTCAGATACAGCTACATATTATCTGCACCTCAGATACAGCTACATATTATCTGCACCTCAGATACAGCTACATATTATCTGCACCTCAGATACAGCTACATATTATCTGCACCTCAGATACAGCTACATATTATCCGCACCTCAGATACAGCTACATATTATCTGCACCTCAGATACAGCTACATATCCTCCGCAACTCAGATACAGCTACATATTATCTGCACTTCAGATACAGCTACATATTATCTGCTGCTCAGATACAGCTACATATTATCTGCACCTCAGATACAGCTACATATTATCTGCACCTCCTATACAGCTACATATTATCTGCACCTCAGATACAGCTACATATTATCTGCACCTCAGATACAGCTACATATTATCTGCACCTCAGATACAGCTACATATTATCTGCACCTCAGATACAGCTACATATTATCTGCACCTCAGATACAGCTACATATTATCCGCACCTCAGATACAGCTACATATTATCCGCACTTCAGATACAGCTACATATTATCTGCACCTCAGATACAGCTACATATTATCTGCACCTCAGATACAGCTACATATTATCCGCACCTCAGATACAGCTACATATTATCTGCACCTCAGATACAGCTACATATCCTCCGCAACTCAGATACAGCTACATATTATCTGCACCTCAGATACAGCTACATATTATCCGCACCTCAGATACAGCTACATATTATCTGCACCTCAGATACAGCTACATATTATCTGCACCTCAGATACAGCTACATATTATCCGCACCTCAGATACAGCTACATATTATATGCACCTCAGATACAGCTACATATTATCTGCACCTCAGATACAGCTACATAATATCCGTACCTCAGATACAGCTACATATTATCTGCACCTCAGATACAGCTACATATTATCCGCACTTCAGATAATGTTTATACGCAGCGCAGCATAACTCACAGTGAAAGCACATAAACATGACAAGGCATTAGGTACATAATACACCATTTAGGTCAGCAGAAAATGTTACATAAATCTACATTCTGCTCCCAGTTGGAGAGGATGAAAACAAATTACCCTGATGTATAATTTATAGCTCGACTCCGAGGAGTAATAAAAGGAGCATGCCATTTAAATAAAACACACTTAAACGATGAAATTTCTCTTCAGGTGTTACGATGGGTCATCATGTCCTTCAGTCACACACATATCAATGGAACACATGTACCTTCCTGTAATGGAGTTGTTTAGATTCTATCCACTCCCAAGTCTATGAAATAGCATATGTGCTCACCCTTGGAGGAAGACGAGGCAAGAAAATGATTAATACAGTGAGAGAAAATCCAGGCAGAATTCTTTTGGGAAAGGTTTTCCTGCTGAACCGGAGTCCGTCCTAATGTTTATGGAATCACCAAGCTCTGACACCGCTCGGCCGTCACTCACCTCTGTCACCAGAACCTTACAAAGGATAAATCACTGCAAATCATTTACTGTTGTGAATCTAATTATTTCCCACCCTATGAGAAATAGTATTTTCACATTTTCATTTTTTAACAGATTGCAAAAAAAGAAAAAGTAAGAATAATGAAAATAGTGGAACCCAACTATAAGCACATTCAGTATAGAATAATTGCTGTCTCCACACTCCACACATATCGCCATTTGATGCTAATGGCCACTGGCGTCTCAGAATTCGGCAGACCCTTCTCCGGTACTTAATAAAGTAACTTTTGCTGAGAGGACCTGCTCCTGAATGGGATGCAAACTCAGAAACCAGTTTTTGTTAGGGTCCTATTACACGGCCTGATCATCAAGTGTACATGAGTGCCGATCTATCAATTTACTGAGCAATTACACGGGCCCACTATCAGGCAGCAAGGGCTGTATATATCATTAGCGATGTCCGTGCAGTCCTTGCCGTTAGTGTAAAGTAATAACGTATTTACTTACCTTATCAGGTTCCTCGGTGTCCTCTGGCCTTTCTCCGTCTCTGCAGCTGTTCCCTTCTGGTCCGGTCGCTGCACTGACTGGCCACAGCCGCTCAGCCAAGTAAGGGCCCTATTACACGGAGCATTGGCTGATCGTTGTCTTTTAACAATAGCTAATGACATGGTGGAATAAAATATTAAACGTTATACTTACCTATCCACACTCCCCGAAGTCCTTTTGGCTTTTCTTTGCTGACCGAAGTCATTTCTGAAACAGTTTGTGAAGTTACAGGCCACTCAACCAATCACTGGCCAGGGTGCTGTCCCATCTCGCTTCAGAGAAAAGAAGTGGTGGCTGCGGCGAGGGGAACCCTCGGAACAGGCAGGAGGACACTGGGGGATCCTGGAGAGGTAAGTATAATGTTTATTATTTTACTTATACACTTTTATCAGTAAGGGCTGCAGGGACATCTTTAACAATGTTCATGCAGCCCTTGCTGTACAACCATCAAACCGGTTAATAGGCTTGGTAAGCAAATGCCTATATAGCAGATCAGTGCTTGCTTACAGAGTGCATAAGGTGGTATAATACGGACCTCAATCCTGGATTTTAACAAGACCCTCAGTGTTTCACATATCCCTCATACATGGGAACTTATACATCTTATACATGGGAACTTATACATCTTATACATGGGAACTTATACATCTTATACATGAGAACTTATACATCTTATACATGGGAACTTATACATCTTATACATGGGAACTTATACATCTTATACGTGGGAACTTATACATCTTATACATGGGAACTTATACATCTTATACATGGGAACTTATACATCTTATACGTGGGAACTTATACAGTAAGAATAGCTGTTATATACTGTAGCTGCCTTCAGGAGACAGGACCTGGATACAGTAAGTATAGCTGGTATATAGCTGCCTTCAGGAGACTGGACCTGGATACAGTAAGTACAGCTGTTATATAGCTGCCTTCAGGAGACTGGACCTGGATACAGTAAGTATAGCTGTTATATAGCTGCCTTCAGGAGACTGGACCTGGATACAGTAAGTACAGCTGTTATATAGCTGCCTTCAGGAGACTGGACCTGGATACAGTAAGTATAGCTGTTATATAGCAGCCTTCAGGAGACTGGACCTGGATACAGTAAGTACAGCTGTTATATAGCTGCCTTCAGGAGACTGGACCTGGATACAGTAAGTATAGCTGTTATATAGCAGCCTTCAGGAGACTGGACCTGGATACAGTAAGTATATCTGTTATATAGCAGCCTTCAGGAGACTGGACCTGGATACAGTAAGTATAGCTGTTATATAGCTGCCTTCAGGAGACTGGACCTGGATACAGTAAGTATAGCTGTTATATAGCTGCCTTCAGGAGAATGGATCTGGATACAGTAAGTATAGCTGGTATATAGCTGCCTTCAGGAGACTGGACCTGGATACAGTAAGTATAGCTGTTATATAGCAGCCTTCAGGAGACTGGACCTGGATACAGTAAGTATAGCTGTTATATAGCTGCTTTCAGGAGACTGGACCTGGATACAGTAAGTATAGCTGGTATATAGCAGCCATCAGGAGACTGGACCTGGATACAGTAAGTATAGCTGGTATATAGCAGCCATCAGAAGACTGGACCTGGATACAGTAAGTATAGCTGTTATATAGCTGCCTTCAGGAGACTGGACCTGGATACAGTAAGTATAGCTGTTATATAGCAGACTTCAGGAGACTGGGCCTGGATACAGTAAGTATAGCTGTTATATAGATGCCTTCAGGAGACTGGACCTGGATACAGTAAGTATAGCTGTTATATAGCAGCCTTCAGGAGACTGGACCTGGATACAGTAAGTATAGCTGTTATATAGCAGCCTTCAGGAGACTGGACCTGGATACAGTAAGTATAGCTGTTATATAGCAGCCTTCAGGAGACTGGACCTGGATACAGTAAGTATAGCTGTTATATAGCTGCCTTCAGGAGACTGGACCTGGATACAGTAAGTATAGCTGTTATATAGCAGCCTTCAGGAGACAGGACCTGGATACAGTAAGTATAGCTGTTATATAGCAGCCTTCAGGAGACTGGACCTGGATACAGTAAGTATATATCTTTGTGAAACATGTAGCGAGCCGGGGTTGCGTGGGAAGAGAGTGAGGGGAATGAGGAGAGGATGATGGTGATGGTAGTCCCTCCTGAGTGTGGCACTGAGCTCCTCTGTGAGGGGACGCACTGAGGGCTGCAGGGGGAGGTTGTGCTATACCTGCAGGATGGCTGGAACTTTGTCACGGTCACAGGTGGGCACGAGGGCTTCTGCAGGTACAGGGGGACTCTCTGGCGCTTCCCTGGTATCACTCTCTCTTCTGTGGCTGCTGCAGCGGTTTCTGTAGGGGGGCTGCACCCGTGTGTAAGATGGTCGGTGGTGTGGACTTGTAGTTCCCCCGGGGCCAACCCCAAAATACTGCTGCCTGGTAATATGGCCCTTGATGGTGGTGTGGTGCAGGTGGACCAGACAACAGGGAGACAAGAAGGGAGGCAGTGTAACAACAACTCCTTTACTGTTAGTCTTGCAGATGTTATACAGTCCTTTGGTACACAGCGGTGACTACTGGCGGCTTTGACTGGGTTACTGTACTGATGGAGAGCCTGGTGGTGGTAGAGGGACGCCTTAGGTCCTGGTCTGCCAGTACGTGTGGGACGCTGGTGAGCACTGAGATCCTGTGGACTTCTCCCCAATGGCGCTTGAGTCTGCTTTTCCCTCCCTGTCTGCTAGGGAGCTTCCTGCTTAGGTTACTGGGCCGGGCCTTAGGCCACAACTTTCGGGTCCAAGTGGTATCCAGGGGTCCTGGTCAATCCTACCCCCCGAATGTCAGGAAGATGGGTGCCGAGGCCTAGGTTAACTCGGCTCCCTCCTACAGCCAAGTCTCTCCACTGGGTGTCTGTCTTTAGGATTCCCACTGACTGTATATGTGCTGCCCCTTTCCTGAGGGGGCACCTGACAAACTGTCTCTCAGGGTCTCTCTTTCTCTCACCTCCAGCTGTCTGTTCTCTTGCTGCTCTGTGTAAGATCTTTCTCCTTGTTCCCCTTAGCAGCTTCTCTCTCTGTGGTGATCTCCTGAGGTGATGTTATTCCCTCTACAGCCGGTCACTAGTCTCTTGTCTCACTAGTCTCTTGTCTCCTGTCTCAGCTAAGCACTGCAACAGCTAGCCTTATATAGGGGGCCTATCTGCATAATCCCACCCCCTTCTAGCAACTTCCAAGCTTACCACACTACCTAGAGCAGTTCCCACTACGGTCAGTAGATGTCGCTGTTGTGTGGTGTGCAGTGTAAAGCATGTAACCCATCTCTGCCTGCCAGTTACTGGGTACAGAGAAATACACAGAATAGTTGCACATAAGACATGTTACCTCCTAGAATAGACAATAAACTGCTTGTTGACAGGAGCCATCCTCAGCCCAGCCACAGGAACCATGCTCTGGTATACTACATTTGTAATGTCTGTTTTTGTCTATGTATGTACCCCCAGAATTGTAAAGTGCTGCAGAATCTGTTGGGGCTATATAAATATAACATTCTTATTATTAAGTATAGCTTTGTTTTATGACATGATAAATAAGACTGTATATTACAAACTTGCTTTATATCACATCTACTGTTGTTTTAGATTTTGAAAGTAATAAGACAGGTAGACCTTAAGCTGTAGCATACTGTAACCATGACATCTATGTGGCAATTCTCCCATTGTTCATTAGGGAATTCTCTACTTTCCGAAACATAAGGTTTAGCTTCTGCTGGTGAGGCACTAAAGTACACAGGAGTTTAGATTTTACATTTTTACTGATAAAAGAGAAAATAACACAAACTCACTAAAGATTGAAAAAAAAAACACTTTACAACTCATTCAAAAGAAATGCTCGTTTTAAGTCTGTATATAGTTGCAATAGATACAGTAGATAACTTATAATAGGTTCTAGGCTGTACTGTATATCTCAGTATATAGCACATGTATACTTCCCTTATTAAACTTCTATTGACAAGCCCACCAAAAGCCATTACAGACCTGATTACAGGCTAATACCGATAGGTCTTTCATGTCTACAACAAAACCCGGGATGGCTGACATATTCTTTTGGGCTGATGCGGTTGCACAAATTGTTGAGTCTACAGCTGAGGTTTCTTGCTGCTTTTGTTTCCTCTGCTTTGTGTGACCTCATTCCTCCTACAAAATATCAGACATAGTATATTGATTTAGTGTCCTGCCACGTTCCTCTGATTTATGGTGGTGATTACTTTGCTTTATGATGTTCCATGAAAATTCTGCTCCACAAAAGAATTGTCATCAGTCTCATTTTTCATCATTCTTGAAACTGTGGTTGATATTGAATGTGTCGGCAACAAGAATAAAGACCTAAAAAGTAGATAATATGAGGCGATGGGCGACCGGACACCTGGGGAACTACAGACACCTTTTCAGATGCAGATGTTAAAACCCCAAAACATTTGTACAGGGACATCTCTACAATGTACTGGCCACATTTACCTCTTATTGACACTTCAGCAACTGCGGCCGTTGCGTGTCATTGGCAAGAGAACTGCCGGATAATACCAATTTATCTAAAGCTTGGTTTTCCTTGCCTATGAGGCAAAAATACAGTGTGCAGCCCCAGCACTGTATCTGAATACCCTGACTAAGGACCCAAATGACTGGTTGCCCACCCCCTCATTCCGACACCCAATACCCATAGAACATGTCCCACTACTAATAGTATTAATACTATTAATCTATGCTGTCCAAACATTCACTCCAGAGAGCAAAAATAAACTTTACTCCTAAAAAGACACCATCATGCCCATTCAAGCCCATGTCTGTTCAGAACTCGGCTCCTCGGCTCCTGGTGTATGGCCGAGACTGCGCCTTTAGTCATGTTTTGTATTTGAATTCTATGTTTTATTTGCACTTGTCTGCACTCCGTCTGAACACTGTTCTGCTCTGATGATTGATTTATCTACCACGCCCATCTCTTTCCTGCTCAGTTCCCACTGGCCACTTCAGTTCACCTTTATTTTGCCTTGGTGATTGACATCTTGTCTTTAAACTTACTCTTTGCTGTGCTCTGGGTCTCTGGTCTTTCTCTGCTTTACCTGCTTACCTGACTTTGGCTTATTTGGCTACTTAAATTCTGATTTTGTACTGTGTTGCTAGTTTGGTTTTGTCCTCAGCCTGTTTGATTTTTTTCTTGTGTTTGTCCTTGTTTTGTGTACCTAGCTGTCAAAGTAGGGACAGTCTGCGTGGTTGTCCGCAGTTGTCTAGGACTGTCCATGGCAAGTAGGATGGGGACAAGTTCAATGCTAATACCAACGCTATGGTTTGAATGCTAACGCTAACCCTCAATGCTAACGCCAACGCTATGGTTTGAATGCTAACGCTAACCCTCAATGCTAACGCCAACGCTATGGTTTGAATTCTAATGCTTTTGGTGGCTCCATCAGTAACACATACCCATAGGTGAGTCCAGCACACTATAAAACTTTACTAAAAGCTTTTTGGTATTGACACTACATTGATGACCCCCTCTAGGTTTGGAGTCATGCTATGGTGGTATTATCTACATCAAGCTTTATCATTATAATATTCAGATCACCAGCAATGTCAATACAAATGTAATTTTGTTCTTGGGGATGAAGCTGAAGGCAGATTATGCTAAGGATAAAGAGGTCCCCTTTTTTATAGTACAATATTTATTATATAGGCGACCCACAAAATACCATTGAGTCTAGATTTCTTGGTGATCACACTAAGGACCAAGAGGTCTGTGAAAACACTGACAAATGGGGGAGGGGGGGTGCAGATTGGAAGCCAGATATCATGGGGAGAAAATTACTGAGCACAACGCAGAAAGGACTGTTGTTTCCATCAAGTGACTCTCGGGGAGACCTGGCGTCATCTGACAAAGTGACTTTCTCCGTTGTGTTTAGCGGTGGTTTTCAGGAAATAAAGAAAACACTTTTTTCTGCTATTTGTTGGTATTATATCAAGATGATGTTCTCCACTGGGAGATTGGAACATAGTTGTTTTGTTTGGTAATAGAACCTTAGGACATTTCCTATCCCCAAGACTCTTTACAGGGCACGAACTACAGGGTCAAATATACATGGAAAGGAAGGAATTGCGCTTCTGCAGATAGTATCTGCTCTGACCAATCTGATTGGCAGAATCTAAGGGTCCTATTGGACAAATCGATTTTTTGTTTTCTCCAATTAACAACAAACAATTGCAAACGACCTGGAACCGTTCACCATAATACACGGAGCGGCAGCTGTTAGTGGCGATCGTAATTACAATCATTGGTATACGCTATGTTCCTGATCCCAGCGAATAAATGATGTGCACATACACTGAAAGGTTTGGGAAAATAACGTTAGATTAACAACAATTTTATGGTCAGTTTTGAAGATGCGATCACAGACACTTTTTCGTTAGTCGTTTGATTGTTGAATGTATATACAGCGAATAATTATCAATTAAAATCGAACGATATAATGATTTTTCGCACAATAATCTTATCATGTAATAAAAATCAGGTTTCTTCACCCTTCAATTCTTATAGAGGGGTCCAGATTTTGTTGCTACATATCCCACTGGTTGTATCTAAATGTATCTAATGTCAGAAAGAAATACAATATCCAAACTAGGGGAAGTCCAGTCAAAGAAGGAGTCTATGGCAAGAAAGAGAAACAGACAAAGAAAAAGGCAAAGAGTACTAGGAGAATCCCAGCAAGGGACAAAAGCACAAAGAAAACACAAAGAAACAGAACTACAAGAGCACCAGGTAGTGTACAACACAAACCTCAGAAAGCAAAGGCTAAAAGCAGATTTAAACATTCCTGGATAGACCGATTTAACTTTAAAGACCACTAAAAAATATTTTAAACAAAAAATTTAATAAAGAAATTTAACATTATAACATTTTTATTAACAATTGTTTTCTTACAAAACAACAAAAAAATTGTACCAGGTGTTCCAGGTTGATGGAAAAAAAAAAAAAAGATTTATCAAAGGATCTTTGATAAAGGGGGAGAAACACCATGGCCAAAAAGTGCTTTGAGGGTTTAAAGTGACTCTGTACCCACAATCTGACCCGCCTAAACCACTTGTACCTTCAGATAGCTGCTTTTAATCCAAGATCTGTCCTGGGGTCCGTGCGGCAGGTGATGCAGTTATTGTCCTAGAAAAAAACTTTTGAACTTGCAGCCCTGTGCCAAACGGGAGTATCTGTGCCCTAACTTTGCACCGCCCCTCTGTCCCTCCTCCCCACCCTCCTCATCATTAGGAATGCTCCAGGCAGATTGCCTCCTATTCCTCAGCTGTGTGAATACTGAACATGGGCTGGATCGTTAAGCACCTGTGCAATGTTCAGCATGGAGAAAATGTTCCAGCGGCATTCCTAATAATGAAGAGGGTGAGGAGGAGGGACGGAGGGGTGGTGCAAAGTTAGGGCACAGATACTCCCATAGGGCACGGGGCTGCAAGTTCAAAAGTTGTTTTTTAGGACAATAACTGCATCCCCTGCCGAATGGACCCCAGGACAGATCTTGGATTAAAAGCAGCTATCCGAAGGTACAAGTGGTTTGGGGGGTCAGATTGTGGATACGGAGTCGCTTTAAAGAAGCGCATAAATAATCATACACACTTCATATCTTGTCAAATAAAATATATGTAGATGTCCAAACCAAAGAAACAGCGACTGGCACTATTGTCTGCTGGGATCAAACTACTTATCGTTACTGAGTACACTCATAGGTTATGTGGTGCTCTCCTACAACCAGTGCCAATATTAACCTCTTCTTCAGAAAAGTGTAGAAAATAGGAAGGGCACTCACCAATAAAAATTAGTCCATTTAAAATCCATTCATCTCTATCCGGATAGCAAGGGCGCCAGCACTGTGTGGCAGCTACATGGTGCTGGCGTCCTTGCTGTCCAGATAGAGACGAATGGATTTTAAATGGACTAAATAGAGGATAATTTTATCGGTGAGTGCCCTTCCTTTTTTCTACACTTTTCCGGAGAAGAGGTTAATAAAATATATGTAGATTACTGTACATGTTTTATTCCACTGACCGATAGGATTAGAGAACGATTGGTAACTGATAGAATCAGAGGACAAGCACAGACTACTTTACTGCCCACGTGCCATCTTATCAGCCATGATGTCATTATGTGCAAGCCGTGTAAGGGAAATATATGAAGATACCGAGCTGGTAAAAAAAAAAAAAAAAGCTCCACAACATTTAAATACATATAATTTTATAAAACTAATCGCCTGATAATTTCAGACCTAAGAATGACAGAGTGTTAAAGAAGGGTGGACGGTCCCTTACAGGCATCCCTTTCCTTGGCTTCCCATAAAACCTATTATTCCAAAAAAGTTTAGGAGATAAATTGGATCCATAAACTGTTCCATTTACCGCATAAAAATCTCGACGTTTCGGTGTCATTTAGTGAACTAGAAATGGCCGACAAATGAAAGGTCTAATGAAAGTGACAAGGTTATTTCCCATTCTGCAATATGACTAATCGTTCGGCTTCTCGATGAGGAAATTGGTTTTCCTTCGTGGTTTCTCGGGAATTTGAATATTTCTCTTTACTGTCTAATAAAAAATAACATTTATTCTTCTGCTTAAAAATGGCAGATCGTGTTTCAGCTTTAAAAATAAGCTCCAGTGCTATAAAGAGAATCTGTCATGACTTTTCCCAGAATGAATTATACACACGGCAGTGTACAGGCCCTAAGAGCGTTGTCACATCACAAATGGCGCACTATGCCATCATGTTGTTACTCATCTGCGTTCCAGTGTCTTGCCACAACCATCACTCCACCGTCTGCACCAATGCTGGAAGAGATGATGTTATGGTCACTATGGACAAAAGAGGAACTGGAGTTATCCGACCCATCAGTGGCTTAGAGGTGCCGAGCCAACCAAGGCTTAAAGAGACTCTGTCAGCAGGGTTATGGTGTCCTATCTCAGGGGGGCATAAACTAGTGACAGAGAAGCTGAGCAGGATGATAGATCACTTACATTGTTCTGTGCAGCTGATCCAGAGATCTCCTCCTGAATAACATGGACAATAAGTAGTCCTCTCCATTATGTGCATGTGCTCAGTAGTCCTGGATATTGATGAGAAGCAGAAAACTCCACCCACCAGCTGTTGATTGGCAGTTATCTATCCATGCTGTGTATAGGCAGTCAACTGTCAATCAGCAGATGGAGGGCGGGGGGAGGGGTCTGACAAGAATCCTATTCTCCTGCATATTAGGAGAACGGCTGAGCAGAATGATGTAAGTAATACACCGATCTGTTCAGCATTTCTGTCACTAGTTTATGCTGCCCTCATGTAAGGTCACAGAAACCTAGTGACAGATTCTCTTTAAGTTTGACATCCAATCAATTGAGTATTTAATCCTGACTATCCATCACAGTCAACTCACCTGGCTCGGCATTACACATTGTAACAGTTTTTAAATCCACTGCGCAGAAATAAAACATATCTACAAATTGACACACATCATGTTATCATGTAATTTTAAATTGTATTGTTCAGCAAAAATTTTATTTCGGCCTGCACCCAAGTGAAAAATTGAACTCTTCTGCTTGCTTATAATAGGTTATTTACATTCTGCCCATTTTTTTTATTTCAAATATTATATATATAATTTATAATTGAAATCAATGGAAAAACGGATCAAAATGGATGCAAAAAAATGCATCTGTTTTTCCATCCGTTTTTGGCAAAAATGCATTGCAAAAGTATAGTGTGACCCAGCTTAACGCCATTTCAACACTATGTAAAAACAACAGCCATATTTCATAACAACGGCCATTGTTGTGCAAACACGCTATGCATATAACATTACCCGAGGTCATTTGTTTTATTCAAAGAAGAAAAATAATTCAATGGTGCAATTGCTGGGACCCCGCCGGATTTCTAATGTGTCTTGCAGAAACCGATTACATTTTTTCATTCTATTTTTTGTATATTTTGGTAACACATTCCTTCAAAGGATGAAATATACAAAAATTTGAATAAAAAAAAAAGTTCTAGGTTAACCAGACTCCGTCGTCTCTGCTGAGCAGGGGGCATCTGGTTCTAGGCTATCATCTCGGGTACATTGCTTGTGTTCTAGACCATTGAGACATGCTGGACTCTCAGACGTTTCCCTCCTCGCTCATCACTATTCCTTATACTTACGGCTATCAGGTTCAATGCTTTTGCTTTTTTTTTATATTTTTTCAGATAAAAATTCTTTCGCCGTGACAGAAGAAAGCCCGGGTTTGCCTCAGACAAACAGAATATACAATTAAAATGATATTTTTTACGTTATGTATCAAGGAGAATATTTTACGCCTTGAAGTAGATTTTCTTAAAAATAACTTGCAGCACGTTCGCGTCCACTTCTAGCCGCGGGCGCAAACTGTGACCTTCTGCACTCGGTTTCTGTACTAGTATCTACACGGCGTCTCTTGTCTTCATTTAGCTGTAGCTGAGGGATATACTATATGCTAGTCTGGTAAATCTCTAATATACTACAACTATATCCATTATAGACAATTGTACTTACTTTTGTTTATTAGGAAATCACAAGTAAAACAATATATATAACATAGCAATAACAATAGGTTCCTATATACTCCTATTATTAAAATTGCTATCTGTAATGAGCAGGAGGGATCAGCTGAAGTGAAAAGTATCAGCAGTGCCTGACCTTGGTGACCTTGGTGACCTTGGTGAGATTACCTGCAGATATTGTTTCTGCTTAGGGGAGATTGATCGCTGTCCAGGCCGCACTTATACTTCCGTCCATCACATATACATATTTTGTTGCTCATATTCCTCACATACTGTGATATGAAAATCTCTTCACTAAGTCCTCAAGGGGCACAACTATAACTCGGCCAACAGCACCATTACAGGACACTAGAAAGGTGAGTGCCATATTATGGTGGAGGAACTGATCGTATATGACCCAGGAGCTGGAGGCGGCAGGCTTGGTTACAGCATTGTCACAGGGGTGTAACTAGGATTCATGGGGCCCCATAGCAAAATACAGTATGGGCCAATGAATTCTCGTGTCTAGAGGGCGGTGTATGCCCCCCGGGACAGCGATGACATACCACCCCTCCCCCCGTAATGTTATACACAGAGCACCCCTTACAGCACAGCGGCAACCCAGGGGAACCCCCTCTTTCCTTTACCCAGATGGCGCTCACAGAACAACCCCTCTGCCCCAGGACGGCGATAATAGTGGCTCTAAGTGTCGTCCTGGGGGTAGGGGTGGTCCATGAGCGCCGCTCTGAAGCTCCACTCCTAGAAGCTGCTGGGGGGGTTGGGTGAACTGTCAGCTCGCAGCTGGTACCATGAAGGAAGGCTACGCTCTGCCGTACGGACCCCATAGCAGTTGTGTGGTCTGCCTCCATGGTAGCTATGTCACTGGTCTTCACTGCTGTACGCTGTGCGGCCTGAGGCTTTTATATATATTGCTGCAGTTTATATATATTGCTGCAATTTTATCCATAACTTCATGAAATGGCCATATTACATTATAATGAAGATAGCCAATTTAAGGATCCATTTCAGATTAGATTACTGTTACATAAGTAACATGACAAAGTGGCTCATAGCTCTATTGTCTCTATGGCTTTATTATCTAACATGAATTTATACAAAAGTAATTATTCTATTATCAACTCTGCAACACATATGTACAGATACATAGCAAGTAAACCATTGTACATCACAGATGGCATACCAGGGTTCATGAAGCTTCTGCTTACTTGTGTGCCCAACGTACCTCTTACTCATGTGCCCAACATACCCCTTACTCATGTGCCCAACATACCCCTTACTCGTGTGCCCAACATACCCCTTACTCATGTGCCCAACATACTCCTTACTCATGTGCCCAACATCCCCTTTACTCATGTGCCCAATGTACCCCTTACTCATGTGCCCAACGTACCCCTTACTCATGTGCCCAACGTACCCCTTACTCATGTGCCCAACGTACCCCTTACTCATGTGCCCAACATACCCCTTACTCATGTGCCCAACATACCCCTTACTCATGTGCCCAACATACCCCTTACTCGTGTGCCCAACATACTCCTTACTCATGTGCCCAACATACCCCTTACTCATGTGCTCAACATCCCCTTTACTCATGTGCCCAATGTACCCCTTACTCATGTGCCCAACGTACCCTTACTCATGTGCCCAACGTACCCCTTACTCATGTGCCCAACGTACCCCTTACTCTTGTGCCCAACGTACTCCTTACTCATGTGCCCAACCTACCCCTTACTCATGTGCCCAACATACCCCTTACTCATGTGCCCAACATACCCCTTACTCATGTGCCCAACATACTCCTTACTCATGTGCCCAACATACCCCTTACTCATGTGCCCAACATCCCCTTTACTCATGTGCCCAATGTACCCCTAACTCATGTGCCCAACGTACCCTTACTCATGTGCCCAACGTACCCCTTACTCATGTGCCCAACGTACCCCTTACTCATGTGCCCAACATCCCCTTTACTCATGTGCCCAATGTACCCCTTACTCATGTGCCCAACTTACCCTTACTCATGTGCCCAACGTACCCCTTACTCATGTGCCCAACGTACCCCTTACTCATGTGCCCAACATACCCCTTACTCATGTGCCCAACATACCCCTTACTCATGTGCCCAACATACCCCTTACTCATGTGCCCAACATACCCCTTACTCATGTGCCCAACATACCCCTTACTTATGTGCCCAACATACTCCTTACTCATGTGCCCAACATACTCCTTACTCATGTGCCCAACATACTCCTTACTCATGTGCCCAACATACCCCTTACTCATGTGCCCAACATACCCCTTACTCATGTGCCCAACATACCCCTTACTCATGTGCCCAACATACCCCTTACTCATGTGCCCAACATACTCCTTACTCATGTGCCCAACATACCCCTTACTCATGTGCCCAACATACCCCTTACTCATGTGCCCAACATATTCCTTACTCATGTGCCCAACATACTCCTTACTTATGTGCCCAACGTACCCCTTACTCATGTGCCCAACATACCCCTTACTCATGTGCCCAACATACCCCTTACTCATGTGCCCAACATATCCCTTACTCATGTGCCCAACATACCCCTTACTCATGT
Source organism: Dendropsophus ebraccatus (assembly GCF_027789765.1). NCBI lineage: Eukaryota > Metazoa > Chordata > Amphibia > Anura > Hylidae > Dendropsophus > Dendropsophus ebraccatus. Next base: position 147,231,703 of record NC_091460.1, on the reverse strand, counting down.
GCCCAACATACCCCTTACTTATGTGCCCAACATACTCCTTACTCATGTGCCCAACATACCCCTTACTCATGTGCCCAACATACTCCTTACTCATGTGCCCGACATACTCCTTACTCATGTGCCCAACATACCCCTTACTCATGTGCCCAACATACTCCTTACTCATGTGCCCAACATACTCCTTACTCATGTGCCCAACATACTCCTTACTTATGTGCCCAACGTACCCCTTACTCATGTGCCCAACATACCCCTTACTCATGTGCCCAACATACCCCTTACTCATGTGCCCAACATACCCCTTACTCATGTGCCCAACATACCCCTTACTCATGTGCCCAACATACCCCTTACTCATGTGCCCAACATACCCCTTACTCATGTGCCCAACATACCCCTTACTCATGTGCCCGACATACCCCTTACTCATGTGCCCGACATACTCCTTACTCATGTGCCCAACATACTCCTTACTTATGTGCCCAACATACCCCTTACTCATGTGCCCAACATACCCCTTACTCATGTGCTCAACTTCCCCTGCTGCTGCAATTGGCTGCTTTTCCTTTCTGCTTTGGGTGGAATGGTGGGTGGGAGCAAAAACTGACATGTTTCATCTGGGAACAGTTACCAAGTACCCACCAGGGCGTAGGTCAGGTAGGTCTTGTATGATAATTTCTACCTATAAATGGTGGAAACAAGAGAATTAAAATCCATGACCGGCTTAGTTAGGTGATCAATACAAACTCTTACAATCAGTTCGGTATTTGATGGCTCCTAGACGAGTTCTCATGAGTCGGAATTGAATAATTCAGCAGATTTACCAATTCATAGCTGGTGATTTATTTATTTTTTCTACCTTCTTAAACATCTGATGGGAAGAAACAGATAATTCTCAGCTTATAGCAAAAGAGCGAACGCAGCGGCGGAATAAATAGAGGATTTCGTGTTCAGGTAGGATAAAGCACAGCTATTTACTTTAATAGGCGTCTTCTCCGCTTATTCTCCAAAATGTAAATCCTGAACCTGGCAAAGAAATCCGATAATCTCTCTAAAGAGCAAAACTCCTGCAGATTCTCCTTCTCATCACATAGTTACACAGCGCAGAGATCATCTATGTCCATCAAGGTTTAGCCGCCATTAATAAAGAGAAATCCATGAAATCATCGTGACCTGTGATGCTTCAGGTCATACACCATACATCAGACCTCAGGGTTTGTGGCCATCATATGTCTGACATGTCAATTCTTTCAGCGGAAGGTTGAATCCATGCGGCCATGGAATGGTGTCTATAGCACTGATGGAGACGTGCGCGGCCGTGAGCCAGTACGAGCAACAGAATCTGACGGAACTTATGTGCGCGGATTCCGTAGTGTGAACTCACCCTTATACAAAGTCATGGAAACCATGCGTGGAAATGTTACACTGTACTTCTATTGCCGCTCACTGTTCCCTATCCACTGACACGTCTTACAGATTAGGCAAAAATTTAAAAAAGAATAGTACTCACAAAAAAGCGCTGTCCCAAGAGTCCAAAAATAGCCAGGAAATTAAATCAATGTTGAAGTTTATTGTAAGAGCACAAAGTTTACGCGTTTCAGCAGTTTTAACATTCTCCCTTCATCAGAACAGTGCAGCAACCTGTACGTCTTACAGAAGGAACAGAGGAAGAAACATTTTGGTAAAGAAGCAGAGAGGAAATTCTAGTAATTCACAAACCAAGTTCTCTGAGGAACAATATCGCGTCCTAGTACAAGAGATTTTCCTATTATTCTAAATGATAGATGACGAATGATTTTCGTCAGAGAACCCCTTTAACGTTTTCATTTTTTCATCTGGCCCCATCCACCATCAGACTTCCAGCCATGCATTGCCAACAGACTTTGCTGTATTTCAGATCAACTTCTCTAACTTTTCCACACCTACAAAAAAAAAAGTCTTGCTGAAATGGTTAATTTTGCACCCATTACTGGGCGCCCGATCTGTCAGTGCCCTCAAAAACAGGAGGATGAGATAACGCTCCCAAACATAATAGTGCCGAACAAAACTTGTGCCCCAGACAGTAATACTGTTCACCTTTCTTCCACCTTAAAGGGAACCTGTCACCCCCCGTGCCGGGGTGAAGGCTGCCCGACCCCCAGCTAGAGCCCTGGATACTCACCCCATCTCACCAAGTCCCGGTCCTGGAGCCAGTCCCAGGACAGAGATATCCTTGTCAGAAGCCTGGCGCGTGCGCTGCAAAGATGAGTCTGACACCCATCCAGAATGACGGCTCCATTCATTCCCTGTGGGCATCGGACTCTTCTATGCAGCGCGCGTGCTGGGCTTCCAACAAGGATATCTCTGTCCTGGGACTGGCTCCAGGACCGGGACTTGGTGAGATGGAGTAAGTATCTGGGGCTCTAGTGGGGGGTCGGGCAGCCTTCACCCCGGCACGGGGGGAAGGGGGGGAGGGTGAGAGGTTCCCATTGATTTCTATTCTGCTTTTCACACATTCCACTTCATCACAGATCCACAGTCTTGTCCGTGAAAAATCTTGTGCCTTGTAATAATGTGCCCATAATTTTGCTCCCTACAAAGTACAGACGCAGCGACAGTTTCTCCAACATGACTGGCAGCAAGATGTAGTGACAGCAACTCCAACATGACTGGCAGCAAGATGTAGTGACAGCACCTCCAACATGACTGGCAGCAAGATGTAGTGACAGCACCTCCAACATGACTGGCAGCAAGATGTAGTGACAGTTTCTCCAACATGACTGGCAGCAAGATGTAGTGACAGCAACTCCAACATGACTGGCAGCAAGACGCAGAGACAGTTTCTCCAACATGACTGGCAGCAAGATGCTGTGACAGCACCTCCAACATGACTGGCAGCAAGATGTTGTGACAGCACCTCCAACATGACTGGCAGCAAGATGTAGTGACAGCAACTCCAACATAACTGGCAGCAAGATGTAGTGACAGTTTCTCCAACATGACTGGCAGCAAGATGTAGTGACAGCACCTCCAACATGACTGGCAGCAAGATGTAGTGACAGCACCTCCAACACGATTGGCAGCAAGACGCAGCGACAGCACCTCCAACATGACTGGCAGCAAGATGTAGAGACAGCACCTCCAACATGATTGACAGCAAGATGTAGTGACAGCACCTCCAACATGACTGACAGCAAGACGCAGCGACAGCACCTCCAACATGACTGGCAGCAAAATGTAGTGACAGCACCTCCAACACGGTTGGCAGCAAGACGCAGTGACAGCATCTCCAACATGACTGGCAGCAAGATGTAGCGACAGCAACTCCAACATGACTGGCAGCAAGATGTAGTGACAGCACCTCCAACACGATTGGCAGCAAGACGCAGCGACAGCACCTCCAACATGATTGGCAGCAAGATTTAAAGACAGCACCTCCAACATGACTGGCAGCAAGATGTAGAGACAGCACCTCCAATATGATTGACAGCAAGATGTAGTGACAGAACCTCCAACATGACTGGCAGCAAGACACAGCGACAGCACCTCCAACATGACTGGCAGCAAAATGTAGCGACAGCACCTCCAACACGATTGGCAGCAAGACGCAGTGACAGCATCTCCAACATGACTGGCAGCAAGAGGTAGTGACAGCAACTCCAACATGACTGGCAGCAAGACGCAGCGACAGTCCCTCTAAAATGGTTAATTTTGCATTCATTACTGCACTTCCGCATTACTGCGCTCCTGCAATCTTATATGAACAGTACAGAACTTACGGCAGTAACACTGGAGCTAAACTCCCCAATTCTGTCCCCTTATTTTTGGACCTTGTACCCTGAGCTGTCGCCCTCGCACTTGTCCTCCTGCTATTACATCAGCTACCGGCGCACACATCGCCCACCAGGCGACATTTCCCTTCACAGCTGATGGATTCATGATCCCTTTTAGAAGAGAACATTTCTTCCTTCCTTGAAGCGGTATCAGGCAGTAGTGGGAGATGAACGTCCCTCGAGAAGTCCGTGTCCTAGTAATTAAGTGCTGGAATAAAACACTTTGCTCCTCGGTTACTTAATCTGTGTAAATGGAACGTTGCTTTGGATGGGAAAGTTAAAGCCCCTTCGAATCAATGGTGTAAACCCCAGAGAGCAATGCGAGACGCCATAATGAAGCCTCGTATAACGTCCTCAATAGCAGAGCGAGCATTGCTGCCCGCAGAAGACGTCTCCGGTAACACCTTGTGGATAAACAACAACGGCCGAGCAACTAAAAGGGAAGCGATGAAGTAGGGACGTTCTCCCAAATACCATTGTCCTATTTACCATCATCATCATGGGCGTAAGACGTTACCTGCTCATTCCTGCCTGAAACCTGCGGAGGTCTAATTACCGTCATTACTATGAGGATGATGTCTTTGTTTATTATTAATTATGGAAGTCGGCGTCTCACTTCATAAACCATTAGGACGCAGAATATTGCAGAGTGACGCATGCGGAAAGTAATGAGATCTCGGGGGGGATGGAAAAATAAAAGGCTAATGTAAAGATCTAGAGACGTCGGAGCAACAATCTGCAGATACAGCAACCAGATCAACAAGACGTCTTCTGATGTAACTTTTACTTTTCTTGTATTGAAATTACCGAACAATTTCCAGTTTGTTTCTGCATCAGTAATAATCCAAATGGAACAGCAAAAGCATCAATATTATTTATACTGAAACAGAAGAATACTAAGAAGATTGAGCTCAGCCTTAGGCTATGTTCACACACTGTACTTTTTATGAAAAGAATGGCCGTTGTTTTTAATTTACACAACATCCATTCATTTCATAATGCAATGATTTGCACTTAAAACAATCAATGCAAAAAACAGATCTGGATCAGAAAGTAATATTATTTCTATAAAAAAAAGTTGAAAGGAAACTAGTATCAGGTTAGGGCACCCTAATATTACAGTATGGTGTTAGGTGCCGGAACTAAACAGGGAGCAGGACCAGAAGCCATTTGTCTCCTTTGGTGACTGCAGCTCAGCACCGAGTGTTATGTTCCTGTTGAATAGATGTTAATGAGGGGGCCACCTTGTTCTTGTAGTTCTCCAGGCAGGGGTGTTAGTGTCACAGCAGCTGGAGGGTATTAGCTAGACCCTAATAACTATCGTAGCAAGCACAACATTATTCTGTCAATGCGGGGTCCGCAATCTGTGAGCCCCATGGACCTCCAGCAGGTGTAATGTCTGAGTACAAGTGGTGGAGTGCCCATTATGTTGGTGAAAATACAGTATGTGTATCCAGAAGAAATATTCAACAATATTTACTTCATCACAGAATATAGTTTATTAGTACATATTTAAAAAAAAACATGTTAAAAACACCTATAAAAACATCTGAGTTAACTGGTATCCCAGCACATAAGTTATGGGCATCATAAATGATTTCAGAAAAGTGAAGCTGCAAATAATGTAACAGATGTATACACAAAAAGTGTCCTTGTCAAATGTACAAAATTATATGTAACTTCACAATAATTATTGGAGATAAAGGGCACTATAATACATAAAGTGCAATAATGAGCTGCAGTAGGGCAAATAAATTAGTAAGGTGCATATGCAATGCTAAGGATGAAAAAGCAGTATACAGCGGTGCCTTGGATTAGGAGCATAATTCCTTCTGGGACAGCGCTTGTAATCCAAATCACTCTTATACCAAAGCAAATTTTCACATAAGAAATCACTGATCTGCAGACAATTGGTTCCACACCCCAAATATACTGATTATTATTATGAATAACATGTTGAAGAGATAAAACAATGAGAAGCAGCTGAATCTGTGATAAGTTACTGTACAGTATAGCAAACAGCATGTGGTGTATAATGTATAGTAACTGTATAACCCTGATAACACAGCAGCTGGATATGTGATATATAAGTTACTGTACAGTATAGCAGCATGTGGTATATAATGTATAGTAACTGTATAACCCTGATAACACTGCAGATGGATATGTGATATATAAGTTACTGTACAGTATAGCAATCAGCATGTAGTGTATAATGTATAGTAACTGTATAACCCTGATAATACAGCAGCAGCTGGATATGTGATATATAAGTTACTGTACAGTAAAGCAGCATGTGGTGTATAATGTATAGTAACTGTATAACCCTGATAACACAGCAGCTGGATATGTGATATATAAGTTACTGTACAGTATAGCAGCATGTGGTGTATAATGTATAGTAACTGTATAACCCTGATAACACAGCAGTTGGATATGTGATATATAAGTTACTGTACAGTATAGCAATCAGCATGTGGTGTATAATGTATAGTAACTGTATAACCCTGATAACACAGCAGCAGCTGGATATGTGATATATAAGTTACTGTACAGTATAGCAGCATGTGGTGTATAATATATAATAAACTGTATAACCCCGATAACATAGCAGCAGCTGGATATATGATATATAAGTTATTGTACAGTATAGCAGCATGTGGTGTATAATGTATAGTAACTGTATAACCCTGATAACACAGCAGCAGCTGGATATATGATATATAAGTTATTGTACAGTATAGCAGCATGTGATGTAAAATGTATAGTAACTGTATAACCCTGATAACACAGCAGCTGGATATGTGATATATAAGTTACTGTACAGTATAGCAATCAGCATGTGGTATATAATGTATAGTAACTGTATAACCCTGATAACACAGCAGCTGGATATGTGATATATAAGTTACTGTACAGTATAGCAATCAGCATGTGGTGTATAATGTATAGTAACTGTATAACCCTGATAACACAGCAGCTAGATATGTGATATATAAGTTACTGTACAGTATAGCAGCATGTGGTGTATAATGTATAGTAACTGTATAACCCTGATAACACAGCAGCTGAATCTGTGATATTATGTTACTGTAAAGTATAGCAATCAGCATATGGTATATAATGTATAGTAACTGTATAACCCTGATAACACAGCAGCTGGATATGTGATATATAAGTTACTGTACAGTATAGCAGCATGTGGTGTATAATGTATAGTAACTGTATAACCCTGATAACACAGCAGCTGGATATGTGATATATAAGTTACTGTACAGTATAGCAGTATGTGGTGTATAATGTATAGTAACTGTATAACCCTGATAACACAGAAGCTGGATATGTGATATATAAGTTACTGTACAGTATAGCAGCATGTGGTATATAATGTATAGTAACTGTATAACCCTGATAACACTGCAGCAGCTGGATATGTGATATATAAGTTACTGTACAGTATAGCAGCATGTTGTATATAATGTATAGTAACTGTATAACCCTGATAACACAGCAGCAGCTGGATATGTGATATATAAGTTACTGTACAGTATAGCAGCATGTGGTGTATAATATATAGTAACTGTACAACCCTGATAGCACAGCAGCTGGATATATGATATATAAGTTATTGTACAATATAGCAGCATGTGGTGTATAATGTATAGTAACTGTATAACCCTGATAACAGCAGCAGCTGGATATGTGATATATAAGTTACTGTACAGTATAGCAGCATGTGGAATATAATGTATAGTAACTGTATAACCCTGATAATACAGCAGCAGCTGGATATGTGATATATAAGTTACTGTACAGTATAGCAATCACATTTGTGGTATATAATGTATAGTAACTGTATAACCCTGATAACACAGCAGCAGCAGCTTGTAGATACAGGATGGAACTGCAGATCCCCATAATGGAGAGGATGGGAAACACAAGGACTGACAGACTGCAGGGAGCAGGAAGGAATGAGCAGGACAGATGTGGGCACATACATGCAGCGCTCTCTGTCCAGGGAGAGAGGGGTTACAGCTATGAAGAGATTACCTCCACAGACCTGTCCCCTGATGTAAGCCCCTGCCTGAAGTGGATCTGCTATGATTTGGAAGTAGAAGGAGACTTCCTGGGTCAGAGTACAGGGTTGTAGACCCCGCTATGCAGACCATGCCCCTCCTCCACTCCCCCTCCCACCCAGTACAGGGAGCACTTACACCAAAGCAATGCTCTTACACCAAGTTACAATTTTGTAAAACTGTGAGCTCCTAAACCAAAACGCTCTTAATCCAAGTTCCTCTTACGCCAAGGTACCAGTGTAACACAAAAAGTGCAAATGAAATAATTCATCTAGTATTATAAATAAACCTCTAAAGCGCACATGCAATATGTAGAGTCACTCCCTCAGCAGAGCGTACAATGAAGGGCATGTGCAATGTACAGGATTACTCCATCCAGTTGGGTCGTGAGTCAGGGCCCACTGTCTCGTACCGTCCCTTGTCTCCCTAGCTGTGACACTCTTGGTTTGCAAATCATGGACTTGGGGACTCCCCCCACAGGTTTTCTAGCAGCTGTCTGTGAGAAGAGCTTAGGACCTCCGTATCATCCGCATACACTTTCAATATTGGATTTCTTGTATAGCTGGGGAGCAGGAGCAAACGGTACAGGAAAAACTGAGAATAGGAGAACGTCAAATGAGAACTGTTGACCCTCAATTGTCAGGATCGGGAGGTCGAGCCTTGTAGTAATATGCCAACACAATACAAGATAACCATTAATACTGCCTAAGCTTTAAAAGAATGAGAATTCCATTGCCTGATCGCTTACAAAGTACAAAGTGATGAAGAGATATGTCTGTGCCAGTCGTAAGTGTTTATTTTCTCAGCATTGTCTGATTTCCATCGAAACCTGAGTAAATACAATGTCACAAGACTATTACTGTATGGGGAGAAATGAAGCCGTGTTCTTCAGGGTTTCTCTGATGCCGCTTGTTAGTATGTATCTATTTATTCTAGCCCGCCGTAGTACGGAGCGCGGCTCCTGATCTGTCATCCTGAGGCGATCACTCCAACCTCCTTCTACTTTGATCAGCCGCTGTTCCACACAGACAGGGGAGACGTTGCCGATTGTAGAGATAAAACCTACTTTACATTCTCACTTCTAAGGAACCTTAAGAAATCTATAATTTGAAATTGAAGAAACAATTTATTTCCACGCGTTGTACTTTTTGAAAGCATTGAAATCGCGGACTCCTTTCTGCCACCTAGATTGTAGGGACGTGAATGTAGCGTCGGAATTAAACTGGTGAAGCAGATTCCAATTCTGATTTGGATAAAAGGATATTCCGAAAATGTGACGACAATTTTTCTCTCAGTGAAATAACTTTTTTTATCAAATGTACAAATGTATCATCTACACAAACTACGGTAAAACTGGATAAAATGTAAAAGTGTAGCTATCAAGATAGGAAAACGAAAAGCGGATGTAACGGAATACAGATAATGATGGAGCTGGAGAGGAGCACGGCCGGCTCAGATTACATCGGCTTCCAAGGCTCTAGTAGGTGACGGAGAAATAGAGAAAATCATTTTTGCACAAAATGTGGAACTAAAAAAACAAGACTTTTCCTTTTATACAGTTACATTTTTCTTTTAGACCTTAACAGATATGAGACTACCCAGAAAAATCTGTAGGGGTAGGTTCACACTGCGTTTTTGCAGATCCGTTTTTAAATGGTTAGTTTTAACGTACAGGAAAAACTGATCCATTTCCATTTGTTTTGGGTTTTTTAATAACAGAAGTCAATGAATAAATGGATCCCAACAGATAATTGTTCAGTCTTTGCATCCGTTTTTCATAGTTTTTTTCCCATAAAACAGATATGTTAGTTGGTGTGGCCCTAATACAACACCTATAGAAGTTTATGGGCCCATGTGCCGCTGCTATTATAGTGAGCAATTACAGGTAATCCTTATACCTGCAAAACACATTTAAGTATCAATAAAAATAAGTAGCTATAAGCTTTGTAATCCTACATATTGCATCGATGATGGAACGTTACACGCCGGTCACCCATACCTGTCACTCTGATAGATGTTCTGCCAAATTATTGGATTTCCTTGATTAACTTCAAGATAGTAATTACAAAGTAACATGATAAATATGTGATCTAAGGGAGTGAAAATATTATCATTACTTCCATTTGTTGCATAAATCAGAGGAATATTATCTATCATGTTACTATATGTTATTACACCAGTATCATCAACACATCGGAATCATGAGGACGTTAGGACTGTGCATGAATGAATTTTATTTATAGTGATAGTTGCAGATTAGATGATTGCAAAGATAAACATTTTTAGACAAGGGGTACTCTGGGTACAGAATTTTCTTTTTTAGTGTGCTCAGCTTGCTTTTACCAAAAAGAAGGAAGCATACTCACCTGCCCCAATCCCCCGCACCCACTGTTCTGACAGTCCCTGGTCTTCCCTGTTCTCTTCTGCTCCCCAGTTTCTCAGGCTTGTCAACCCAGCAGGAAATGTTCACTCACTCATGTGCACAACACAACATAGGAAGCAGAGAGCAGCGGTGACTGGGAGGCACAGGAACATCAGCTGCAGGAGATCAGGGCAGGTGAGTATTCTTACTTTTTGTGTTTAAAACACCCCAAGTCCAATATAAACAGATTCTATTCCTGCAATACTATGATGAGCTATTCCTGAACAAGGAGCTCATATACTGTCCTTACACAGGACCATTCCCCTATCCATGACTGCTATCCCTCTATCTGTCCATCCCACTGATCACCTTGGAGTACTTAATTTAATGGCAATGAACAAAAGAGACAAGACATCAGGACTCCCAGAAAAAAATCCGAGCCTCTTCCAGTCTATATGTATGTAAGGATTTATTAGAGGATGCGTTATGATAGCTACTACTGCACTGAGAACCTATATGCTATTCTTCTATAGGGTTATTCTGCTATGTTTATCTACCTCCTGTCTCTCCATCTAGCCTTCTATCTTTGCACCCAGATAAGCATAAGTATATTTCCCAAAAACATTAAAGTGTTGCCAGGTATTGAGAAAGCAAGGGTATTTTTTGTTACCCTCCAGCATGTTACAACAGGTGGTAGATAGTGTCATGTATGTAGCTTTCCCACACTGAGTGTCAGTATAACAGTCGCTAGGCTTCAGACCTATAGAAGCTGCCTTCCTGGAGACCTAATAATGGCTCCCCATACTCAGTTACCCCCAAGTCCTATCAGTCCTAATTGTATCCAGGATGGGAAGACCCACCAGGAATTGTCCAAAAAAATGTAAAAAAAAAAATTGGAAATAAGGAATTCAGGATGACTGCAGCAGAATGGAAGCAATATTCAGGGCAACTAAGTGACAACTCACACAGTCTGGCTTTAGGAGACAGCAACAGAAACTTGCTAGATGAGTGAACAACTATTTCAAATGGAAAATTGTAAATGATAAGAGAAGTAGTACTGATTCATGCTAACTAGATGTGCGAAGAAGCCAGAAATTCATGTAGCGAATTTCACAAATTTTCAGTCAAACATTAACATTCATTAAAACAGCCAAACTATAGTAGGTACAATACAATTCAGAAGCATGTTGTTGTAAAAGTATAAAAATATGAAAATCCAAAGTTAAAAAAAAGTCAGTCAGTCACTCATCAAATTTCCACCATTCCTCTCATCTCAGTCCCTATATCATTCTGTTAGTCTCTCCTCTCTGTCCCCATATCCCTCTATTAGTCTCTCCCTCCTCTCATCTTTGTCCCTATAGCTCTCTGTTAGTCTCTCCCTGATCTCCTCTCTATCCCTCCTTTCCTCTCTGTCCCTATATCCCTCTATTAGTCTCTCCCTCCTCTTCTCTCTGTCCCTATATCTCTCTGTTAGTCTCTCCATGCACTGCTGCCATCCTGCTCTCTCCTCCACACACAGCCGACTGGCCACCTCTGTTACCGAACCTCCTTATATAGATGGGGAGGGGAGGGGCCTGCAGTTGATTGGACGGGCACTTGGGATTTTGGTTAATATGTTTCTCCCGCCCAGTGACGCTCCAGACAGCATGTGTTTTTTGTTTTTTTTTGCAAATTTCCTTAACAAATCGGCAGGAATTCGCTTCGCTCATCTCTAGTTCTAACCATTAACAGTCCAGGACCACGTTTGGTTGAGCAACACTTGGGAAACACCCAGAGACAAAATCAAGTTAGCAGCAAACCAAGAGTAACAAACTAGATACCAAGTACACCACAACAAAGCCATCCAAGACTCCGAGGACACAGAATGGACAAACTGCAAAAAAATGCTATTTTGTTGATGCGCTGTTCAGTCCCTGGTCCAACCGTTGCTGCTAATGCTGGGGGAGGGGGGCTTGTAAAAAAAACTCTACGGGCAGGGGGAGGGGATCCTATGCCGATGACTTTCAATGAGGATACATACTCGCAGCAGGATTTACATCCCGCTGGGAGTATGTACGTGACAGCGCCATTAACCCCATGCTGGCTGAAACATATTTTACCTGCTCCCCGCTCGGGCTCGCTTCAGGGGCTCCCGGCGTCTTTATGTCCCATTCAGCCAATCAGTGGCTGCGACAGGGCAGCGCACTGATTGGCTGAGCGGGACGTCAAGCGGAGAACCCCCGAAGCAAGTTGGAGCGCAGAGGAGGTAAAGTGTGCTTTGGCCAGCGGGGGGTTAATGGCGCAGTCACGTACATACTCCCAGCTACTAGTATGTATCCTCATTGAAAGTCGCTGCGTAAAATCTGCTGTGGATCCGTCCGTGTGAATTTACCCTAAATCTGCTCTTGGCATGCACACTTATTGGGGGGCCGTTTCATGCATTACTGTGGGCACTGCAGCAAGTACTTTTATATGAGCACTGTGCCTGATCAATATTATATAGGCGTAATAACAAACCCTATATTGTGTACTGGGACAAGGGAAGAACCGTATGCAAACAACCATTATCTATTTGATGGGAACTATACGACAGTCGGGACAAAAACAAGATGACTTCTCCTGCTGGGAAATGCAAACGAGAAATGTTCATCACAAAGACATAAAGGCTAAAATACTAAATAAATGTCTTTTCCACTTTGCTGTTCACTTTCCGATTACATTAGATAAAACCTTCCATCTAGCGGCTTTCCAGCGCTATAACGATATAATTGTGGACTTTGTCCCCGTCCCTAAATCCTAATTGTAATTTGCCTTAATTAAAGGCTTTAAATCCAAGTGCAGCTTTGCCGAAACACCTATCATTTACCTCTCAATCAGATCCTATTAACAAAGAGATTGTCAGTGTAAAGTATACAGTATATATAATGTCATGGCAACTCCGCGCTCACAGCTTAGGATGGAACATCAGGCCTACATCTGTCTGGTTGACGCTAAGAAGAAGTCCGGCTGGGAAGTAGAAAATCATTACAGGTCTGGGAGCTCCATGATGCGGCGCAGCACAGGCTTGGGTAGCTGTAAGCATAACCCCCCCCCTCGGCCAGACTTATCCTTTAAAGAGTCCCCAAACCTAGCTGACTTACTCTTGAAGTCCCCTTGAGTATTTTAAGCTATCTCCTGTCTTTCTTGTTGCTGTCATTCCTGAGTTCCAAGTTTTTCTAAAAGCCAATCTATATTCAAGATGGCTCTTCACAGGAAACTACATTTCCCAGCATGCATTACCCCTCAGAGCCAACTGCCAAGTATCGGCCTCATCTTGTAGTATCTGCCCATTGCTGGCTCAATCTGATGAAACAAAGGTGTTTTATTTTCCCTGTGCTGCTCTGGAGGCTGTCATTGTTTTGTTGTTTCCCCTTTTATCGCCAGTTGCTCACTGATTGGTGTGATGTCAGTAGTGGGCGTGGTTACAGATGAGGTGCTACAGTATGCCTGGCAACAGAAGAGACCGATCATGTGACGTTGGTCTCAGAAGGGAGGGGGAGGACAGAGGAGTGGACCAGGAAGGGTGTAAGTCAGGATGTATAGCAGACACATGGCTCAATTCATGTAATAGAAACCTATTACAAATAAGCTTAGATTATGGATATGAATTCAACAGGGTCACAATTTATTAAGTGGAGTACCCCTTTAATCTCCATGTGCAACACTGTATTGTATGAAATAGCAAACGTATAATGTAATAATTCCATATGCAGTGAGATTGCTTTTCCATCCTAATGACATCGATTCACAGTTATAATAAAACATCCACGTGACTTGATTTATAATTCTGGTAACGGGAAATCTCAAACACTTCTGCAAAGTTTGAAGGACAAAAACATTATTATTTCATATTGAAAGAAAATTCTCAATTTTGGTTTCATGTTCTTCCAATAAATATAAGAAGCCTCCCATTGTCAGCGTTATTGTTGCTGTAATAGTGGAAAAGTAAAATCACTTCCCAGTCTCCTAGGACAGAACTTCAGATTGATTTGTCTTGAGTTTTGCTTCTACAAATATCATAAATATTGTACGTACAGACGGAGTAAAACTGGGCATGAAAAATTGTTCTAGGAGCAGAACTATAAGGCTGTGTTCACACATCAGTCAAAAAAAAAGAAAAGACGTCCATTATTTAGTTGACTTCAATTAAAAATGTGTTGAAATCAATGGGATGACGGACGTCCAATGCACACAAAATTACGGACGTCAGAATAATGATCATGACAATTATTTTCAGACGTCTTTTGCAAACAGCGGACGTTATTGTTTAGTTGGTCACAAACAGTTGTTTTTTTTTTCACCGTCCTTTTATTGTTTTTACCATTAAATTAACTAAGCCTGCGTATTGGGTGTATGCCAGGGAAAAGCCACAAATTTGCCCCTTCTCCCTGGCGTATGCCCCCCCCCCCCTCCCGTTATTTGGATGGTTCCATCTCTTTGGCGACAGCGATATTTATGCCCATTTTGTATCTTACAACAACTTGTACTTTATTATAGAGGTCGAGTAATCTCTGATACCGTGATACATTGATCAGTCTATTGGCTTCTCTGATACCGTGATACATTGATCAGTCTATTGGCTTCTCTGATACCGTGATACATTGATCAGTCTATTGGCTCCTATGATATTGTGATACATTGATCAGTCTATTGGCTTCTCTGATACTGTGATACATTGATCAGTCTATTGGCTTCTCTGATACCGTGATACATTGATCAGTCTATTGGCTTCTCTGATACCGTGATACATTGATCAGTCTATTGGCTTCTCTGATACCGTGATACATTGATCAGTCTATTGGCTTCTCTGGCACTGTGATACATTGATCAGTCTATTGGCTTCTCTGGCACCGTGATACATTGATCAGTCTATTGGCTTCTCTGATACCGTGATACATTGATCAGTCTATTGGCTTCTCTGATACCGTGATACATTGATCAGTCTATTGGCTCCTATGATATTGTGATACATTGATCAGTCTATTGGCTTCTCTGATACTGTGATACATTGATCAGTCTATTGGCTTCTCTGATACCGTGATACATTGATCAGTCTATTGGCTTCTCTGATACCGTGATACATTGATCAGTCTATTGGCTTCTCTGATACCGTGATACATTGATCAGTCTATTGGCTTCTCTGGCACTGTGATACATTGATCAGTCTATTGGCTTCTCTGGCACCGTGATACATTGATCAGTCTATTGGCTTCTCTGATACTGTGATACATTGATCAGTCTATTGGCTTCTCTGGCACCGTGATACATTGATCAGTCTATTGGCTTCTCTGGCACCGTGATACATTGATCAGTCTATTGGCTTCTCTGATATTGTGATACATTGATCAGTCTATTGGCTTCTCTGATACTGTGATACATTGATCAGTCTATTGGCTTCTCTGATACCGTGATACATTGATCAGTCTATTGGCTTCTCTGATCAGCAGTATCTATCTTCCACTTTTATTGGCTTCTCTTTAAGCCTAATGATATTAATAATAAATTCCAGCCGGTACATGAGAGAACATCGGATCCGTTAGTGATAATTATTACCCTTCAGCGCCGCTCACTTTGCCCATTTATCATAACTACAAATACATGTGGATTTTAAAATTAGTTTTTTAAGTGATTTAAAAAGCATTTGTTTTATGCAAACAATTTTAGAACATACATTTAAAGGAGTAGGTCACCAAAAAATCTTTCTTTCAAATCAACTGGTGCCAGAGATTTGTAATTTATGTCTATTAAAAAATCTCCAGCCTTCCAGTACTTATCAGCTGCTGTATGTCCTGCAGGAAGTGCTGTTTTCTCTCCAGTCTGGCACAGTGCTCTCTGCTGCCACCTCTGTCCATGTCAGGAACTGTCCAGAGCAGGAGAGGTTTTCTATGGGGATTTGCTGCTGCTCTGGACAGTTCCTGACATGGACAGAGGTGGCAGCAGAGAGCACTGTGCCAGACTGGAGAGAAAACAGCACTTCCTGCAGGACATACAGCAGCTGATAAGTACTGGAAGGCTGGAGATTTTTTAATAGACATAAATTACAAATCTCTGGCACCAGTTGAATTAAAATAACATTTTTTGTGAACAATCACTTTATGCCATGGCTACAGTTTCAGGAAAATTGTGACATGTCATATAGACTTGGCAAAAGTTTTTTTATCTGTATAAAGGTTTTATTGCTGAGACCCCGACTGATTATTAGAGAAAGCTAGAAGAAGCTGAGGACTGTTCCTTCCTGCTGTATCTGGGCCCATAGGCCCTCCAGCTGCTGCAAAACTACAATGCCCATCATGCCTGGACAGCTAAAGCTTTGGGAATTGTAGTTTTTAAACAGCTGGAGGGCCGTGAGTTTGACACCTCTGCCTTTAAGGGAACTATCAGACGACACTAACCTGCTGATATCTCCCTATTGTGCACGGAGAGCTGAGAATAAAGGGAAGAAACAGCCCCCGGCACAGCTCAGCCTCTATACAGGGAACTCTGATCATTACCTAGTTGTATTCCAGGCGTAAGTGTGTAAACAGATATGGTGGTGCTCAGCATAAAGAGTAGCAGTCCATTAGCAAATATTCCAATAAAAGAAGATTGCGGCACTCACCATCTATTCGGGTCAGAAGAAGCGCACACAAGCGGGAACCTGTACCTACCTTATTACATGTTTATTTAATTTTTTTATTTGTAAAGCGCCAACAGATTCGGCAGCCAATCTGTTGGCGTCATGTTGGCGTCTCCCTCCTGCTGAAGCAGCTTGCATTCTAACTGCAGGATGGTGAAATACAGATGTTTATTGCACAGGATAGATGGTGAGTGCCGCAATCTTCTTTAGGGTAGCTTCACACGTACCGTATCGTTGCGTATTTATCGCTGCGTTTTTATCGCTGCGTTTTTGGTGCGATTTTTACATGCAAGTTTTTATTTTCACATGATTTTCATGTGAAAATCAAAACTCGCATGTAAAAATCGCACCAAACACGCAGCGATAAAAACGCAGCGATAAATACGCAACGATACGGTACGTGTGAAGGCACCCTTAATTGGAATATTTGATAACGGTAAGTCTGTTACCTCTGTTTCTGTGCTGTCCGTAGTGTAATCCTGTGTCCAGTAAGGCCGTGGGGCACTGAGGGAGGGACTACCACCCCCAGAGCACCAGTCCGCCCCCAGCTGGTCCACCCCTTCTAATGATTATCAGTGGAGCGGGCCAGATCAGTGCTCTGGGGGCAGCAGTCCCATCCCCCTGGGGGCAGCAGTCCCATCCCCAGTGCTCCCAACGGCCTTACTGGACACAGGACTACACAACCAACTACACGGGAACAGCAATGAGGATGAAGGTAAGAGACATAGCATCATCCTCAGGGCCCCGTGCACAATAGAGAGCGCTGTTAGATGAAACTAACCTGCTAATCGTTCCCCTTTAAGCCATTCCAATACTTAGGCTATAGGCTATGTTCACACTACGTAAAAGTACGGCCGTTGTTGCTGATGGCAACAACGGCTGTACTTTTGGCGCGGTGGAACAATGCCTCACTGTCAATGGGATCCCGGCCGGAGAGTATACACATCGTATGCGCTCCAGCCGGGACCCCATACGGGGCCACATATAACTGACATGTCAGTTTTCTGCGGCCGGAATTCAGTGAATTCTAGTCGCAGGCAGCCCTGTCAGTTCACACAGTGAAGCGAGCGGCTCCGGACACTTGCTTCACTGTGGGCTATGGGAATGATGATGCGCCTGGATCAGAGCTCTGCGGCCGGAAAGAACATCCGGCCAGAGACCGGCCGTTCCGTGACCCAGCCGGGGTCACGGAACGGCCAGTCTCATACGACGTGTGAACATAGCCTTAAGATGTAAGCAATCCTGCAGCAGTAGCTGAATAGTCACAGTGTACTGTTAGCGACCATGGTCAGTAAATGAACGGCCATCCAGTAATACACGGATTCACCAGAACCATCCTCTGTTGGGGACTCTTCCCAATCTGGCTCATAGAGGTCTAAATGACGCCCAAATGCCCTAATAGAAGATATAGAAGGGGGTCATAGCCAGACAATAATCTATATAACATCATGGAATTTTTTACTTCCTATTATACAGAATAATTATGAGACCATAAACCTCCACTCTAAGAGTTCTGTTTGTTTTTGTTGCCTATTTATTTTATCCCATTTTTGATTTGACATATAGCAATTACTGGCGTTACTGGAAATCGTGAAGCTGAAACGCAGATCTTAAAAGCTTCAGCCCTTGAGCTGTCACCATTTGTTGTTTTTTTTCTTCTTTTCAATTAACAGGAAACATTCTGAAAAGAAAGCAACAATTTAAGAAGAAGCTTTAAAAAGCCTTGTTATCATTTCATGTTTCTCTAACAAGGGAACTTCTTGATGTCATGTCTTTCTGAATCCACCAACTGTGCAATGTTTGTGTGAACAGTCATTAAGGAGGAGGAAGCGAGAGCTTTAAATAGTCCCGTCACATGTTCTTCTCAAGTGGAAAACACACAGGCCCTCCTCATCCCGAGCGCGGCGCGTCTGACAGGAGGCTGAGAGACATTGTTACACAAAGCACTTGGCACATCGTTTGGAGGGAGATTGCTTTGGCTTTCACATTGGACCCCCTCTGTACGCCACAAACCTACGCTCAGAGTACAGAAACGTATACAATAACGGCGAGACCATTGGTGATGAATAATAATAAGGTAATAAGAACAAGTGACCTCAGTTCTGGTGAGCTAGGCACGTTGTTTTACATGACGCTTTGCACCGACGCATTTCGGGAAGAACCTGTGGAGCGTCTTGTCATCCGTTTTCAATATGAATACATTTCTGTCACCGTTATAGGAACAGTCGCCACCTTGCAAGGAGAGGAAAAAAAGAATTTGGGTTCGGTTGGGAAATATTTCACAAGAATTTATTGTCAAGAAGTGAGTGAGACAGCAGCGTCTTTAAATCAGGAGAACATTGCCGGCTGAGTCGGCTAACTTCACGCCACGGACGTAAAATATGACTTTGTTTCAGAAAAATAGATGTGAAAAATAGGAGAATCCAACAATAAAGCTGAAAGCCGGGAGGACGGATGCAGCCGCGCAGCTTTATGTGTCGTATAAATCCACGAACACCTGATACGGAGGATGGAACTCCACCAAGGAAATCAACGCTGGAAAGACTTTTATAAAGATTCTGCATTGAAATTGTTACCGAATGATCAGACAGATGGGAGAGATGCACCGTACATGATCTTGTACATAAGGACTGGAAGAATCAATGTCATTTGGCTACTTTCCAAATCAGCAATACATTGATCCATTGCATTGATCCACAAGAAGCTCCTTGCTGCCACCACATACTGCAGTCAGTATCCTCCTCCACTCCAAGGCGGGTAAAACAGGCGCAGGTCCAAGAGGTAGTAGTGATATAAACTCAAAACATTTATTAAAAGAATTTTGCCAGCAACACAACACGCTTCGAGAATGGTCCAGTCTCAGACACTTGATAAAGAGACTAAAACGGTCTCAAAACGCGTTGTGTCGCTGGCAAAGTTGTTTTAATAATTCAGCAGAAATTCAAGTCTATGGTTGGAAAACATATGGCCAACATCAAACACCATACACCTTCACGATTGAGGAGTTTCTGCCTTCTCTCAATCCGGGGAATTACACTCGCTCAATGCCGGTAATGGTGAGAGCAGAAACATCACCTGCAGGAACGGAGGAAAATGTCTGACATCATTCCACCAGGCCCGGACGACCTGATGCTTCCTGCTGAAACCCTATGGCCTGAGAAAGGTCCGGAAAGGATAGAAACGTTGGCAATTACTGTATAGAATTTATGGTCTCATACTGTTTCCTTATAGTCACTCTGGTTGGAACAAAGAAATTATTCACTTTGCAATAAAATATATTTTCACTTGACTTATCCAAGAGTGGCCTTAGAAAAGCAAATAAACATTTGAATCCTAGCCGGGCCCAGTGATGTTATGTGGTGGCGCCAGTGCCGGTTAGGCGCACCTGCTTTTAGTTTAAAGGGCCAGTTTTACCTTGTTCCTCTGTGGTCAGTGACCTGCCGGGCTGCTACGGGGTCCCTTGGGATGTTATCACGGTGGTCCGGAGTGGTGTAGTGACCCTCCAGGACTGTTGGTACTGCCACCCACAGAAAGGGGAGATATCAGGAGTGTGTGTATACTGTGTTGGTGCGGAGCGAAGAATCACAGAGTCTCTTTACCATAAATAATCTCTTGTTTACTCTGAAAGTTCTTGTGTGCAGCAGAACATACAGCTGTGCATTGACAGGAAACAGGACACTTGACAATACACTTGATAGTACAGGATCCAGATCTGTGATAGGAGTATAGCGAGGAGTACAGTCGTGCTGTTTGCGTTGCGTGTTGAGAGATACGTAGACGAAGAATCCGAGGAGCAGAGTAGTAACCCAAGTAGTAGTGTGCTCTGCCGGGATGTTGGAGGATGAGGTAGAAGAATACTGTAGAAGAAAGAGTGAATACTTGTGCCCGTGTTTTGACCTTTGGGTCTTCGCACTACCTTTTGCCCTACCAGTGTCTGGTGACCCATCCTAGTGGGTGATACAAGCCCCAGACCTTGTTACCTGGGATGAGTGGAATGCTGAGGTTTCCCTGCTGACAACCGCTCTGCGAGATAGAGTTCATAGGCTTCTAGCAACTTTGCTCTATCCGGATCAGTTCCTAGCTTTTTGCTTTTTTGTGGATACTGTCCTGCACTGTGACTCTCCTAGTCCAAGGCGTGGGTTGACATAATCTCTGATGTGTCCTCTCCTGTGAGGGGTTTAACACTGCATAGTTCTAGTAAGGTTGCTTAAGGAGAAACTGTTGGGTGCGTCCTAGCTCTACAACGTCCAAGACAAAAGACCTCATACGAAGGCTGGGTAACCTGGCAGAGGGCCAGGGCCCAAAAGAGACCACTGTAGGGAGCGTTCTAGCTTGCGTCCTTCCCCTACAGAGTCTAGTGACAAAAGACCTCTACACTTCCTCTACCCATGTGACTTACTATCTCCAGCATATCTATAATGTGATGTGAGTGGTTGGAGAGTGCATAAGAAGAAGTAAAGTAAGAGATGATAGGACAGAAGAAGATACTCCTATAGGTTCACAGATGCACGTGACACCCAAATAAACAATAACCCTTTACATACTTCAGCCATGCAGCTACTGAGTACACATACCTACAATAGTGACATCTAGTGGCAAAGCTTTATCACTACTACATCACCACTTACAATAAGTACAGGCTTTTGCAAAGGGTGTAACCAATAGCGAGTCCCAGTGTCTTCTGGCGGGCAAGCGTCTCCTTTTTTAGTTGTTAAAGACAAAAGCACAATGAAGATTAATCTTGTAGTCGTCATCATTTCACCCTCATTTCCATAATTCTTCTAATCCCATTTAGCTCATATATAAAGGAAAGGGAAGTCTTCATCTCAAGTGTTTTGTACATTTGCTAAAAAATTGCTCTATAAAAAGTGACAAAGCGTCTCGGTGGTAGAAACATCATTAATTATGTATTATTTCAATGTTCCACAAATCTGATATTATTAGACCCCGAGCTCCAACATTTCATTTTACTCTGCGCTCAGCAATGTAACAAAGCACATAAAGCACCAACTATAAGCAGGGCCGTATTTACCCCTAGGCACCCGTGGTCCGGAGCCTGGGGCAGCAGCTTGCAGGGGGGCAGCACCAGGGAGCAAGGGGAGGGAAACAACTTTTTTTTGTTTTTGTTTTTTTAGTCTCCCACCTCCCATTCCCACTTGTTAGTAAATCTGGTGACTTTGCAAGGTGGGGGGAGAGCAGGGGGATGGTCTAATTGTTCAGGTCTTGTATGGCGGTATTATCCAGTCACAGTATGGTTGTATTGATCAGATCTGGTATGGTGGTGTTATCCAGTCACAGTACGGCGGTATTGGTCAGGTCTGGTGTGGCAGTGTTATCCAGTCACAGTATGTAGGTATTGGTCAGGTCTGGTGTGGCGGTGTTATCCAGCACAGTATGGCGGTATTGGTCAGGTCTGGTGTGGCGGTGTTATCCAGCACAGTATGGCGGTATTGGTCAGGTCTGGTGTGGCGGTGTTATCCAGTCACAGTATGGTGGTATTGGTCAGGTCTGGTATGGCGGTGTTATCCAGTCACAGTATGGTGGTATTGGTCAGGTCTGGCATGGTGGTGTTATTTAGTTACAGTATGGCAGTACTGGGCAGGTGTGGTATGGCAGTGTTATCCAGTCACAGTATGGTGGTATTGGTCAGGTCTGGTGTGGCAGTGTTATCCAGTTACAGTATGGCGGTATTGGTCAGGTCTGGTGTGGCGGTGTTATCGAATCACTGTATGGCAGTATTGGTCAGGTCTGGTGTGGCGGTGTTATCCAATCACTGTATGGCGGTATTGGTCAGGTCTGGTGTGGCAGTGTTATCCAGTCACAGTATGGCGGTATTAGTCAGGTCTGGTGTGGCAGTGTTATCCAATCACTATATGGCGGTATTGGTCAGGTCTGGTGTGGCAGTGTTATCCAGTCACTATATGGCGGTATTGGTCAGGTCTGGTGTGGCGGTGTTGGTCAGGTCTGGTGTGGCAGTGTTATCCAGTCACAGTATGGCGGTATTGGTCAGGTCTGGTATGGCAGTGTTATCCAGTCACAGTATGGCAGTACTGGTCAGGTCTGGTGTGGCGGTGTTATCCAGTAACAGTATGGCGGTATTGGTCAGGTCTGGCGGTGTTATTCAGTCACAGTATGGCAGTACTGGTCAGGTCTGGTGTGGCGGTGTTATCCAGTCACAGTATGGCGGTATTAGTCAGGTCTGGTATGGCAGTGTTATCCAGTCACAGTATGGTTGTGTTGGTCAGGTCTGGTGTGGCGGTGTTATCCAGTCACAGTATGGCTGTATTGGTCAAGTCTGGTGTGGCAGTGTTATCCAGTCACAGTATGGTTGTGTTGGTTAGGTCTGGCAGTGTTATCCAGTCACAGTATGGCGGTATTGGTCAGGTCTGGTGTGGCGGTGTTATCCAGTCACAGTATGGTTGTATTGGTCAGGTCTGGTGTGGCGGTGTTATCCAGTCACAGTATGGTTGTATTGGTCAGGTCTGGTGTGGCGGTGTTATCCAGTCACAGTATGGTGGTATTGGTCAGGTCTGGTGTGGTGGTATTGGTAAATGTGAGGCCTGGAGCTATTATCTACCAATCCTGTGGTGAGAATTCCCTCACACAATATGCAGATGCCTCTAATTATTGATTCAATGTGGAAATTTGTTTATGTTCTAAGCCGTTAAAAACCATGAAAAACGCAATTCAGACAATGTTTCTACATGTAGAGAAATGCATGTGGCTGAAACCACGCTTTTCCATGCTCCCCAATATGGGGTGTGGTGTGCCACCCCCACGTTAGTATGAAGGTGGTATGGCCGGTCACTTACTAGGTGGTGGAGTGTGACGCCAGCTCTATGGGGGTTGGCCGAGATGTAGCCGGCCCTAGGGTGTTATGTCGTGATGCCAGTGCCAGTTGGGCACACAGGTATGGAGGCACACCTGCTTTTATTTGAGAGGACTGGTTACACCTTGTTCTCCTGTGGTCAGTATCCTGCTGGGTTGCTACAGGGTCCCTTTGGATGTTATCACGTTTGGCCGGAGTGGTGTAGTGACCCTCCCGGACTTTAGGCACTGCCATCCACAGATAGAGGAACTTTCCCAAGGAGTATGTCTGCTGTGTTGGTGCGGGATGAGAAATAACAGAGTCTCTTTACCATGAATAAAATCTTGTTTACTCTGAAGATACTTGTGTGCAGCAGAACATACAGCTTTGCCTTGACAGAATATGTTACACTTGATAAAACATTTAATAGTTCAGAATCCAGATCTGTGATAGGAGTGTAGCAAGGAGTACAGTGCTGACTGGGTTGCGTGTTGAGACGTATACAGAAGAATCAGAGAAGCATAGAGGAGGATGTCGTGAGAGTCCCAACCCAAGTAGTACTGTGCTCTGCCGGGATGGTGGTGGATGAGGTAGAGATTGAAGAATACTTGAGAGAACACTTCTGCCAGTGCATCGACTCTTGTCGGAATGAACCACCTGTTGCCTTACCAGCGTCGGGGGACCCGTCCTAGAGGGTGACACAAACCCCAGACCCTGTTACCTGGGATGAGTGGAATGCTGAGGGTTTACTGCTGACAACCGCGCTGCGAGATAAAGTTCATAGTCTTCTAGCAACTTTGCTTTCTTTATTGAAGAACATTACTTTATATATAAAAACCTTTAGTATTAGCAGAGGAGAATTTGAAGTTGGAATTACAGTCAGTTTTAAACAAAGGAACGGTCTGTGTAAATGGATCCTTAAGGCCCTACTACACAAACCAATTATTGTCTGTATTCAGCCGATATGGGCCGCTACGGCCGATAATTGTCCCATGTAATAGAAGACATGATGCACAATGTTGGCTGATCGTTGTCTTTCAACATGCTGAAAAATCAATGATCACAATAGCAGCAATCTGCTCCGTGTGATAGGAGAATTGGCAGCAGACTGCCGCTATGTTCTCTGGGCTGTCTGGACAATCTAGTGATCACCTGGGCAGCCCCCCTGGCTCTTACCTGCTCGCCGCTGGCACGGATAATAGCACCAGCAGAAACGGGAAACGTGGAGGTCGGTGCTCGCTGGCTCCCCCTTGTTGCCCCGTGTAATAGTTGCTTCAGTCTGAAGAAGAGAGGAAATGACATTAAAACATGTGTTGACTCCTGGAAGCGACTACTCCCAACACTGTGGGGGTCTGTATAGATCTCTCCGCCTTGCCAATCGGCACACTATTGTTTTGTACTGTTTGGCCTAGTAAGAGACCGGTCCTGACCTCATTAGGTCATCATAGACAAACCGGCTTTTATTTCCAATATTTCTTCATAAATGTCTCATTATGTTAAAAAAAATGTACATTACAGAACAAACGGCCTCATTTTGGACGGTCACAAGGTAATTATTAATATTATAAGGCAAATTATTCTGCAAAACCTGTCTGTAATAATATAATGTAATGGGACGAGCGCAGCATGTATAGATGAGGAGCTTTATAAAGACAGAAGTGGGGACCGAGACTGTAGACCAAACCTGTATAAAAATATATATATACCCACCAGGCTAGTCTCAGGCTGAGACGTTAATCCCCCAGGGTTTCTAGAACATAATGTTTCTTTATATACTGCAAAGCTTGAACTCTTTATAGTGTAATAATTCTGTGATAATGTATACGGTGTAACAAGTCACATATAATGATCCCGGGTGGAGGATTAATGGCCAGGAGCTCACACTACTCATCGCGACGCACTTTGTTATTGTAAATTTATAGTAAAACTGTTTTCTATTACAGTTTTTTGCTTACTTTACATTTCATTACATTGTTACTTATATAAAACGAGAATCTTCCCCATTATATAAAAGTTCTGAGGACGACTGAGAATCACACTGAGAATCCGCAGGTTAAAAAAATTGGGGGACTACTCCTTTAATTCCCTCCACAAGCTCATGGTTCATGATTGCGCTCAGAGCGCGTGCATTATGGTCTCGTATACGGATGAGTGGACGAGGCTAATGATTAGTTATGACTACTCATTATTCCCGCTAACAAATCAGCTCCAAGACTTTACTCTCCCCCTGGCGTCTAATATAACCCAATAATGGTAAGAGGCCGGAATAATGAGTAACACTAATGATCTAAGGAGAAGGGAAAACTGTCCCAGTTGTTGGGTTAAAGGACCACCAAAGACTAAAAGTAATCCTATCTAACAAAAGTGGTCCTAGAAAAGTCACAGGTGCTCGGGGCTCATTGATGTAGAAGGCTAAAGGCTCATCTGCTTCAATCCCGCAGTAGAGTTGGGTACGATGGGAAGGTGTCCGACACACCGGGCATTGTGGCCTGCCAATATAAGGCTGCGTAGCGTCAGACCGATCAGATGCTCCTGCTAATCACTGATCAATGGACACAATAGCATCAGAGCTGGACCATAAAGCACAGGAGGACACAGTGCTCTCTGCTGCCACCTCTGTCCATGTCAGGAACTGTCCAGAGCAGCAACAAATCCCCATAGAAAACCTCTCCTGCTCTCCAGAATGGAAGGAATGCACCACTTCCTGCAGGACATGCAGCAGTTGATAAGTTGATTTAAAAGAAAATTATTTTTGCTGGAGTGCCCCTTTAACCAAATCCCCTTCCAGCCCTGAGAACTTGTATTTCTAAGGATCCTATCATCTAAAACACCTTTAATGAGAAATTCTTCATTATTTTATAATTCCCATGTTGGTCCTCGTTCCACAGATCTCCAGGTTTCTCTTTCCATGACGTTTCATAGCTTGAAATGTGAGAATATGATATTAGATTTATTATTCTATAATATTGTGATATTTTTGAGCCGTTTTTATTGGAGCGTTCGCTATATCCCCGCGGCAGATCCGGCTTCTCGCTCACTGCTGCGCAGAATGAGGACAGGCTCATCAAGCCATTTTATTCCATACAAAGCTGCCAGTAAATGCCGACGAGATTGAACCTAATCCTTACTCGCTGCTTCTAGATGAAACTTGTGCTTTAAAACTTATTAAAATTTAATAATCATTAAATTTGTGTATTTAGGTGGAAAATATGTATTTCCCTTGGTATCCACAGTAACAGAATGGTAAGGACGTCTCCGATGCAGCCGTGACAGCTAAAGTCCATTGGCCAAGTACGATCAACCGGATGATTAACTGCACAATTACATATATATTGTATATTTGTATATTTCTTGTATGAGAAGTATTTGTGTGTGTGTGTATATATATATATATATATATATATATACACACTCACCGGCCACTTTATTAGGTACACCATGCTAGTAATGGGTTGGACCCCCTTTTGCCTTCAGAACTGCCTCAATTCTTGGTGGCATAGATACAACAAGGTGCTGGAAGCTTCCTCAGAGATTTTGGTCCATATTGACATGATGACATCACACAGTTGCCGCAGATTTGTCGGCTGCACATCCATGATGCCAATCTCCCGTTCCACCACATCCCAAAGATGCTCTATTGGATTGAGATCTGGTGACTGTGGAGGCCATTGGAGTACAGTGAACTCATTGTCATGTTCAAGAAACCAGTCTGAGATGATTCTAGCTTTATGACATGGCGCATTATCCTGCTGAAAGTCGCCATCAGATGTTGGGTCCATTGTGGTCATAAAGGGATGGACATGGTCAGCAACAATACTCAGGTAGGCTGTGGCGTTGCAACCATGCTCAATTGGTACCAAGGGGCCCAAAGAGTGCTAAGAAAATATTCCCCACACCATGACACCACCACCACCAGCCTGAACCGTTGATACAAGGCAGGATGGATCCATGCTTTCATGTTGTTGACGCCAAATTCTGACCCTACCATCCGAATGTCACAGCAGAAATCGAGACTCATCAGACCAGGCAACGTTTTTCCAATCTTCTACTGTCCAATTTCGATGAGCTTGTGCAAATTGTAGCCTCAGTTTCCTGTTCTTAGCTGAGCGGAGTGGCCCCCGGTGTGGTCTTCTGCTGCTGTAGCCCATCTGCCTCAGAGTTGGCCGTACTGTGCGCTCAGAGATGCTCTTCTGCCTACCTTGGTTGTAACGGTTGGCTATTGGAGTCACTGTTGCCTTTCTATCAGCTGGAACCAGTCTGCCCATTCTCCTCTGACCTCTGGCATCAACAAGGCATTTCCGCCCACAGAACTGCCGCTCACTGGATGTTTTTTCTTTTTCGGACCATTCTCTGTAAACCCTAGAGATGGTTGTGCGTGAAAATCCCAGTAGATCAGCAGTTTCTGAAATACTCAGACCAGCCCTTCTGGCACTAACAACCATGCCACGTTCAAAGGCACCAAATCACCTTTCTTCCCCATACTGATGCTCGGTTTGAACTGCAGGAGATTGTCTTGACCATGTCTACATGCCTAAATGCACTGAGTTGCTGCCATGTGATTGGCTGATTAGAAATTAAGTGGTAACGTGCAGTTGGACAGGTGTACCTAATAAAGTGGCCTGTGAGTGTATATATATATATATATATATATATATATATATATATATTTATCTCTATCACACATCTATTCTGTAAACCCAGACACAGGGCTTTTCATTGTTCTAAAGTTTTTGGAGTACCCGGAGGAAACCCACGCAAACACGGAGAGAACATACAAACTCTTTGCAGATGTTGCCCTTGGTGGGCAACACATGAGCACAACTGGAAACCGGGGGATATTGGGTCATGTAATCTACTGTAGCTGTTGGTTGTCAAGGGAGGTGCCAAAAAAATAATTTCTTTAACCTTGAAAACCTTGAAATTTGCCCAATTTGCCCAATTTTTTGGTCTAGGTTCTATCTATGAACCAGTATTCGACAGGTAAATATTTTTAGATGCAACTTTTTTTAATTTGAATCCGCCTGTTTTGAGTATTCACCCAAAAGTTCCGATAATCCGGGATTAGTGCCCAATTTATGATTTGTGACTTTTTAAAAAGTTGCACAAACGGGGCAGGCCGACATCTGGTCAGTACCAGGGGAATGTGCTTGCGCAAATGTAAAAATGCTTTTTACTTAGATGCAGTCACTATGGCAGGGCTACATTTTAATAAATCAGTCACAAAATATTGGAACAAAATATTTACCAATCCTCATTAGAAGAGTCACACACATCAGACTCCTTAGTAAATGTCCCCCATTGACTTTTTAAGACTTTTGCTCAATGTGAACATGTTTTTATGGATCTTCAATAAAGCTTTGCTTATTTTTGGATGTGCTAGCACTCACTTTGTACTATACAAATGAGAAAGAAAAAATGTATTGGCACTCAGCACTCTTTAATTAAAGACGGAAGTTTTAGCAGCAAAAGTGGTGAGTGCCAATATATTTTTCCTTTTTTGTTTGTATTGTGGAGACTGTTGTACATACGGAGCACCACACAGCTACATAAGGTGATTTAAGCTCTTATACTCCCCGTCCTCCTTTCAACAGAGTCTTTCACCTTTACATGTGTAATAGAACTCACTTATTGTTTTTCTTGATGTTCTGCACAGCCGGCGGTAAGTCTGTTGCCTCACCGTCTGGGTAAGAGTGCGGATATTTGAGTGGCTGCTGTGACTTTTTGCTCTCTTTAAGTAGAGGGCTAGGAAGAAAAATGAGTATTGCTGATAATGGTTCATAATGGAGTCTAAAAAGATCAATTCTACACTATGTACTGTATGCTTCTAATGTATGTAGTGCAACTCCTATCAATATCTTAAAGGGGTATACCCTACTCAACAAACATGCAGTAGTTAAACTGGTAGGGCACGTTAAATATTTTTGCAAATATATTTATTTAGCAAACTTCTAATATGTTGCTATTTCCCTTCCATTGTTGTCTAAGTTACAGACCACTGCTTTTCTCTAAAAGCAGTGGTCTGGCTGGTGTATATATTTAGCCATAGTACATACTTATATACCATACAGGCCAACATTTATCAAAGTGTGTAAAACAGAAATTGGTGCAGCTGTCCACAGTAACCAATCACAGCTCTGGTCAAATAAAAGCAGCACTGTGAGTGGTGCAATTTACACCAGTTTTTGTTTGACACAGTTGGATATATCTGGGCCACCTTTATACATCTATATTATACAGAATCAAAGGACAATTTTTTTTATTCCAGAAAATAAAGATAGAACGGCCTATCTGAAGACCCCAGCAAGTAATAGGTGAGGGGGCTATCTTTATGACTATGCCTGGAACATGGTCACCATCTTGAAAGCTGCCATATTATATGAAGGGAAGTTTTCCAATGGGAAGGTAGTCATGTAGCATACAAAAGAAGACCAGAATTGTCTTGATTTCTATTGTCGCAATCAGATTTGCAATCTATCATGTATTTCAAAAGTTATTGACACAGAAATTTGCAATAACAACCCGGAATGTTCCCTATGAGGCACAGCTATTCGTCATATTCAATGTGTTGTCCATGGTGCTGAACACAGAGCTGAAGCTGAACAAAAGCAACTTTCTGTGTTGATAACTTTTGAACCAAAAGAGATATTTTGCTTTTCTTTGATATCCTACATGAACACCTTCTGAGAAAAACTTCTCCTTGATCCAATAAGGTGGCTTTGATAATGGTGATTCGGGACATCCTAAAAGATATCACCCATTACTAACTGAGGTATTCAAATATGTCATTTTCCTTTTCCGTTCTAAAATAAAAGGATGGCCGTGCCTAAATATTTTATTTTTGACCCTGTATATATATATATCAGTCCAGCCACAGCAGCCAGAGCAGAGTGGTGGTTAGTAGAGATGAGCGAACCGAGTCGACCGAACCCGGATTTGTTTTAAATAGTGATGAGTGAGTTCTAAAATGCTCGGGTGCTCGTTACTCAAGACGAATATTTCCCGATACTCGGGTGCTTGAGTAACAAACCCCATTGAAGTCAATGGGAAAATCGAGCATTTTTGCAGGGGACCCAAGTTCGGCAGAGGGAAGGTCGTGTGAAAACCTGTCAACCTCAGAAAATGACAGAAATGGACAGGAAACAGCAGAGGCAGCATGCCTGGATGCCTCTGAGGCTGCTTAATCGCAACATTACGCCTAATTTAAATTGCATTCAATGGTAAACCCACCCACTACTACTGCCTCTACCAACCTGATTGATCCTGCCTGCTAAACAGTGACTGTAAAGAATGAAGGTTAGGCAGAGCACACCCCCAGCGTGTTTTCATCCACAAATGGTTTGAAATGGGCAACAGCCTGGACTTTGAATTTGACTGTAGCAGTTGTGGTAACTTTCCCTGGTTGACTTGCGGAAATGCGCTGCACCTTGGTGAGCAAGTCAGCCAAATTGGGGTAGGTTTTAAGTAACCGCAGCAACACTAGGTTGAAGACGTGGGCCAGGCATGGTACATGTGTGAGGCTGCCGAGTTGCAGAGCTGCCACCAGCTTCAGGCTGTTGTCACACACAACCAAGCTCACTCTTCCAGCATGCATGTGAGCCGAGTCTCAGCGGCCGAGATTTTTATATGGCAGGGTCATCTGATCTGGCCAACCAATCGCTGCTACAACATGTATGGGTCCCACGTCATCACACGATGTACCAAAGAGTCTCCTGCATGTTGATTGGCTGAGAAATAGCGCCCAAACTTACAGGAAACAGATGATGAGATTTTCTCGAGTATCGCGAGATGCTCATCCGAGTAACGAGTACCATCCAGTACCCATACTTGAACGAGTACCAAGCTCGGACGAGCATGGTCGCTCATCTCTAGTTTTAAACTTTGCCAAAAGTTTGCTTCTCTACCAACCCGAACATTTTGCAAGTTCAGATTCGGGAAGAGCGGCAGCACATCTCAAAAAACAAAAGTTATTCTCACCTGTCCGGTGTCTTCTTGTGGCTTTCCGGTCCGGTCCTGTCATCTTCTCCTGTGAGGGCCCACTCAGCCAATCACAGGTCACGGTGCTGTCCTATCCCAGTCAGCCTGTGATTGGCTGAGTAGGCCCTAACCGGAGAAGATGACAGGACTGGATTGGACAAGAGAGACCCCAGGGGAACATGGACATGTAAGTATAATGAGTGGCTTAGGCTGGGTTCCCACTACGTTTTTGCAATCCGTTTTTTTTCATACGCTTTTTGCAAAAAACTGATGAAAAACGGATGGAAAAAACGGATGCATTTGTGTGCATTCGATTTGATAAATTTTTCCATTGACTTCCATTATAAAAAAAACGGATCCGTTTTTCTTTTAACAGACACAAAAGTAAGGTCAGCTACGTTTTTGTGTATGTTAAAAAAAACTGATCCATTTTGATCCGTTTTTTTTTTAATGGAAGTCAATGGAAAAATGGATCACAACGGATGCACACAAAAGCATCCGTTTTTTGCAAAAAACGGATGAAATCAACCTTGCAAAAATGTAGTGTGAACCCAGCCTTATAAAAGTTTGGTTTGGCACGAACCCAAACTTAACATTAAAGTTTGGTGAACCTGCCAAACCGAACTTTTGACAAGTATGCTCATCTCTAGTGGTCAGTTACCAAGACAATAAGCTGTCAACAATGGGAGGGAAAAATCGGCCATATCAGGAGATGGAGACAAGCTCGCTAAAGGGGTCCTACACGTGAATGGATATTAGTTGAGGTGGGAATAATTTCTACCTAGGAGCCATCTTTATGTGCAGAATGTTTAGGCCTTTAAGTAGAATTTATTTTCTAGCTAATAAAATTAGACTTCATGGAATAAAAGAATCTTAAAATCAACAAAGCTATCTCCTTGAAAAGCCGCTTATGTAATGGCTTTGTGTTCTACTTTACCTTCACTTAAAAAAGCCATTAGTAATGTAGCCGAAGCGGCTGAGCAGATGTACAACTTAACAAGCGATGGATCAAGTAGCTTTGTATCACTATGCACGACGCATTATTAAAATAAAGAGCACTTCTCTTGACCTAGGGGGAAAAAAGCTTTTATCCTTATGTAATATAAAAATCTAATTTTCCTTCATTGTAAAAATTTCCATCCAGGGGACTTTTGCTGCAATATGATCTATATTTCTGAGACGTGTTATTTCAGTTCACTTTAATTAATTCACATACGACGACTTGAGAATAAATGACTATGTCTTTTATGGCTTCCTCGAGGCTATTCTAATAAACAACAAAAAAAACTCCAAAAATAACATTATTAGATAATGAAACGCATTTTCCATTTTAATTCAAAGGATCCTAAGACAATAGAATCTGTACATGCGGAAGATGTCGGTCATTTAACCCCTCTAGATTCCACAGTCAACAGCAACCACGACATTCAGAGCAGTACGTGGCAGGTGCTGGTCATGTCTCTAATTGGTACCACCACAATCACAGGGCGTCCATCTGTTGTTATGGAAGCCGGGGAGCTATCAAGCTCAAACTGCACTTTGATGTTCTGGGTTTGTGCCCAAATCTGCAAAAAATGGTCAACAGAGCCTCTCAAAACACGAGACCAGCCAGGTATCACTCAAGGGGAGGAAAACCTGTTGCCAAGGGGGGGGGGAGGGGGGGAATCACCAAACAACCCTGATACGTAGCCACTTAAGTCCCACCCAGTTTCAAGAATTAGAATATAAAATGGGAAACACCAGGGTGGCCCCTTTTGCATCAAAGTCTAATGGTGCGTTTACACAGGCAGATTTATTTGACCAATTTTGGAAGCCAAAGTCAGGAATGGACTTGAAAAGACAGGGAATCTCAGTCTTTCCTTTACCTGTTCCCTGTTTATAGTCTGTTCCTGGCTTTCGCTTCAAAAATCTGTCAGATAAATCTCTCTGTCCAAACCCACCATTACTCTTTTTCGAGCATTACGACATGATGAGGGTATACCAAAGCCAGGCATCCATTCCCCCGGGGTATTTTCCCCTCATCGGTGTGGAGAAGGATTCTGGCTAATGGGGGCAATAAAAAGTAGACCAACAAAACAGCAATCACTGTGCTCAGGGAGATCAGTAAAACACAGCAATCACTGAGCTCAGGGAGATCAGCAAAACACAGCAATCACCGATCTCAGGGAGATCAGCAAAACACAGCAATCACCGATCTCAGGGAGATCAGCAAAACACAGCAATCACCGAGCTCAGGGAGATCAGCAAAACACAGCAATCACTGAGCTCAGGGAAATCAGCAAAACACAGCAATCGCCGAGCTCAGGGAGATCAGCAAAACACAGCAATCACCAAGCTCAGGGAAATCAGCAAAACACAGCAATAGCTGAGCTCAGGGAGATCAGCAAAATACAGCAATCAACGATCTCAGGGAAATCAGCAAAACACAGCAATCACTGAGCTCAGGGAGATCAACAAAACACAGTAATCACCAAGCTCAGAAAGATCAGCAAAACACAGCAATCACTGAGCTCAGGGAGATCAGCAAAACACAGCAATCACCGAACTCAGGGAGATCAGCAAAACACAGCAAATTACTGAGCTCAGGGAGATGAGCAAAACACAGCAATCACTGAGCTCAGGGAGATCAGCAAAACACAGCAATCACTGAGCTCAGGGAGATCAGCAAAACACAACAATCACTGAGCTCAGGGAGATCAGCAAAACACAGCAATCACTGAGCTCAGGGAGATCAGCAAAACACAGCAATGACCGAGCTCAGGGAGATCAGCAAAACACAGCAAATTACTGAGCTCAGGGAGATGAGCAAAACACAGCAATCACCGAGCTCAGGGAGATCAGCAAAACACAGCAATCGCCAAGCTCAGGGAGATCAGCAAAACACAGCAATCACTGAGCTCAGGGAGATCAGCAAAACACAGCAATCACTGAGCTCAGGGAGATCAGCAAAACAGAGCAATCGCCGAGGGAAGGAAACCGGTGCCCAAATGATCCCATTTCAATGTGCGGACCCAAAAAAACACATATTAACCAGAAGTGAAGTGGAGGGCTGAGTATTTTTGTGTAGGGGTGTGTGGCCCATTCTCTGGTGATTTGGGTATAAACCTTATGGTCCTGGCACAGCAACTTAATGACAATTTGACCCAACACCTCCTAAACCTTAATCTTGTTTCTTTTGAGCTATTCCGATGAGAATGTGCTTGTTTGCTTTATATCGCTGTCTACTGCATAACCCAATTACGCCTGAGCCTTAGGTCACGAATTGTCATAGAACAGCTCCATGACATTTTTTACACTAATTCCTCCTGCTGACTATTTTAGTGGTGAAAATCCTGGTGCATCCTGTACCAAGGATTGTGGAAACAGTCCTAAATAACTTAGTATAAGTGCTACAATTGTTCTCCTGTATTATGTTTGGGGGATTTTTAAAGTGTATAAATGTTGCTAATTCATTGTCTACAGTAAAGAAAGCAACAGTTGAACATGCGGAAAATATTATCTTACCATCGGCAACTTTGTAATACTTGACTAGAGCTACTAGCGCAACCAAAAATCCCCAAGTCCCATTGCCCCAGTCACAAGAAAACCTTCTCGGATCACTGCAACTTGTGGGTCGCAACACGACCCCTCTCACTTACATCAGTCACAGTGTGACGCAATCATGGTGGCATGACATGGTGAGTTTTGGTCCTGTAATCCTAGCCTTGTTTCATCTGGATTCTTTGTTGAGTTTTGTGGAGCCCTGAAAAATATTTTCTTTCATTTAAGGTTCCAACCAGGTTGACAGCCCAGAAGCTTTATCCGACTGCCTTCTGCCTCTCAGTATCGGGGACCGCTCTGATAGTTAGTACGCATCCCAGGCCTCTGTCTCTGGGTGCAGATAACTAGTAGAATCCTTCCTATTTAGTTGAGCGTAGTCAGCAGAGAGCGGCTTACTTGCATCTGTGCTCTACTGCGGATCAGCTTTTTTCTTTTCCTCAGTGACTGTCCATACTGTATGGCATAAAGGGGCCACCAGACAGCTAAACTTTGCATATGAGTGAACATTCGCAGTATTGTTATGATACTGGCTTGTGCCAGTTTGAACCCCGTATCTATACCAAAAAATTAATAAGACTGTTTCTATACATGTGTCCCTGCTGATGTTGTATCAAAGTTAAAGGAGAAGTCCGGCCAAAATTAATTTTTGATATGTTGTTACTTATGAAAAGTTATACAAATTTCTAATGTACATTAATTATGGGAAATGCACATATAGGGCTATTTCCCTTAATTTAGTAGATCAGGAAGTGTTAGAAATATCTCTGAAGAAGTGACGTCACGACCCAGGGTGTAATTCCTATGGAGTGTCCAGCAGGGGGCGCTCTCTATATAGAAGTCTATGGGACTTTATTGTTTCTATGTAATGTAATGTAATGTAATGTAATGTAGTGTACAGTGCTTTATTGAATGAATACATCTATGGAATACTTTGGGGAGCAAGTGTCCTTGCTCCCCAAAGTATTGCATAAATGTATTCATTCAATACATTCAATACACAGTAAGCCCGCCGATCCGCCGCATTTCCGCCGAATTTCCGCCGCATTCCCGCCGATCCGCCACACGCTGATCCGCCGCATTCCCGCCGATCCGGACCATATACATTGAACTACAGCCCCCATCATCTGCTTATAGTATGAACAGGTGATGGGAGCTGTAGTTGGGTAATGGATATGACATGCCGCCGGGCGCTGGGGGGAGCCGCTCAGTACACAGGAGCGCTCCCTCCTCCTCCTCCTCCTTCCGGGATAACTTCCGCCTATAGCACTGCTGAGTCCCTGCCTGGCCGCCGCTCTCCGCTCTCCCCCCCACACATACCGGCTCCCGATGCATCCTGGTGTCCGCGCTGATGCCGGGAGCCGGTATATGTGAGCGGAGAGCGGCGGCCAGGCAGGGACTCAGCATTGGTATAGGCGGAAGTTATCACGGAAGGAGGAGGAGGAGGGGGGAGCGCTCCTGTGTACTGAGCGGCTCCCCCCTGCGCCCGGCGGCATGTGATATCCATTACCCAACTACAGCTCCCATCACCTGTTCATACTAGAAGCAGATGATGGGAGCTGTAGTTCAATGTATATGGTCCGGATCGGCGGGAATGCGGCGGATCAGCGGGCTTACTATGTATTGAATGAATACATTTATGCAATACTTTGGGGAGCAAGGACACTTGCTCCCCAAAGTATTCCATAGATGTATTCATTCAATAAAGCACTGTACACTACATTACATTACATTACATTACATAGAAACCCATAGAAACAATAAAGTCCCATAGACTTCTATATAGAGAGCGCCCCCTGCTGGACACTCCATAGGAATTACACCCTGGGTCGTGACGTCACTTCTTCAGAGATATTTCTAACACTTCCTGATCTACTAAATTAAGGGAAATAGCAGTATATGTGCATTTCCCATAATTAATGTACATTAGAAATTTGTATAACTTTTCATAAGTAACAACATATCAAAAATTAATTTTGGCCGGACTTCTCCTTTAAGCAGATCCCTACTGATCAGTACTTACATCTGGTCATGAAGGAAATACCCACTCAGCCTGTGCAGTCACCTGCTTATACAGACTAGCAGATGGCTGCCTAAAACATGGAGATCCAGCAGAGGCTCCTACCCCTGTATGACCTGTACTGCAGGATCTTCTGGATCTTTCTATGTAAGCAGACGGGTTCCTGGTAAATAGAATTTCCTTCTCCAACGAATCAAGGAACCCGTAGCTGCACCATAACATACAACAGCACAATGTTCCTAACTTCAATGTAGTTAGGATGCTTGGCAGCCATTGCCGGGCGGTGCTGGGGGAGCACATATGGTAGGCAAGATCGAACATGGTCTGAGAGTCCCCGGAGAGATGATGGAGTGCTCACATAACCTCCTTCATTTTCTGCCGCTTACTTTATGATGCTTACTCCTCATTCTTCCATGTCATTTATTTTAATAGTAAATTAAATTGCGCCATAAATTGCTTGATTACTTCTCGCCTCGCCATTTAATGTACGATACAGTAAGCAAAGCAAAAATAAGATGCCCACTACCAGAAGGAGAAGAAAAGCCACTTAGGGAAAATTTTCAGATGCTGATTTATTTGTGCTACATTTTGGCAAGACTCTTGTCATCGTTCTTTCTTTTCTTGAGAACATGTAACACGACTGTGCGACGACGGACTCCAAATCTAAGACAGATTAGGAAAGAATAGAGTTGTACGCTGTGCGATCTCATTTCTCTGAACACGGTTCTCTGCCCATCTGTCATTAAATGTACAGCTTAAAGGTACAGTACTGTGCAACGCTTTAGGCAATTTGGGAAAAAATTCTGCAAAGATGCAGGGTGTACCGGCCGCCAAGCCCACACTTGCTGCCCCACGGTCAGTGTTGGTGAGACACCGGAGCTGGTGACTGGTGGCGCCATCTCTTCAGACCCCCCCAGGCGCCTCACATAAATATATATGCATCTGCCCTGTCCTTCCCCTTTTGTAGATTCTGTTATTGCAACCATTGCATTCCCAGCTTCTCTGCCCAAGGTTCCTGCCGTGAGTGCTGCTGCAGTCCTGTCTTCCTGCCTATGTGTCTCCATCCGCACCTTGCCCGCCTCCACTAGCATGCCAAGCCAGGCCTGGGGATTGCCTGCCATAGCAAGTCCAACCCACCCTGCGGTGGCCTCTAGTGAAGACCAGAAGCCCCTTAGACACTGCTCCCTGGTGCAGCTTACGCCATTGCTAGCGATGGTTCAGTAGATCCACATCTCCAGTCGTTACACAGGGAGGCATCTGATTGGCTCCAAATTCTGCAGCAGGATAACCACCCCAGCCAATGTCATAAACAGCTCGCATACATAACAAGGATTCATAGGAGTGATGATAGGGCCCCCACAGTGTCTCACAATGTAGTCAGTCTGGGGTTACATAAAGAGACATAGGAACTTGAGCAGCTGAAATTTCCAGGAGATCAGGGGTTAGTTCACATAGTTGATTAGAACAACCTCCCTGCTCCTTAGAACTTTGGCCCAGATATACTAATGTGTCTTTGCCCAAATTCTGCCCAAAATGTGGCGCATGGGACTTTTCTCACCTTTTTTATGCTCTTTAGATGCTTAAGAGAGACTTTTCCCCCTGGGTCTGGAATGGGGGCGTGGTCTCTGTAAAAGGGGGTGTCTCTAGGTGCAAAACCGTGCAGAAAACTGTGCCATAAAATTTTGATGCACATTAAGTAATAGCTGGTCTAAACTAAGAGTAGCCAGTTATCTAACAGTCTGCACCACATTAATAAATCTTGAGCACTTTACGTCAGGCTAAGTTTGCTCATAGCTCATTGCCTATGTTCCCGACCACTGCTCTCTGCTCTGAGACCTCAGGAGCAGTATGTATGTTCTTTCCTTCCTCTCTATGCTCTTCCCTGAATTTAGGAGACCTGTGCAGTCTCAGTCTCAGCGGTGATGAGCTTAATCAGCTCGGCATCACTATGTCTCCCACACAGCGATGCTGAGCTGATTAAGCTCATCCCCGCTGCTTCCCATCCTCGCTCCCCCACCAAACCAGAGAGGACACAGCTTGGGACATGAGAATAAGCCTTTAATGCTTATTTAACATAGAAATACTTTTCAGAGGTTTTAAACACTGTAAATAACACAGATTTCAAGTATTTTTTATAGTATTTGGTTACAAGCCTCTTTGGCAATATTTTTCAATTTTTTTCTTTTTTTTTTCAAGCCCTAAAGTGCTGTACAAAAAATGTTGTGACCTTCCAACAATTTGGAAACAAATGATCACTCTCCTGCTCTCATTTGCAGTGACTATCGCCTTAGACTCTTTTTGTTTTCCCGCGCGCCTAGATCCCTGCTGCCATAAGCTACAAACACAAAATTTTGTAAACATATAACAGACACATAAGGCTTTCATGTGGTGTAACATTCATTACCATAGAAACAAAAAAGAACACAAGGCCGAAGACTTATCATCAGCCCTTCGTAAAGCGTTGCGCTTGATAAACTCCCTTCCCCTTTGTGATAATTTATCCCATGTTATGTGTGTCCTGTACTTATTCATATCTAGTTGGAGATTTATCAGATCTCGTGCAGAGGAACAGTGGAGTATTCGACCACAGCGACTAGTTAGATTGCTTCTCCTGTTTTCAAAAAAGCCTCTAAAAAATTAAAACCTAGATTGGCTGATATAGGCTCCTACTCCGCTCTGTTATTTGCAGAAGGTTGGGTAAATCCCCCTTAAACTGGGCACCAAAAGAGTTTATTATTGGTTGTGGGCAACATTAAAATAAAATAGACATAATTATCAACCTCAATCCCTCACAGCATCTGGTGTGAAGCCATCTGGATCCTTTGCTTCCTACTTCACAGATGGACTTGTCTATACAGTGACGCCCCCCTTTGGCCAATCACTGAATGACGAGAGACACCAGTATGGACAGTGATTGGCTGAATGAGCACTCATTGCCAAGACACATCCACCCTATGTGATGCACCAGTGATGTAGCAGATGACATCATACCAGGTCCTGCAAGGAACTCCAATGGATGAGGAAAATGCGATTTTATTTTGTTATTCTTTATTAAATTATATCAACCGTATAAATAATGTCAGAAAATAGATGTTGCCGATTTTGTGTGCGCCGCTTCTCTGCCCTACAGCGCATGTATGATCAGCTGACGGACTAAAGCCAAAGCCCTCACTTGGGACGCTCAACACACATGCACCATTCCTCCGACCTACGACAATGTCAGGAGTGCGCAGCCCAACAGATCATTGGCGCATGCACAAACTGACAAGTCAGCACACATGGCCCTTGCCAGCAATGCGCATATGCTCTCAGCGATAGGGACAGCAATGCTGGAAGTCAGCCAGCAGTAAATATGCATGAAAAAGAGGGAGGAGGAAGTAGTAGTGAGGCATGCCAAAATGCAGCACAAACACCGAGCCACCAGTCCTCTTTGACTCTTCATTACAGTGGAAGACCCAAGATTGTATAGAATCTACTGCATGGACGCATTTACTACAGATACTATGCTCACAAGAGGCAGCCACCTACACTACATTGTCAGCACCTCGGGTCCAGTCTCGGTGCTGACAAATTCCCTTTACCAGACATGTAGTACACATATAGTAAATGTGGCGGAAGCGATGTTGCGATGTTAAAATATGTCTTGAGCACCATTTTGCACATTTGCAATAGTAAAGTTTAATTGCAAAACAATGTGCATGCCACTTAGTTAGGCAACTTGTCCAAAACAGAAGCTATTTATATACTTTACTCCCATTACAAATAAAATAAAAGTTAAATTCTCAGTCAATAAACTAAAATCTTATAAAGTTGCATCAAAAACTACAGCTAAATTCCTAATGCATTCAGAGCTGCATGCAGCGGCCAGTCGGCGCCTGTGGGATAAAACCATAGCCTGGTGTGACGGAGCTCAGAGAATAGCAGTCAGCTTGTAAGTTTATTTTAATTAATAGGGTCAATTAATTTAACTAATAGGGTCACTGAATAACATCTAAAGGATCCAGAATGCCCAGAAACACTACAATTACCGTAGAAGCTTCCAATAATTATACGACAATCTGAAATTATTATATTGCTTATATATTCTTATAGCTTATATACCGTATTTTCCGGCGTATAAGGCGCCTGGGTGTATAAGACGACCCCTGACTTTTAAGCAGATTGTCAGGGGTTCGTCTTATACGCCGTAAAATGTTAACCCCTGCCTGACCACAGCCCTGCTGCGGTCAGGCAGGGGTAAGTGAAGCTAAATTAAAAAAAAACAAAAAAAACATTTAACTCACCTAGGGTTAGTTCCCGACCTCCGTGCACCTCCCATAACGTTCCCGGCCTCCGCGCACCTCCCATACCGTTCCTGAGGCAGGCAGTGTGACGTACACTACCTGCGCCGGGGACGGAGATCGGCGAACCTCTCCTGGGCAGCCGAGTGTCTCATCAGAAAGGCTCGGAGACGCTCGGCTACCGGGAGAGCTTCAGGAATTTCCGGCGCCTCTCTCATTCTCCTGAAACTCTCCCGGCAGCCAAGCGTCTCCGAGCCTCTCTGATGAGACACTCGGCTGCCCAGGAGAGGTTCGCCGATCTCCGTCCCCGGCGGAGGTAGTGTACATCACAGGAACGCGCCCTAGGTGAGTTAAAGGTTTGGTTTTTTATAGTGGTTGCCCCATACAGTGGGGATGGGGCCATTGTTGAGCCCCTCCACCGTATAAGACGACCCCCGACTTTAACCCCGATTTTTCGGGGTTTAAAAGTTGTCTTATACGCCGGAAAATATATAGTATTATACAATCTTATAGCTTATATATTATATTATATATTACATAGCTTATATATTATATATTCTTATAGCTTATATATTATATTATGTAGTTTATATATTCTTATAGCTTATATATTATATTATGTAGTTTATATATTCTTATAGCTTATATATTATATATCTTATATATTCTTATAGCTTATATATTATATATCTTATATATTCTTATAGCTTATATATTATATTATGTAGTTTATATATTCTTATAGCTTATATATTATATTATGTAGTTTATATATTCTTATAGCTTATATATTATATATCTTATATATTCTTATAGCTTATATATTATATATCTTATATATTCTTATAGCTTATATATTATATTATGTAGTTTATATATTTTTATAGCTTATATATTCTTATAGCTTATATATTATATATCTTATATATTCTTATAGCTTATATATTATATATCTTATATATTCTTATAGCTTATATATTATATTATGTAGTTTATATATTCTTATAGCTTATATATTATATTATGTAGTTTATATATTCGTATATCTTATATATTATATAGTTTATATATTCTTATAGCTTATATATTATATAGTTTATATATTCTTATAGCTTATATATTCTTATAGCTCTCCACGGCTTATTTTTTGTCTGGATTTTCTTTGAAGAACTGACAAAAGCGAAAATTAATCCATAAAATAGTCTGAGCGTGTGTCCACAATGCACAACTGCTGCTGAGAGCCGATTCATCTGATTTTAACACATATCTATATATATCTTATTTCTCACATCGGCGTACGAGCTGGAGACAAGTTATCCTCACATCCTGATAGTGATTCATCAAATTTTCATTGTCTAAATGACAAACACATATCAAGGTTTCTCACCCCAAAACTCTTTATATATTGTAGATGGTGGATTGCAGAATATCTATGAGGTATCGTATATATTGTATTGTTGTGACTAGGATCTGTTTATTCCCTGGTTAATTAAATGTCACATATTTATTTATAGTACTTAAAAAAATGCTAAAGTGATGTTACAGTAAGACAATCATGTGGTGTCCCACTAGGGGTGTTGCCGTTACATAAACCCTTCGCAAAAGTCTGTACTTATTGTATTATTATTGTGATGAAAGTAGTACTAAAAGTTAGCCACTAGATGTCACTGTATTATGTATGTGTATATGGAAGCTGCACAGCTGAAGGATCGCAAAGGGTTATTGTTTTTGTGTGTGACCAAAATCTATAGACCACTAGGATTTCTGCTTTCTTCTTTCCTATCATCTTCCTCCTTTCTTATTCTCTTGCACTCTTTCACCCACTCAGTGCACCTTACACGCTGGGGAGGAAATTAGTCACACAGGTGAAGGAGGAGCATAGTCTTTCGTTCTGGACACTGTGGAGGAAGGACACGGTAATCCTATCTGGGCCCTGGCCCTCTGCCAGGTCCCCGTACCTACAAGTGAGTCTTAGTCAGTACCCCGCATGGGAAGGACGCAAGACAGCACACTGTCACCAACTTCTTTACAAGTGACTCTCTAAAGCACTATGCACTGTTAAACTCCTCTTAAGAGAGGACTAGCCAGAGACAACCTCAACCCACGCCGAGGACAAGGAGAAGTCACAGAGCCAGAAACTGATCTGGACAGAGCAAAGTTGCAGTAGCCTAGGAACTCTGTCTCGCAGTGCGGGTGTCAGCAAGGAAACCCCCCGCATTCCACTCATCCCAGGTAACAAGGTCTGGGGCTTGTG
Organism: Dendropsophus ebraccatus; assembly: GCF_027789765.1. Lineage (NCBI taxonomy): Eukaryota > Metazoa > Chordata > Amphibia > Anura > Hylidae > Dendropsophus > Dendropsophus ebraccatus. Next base: position 147,187,946 of record NC_091460.1, on the reverse strand, counting down.
TCACCCATTAGGAAGGTTCAGTGGAGTCTATTGGGCATAAGGTGGTGTGAAGACTGAAGTCAAAGGTCAATACACGGGCAAGTACAAGTATTCTACCTCATCCTCCAACATCCTGGCAGAGTACACTACTACAGTACAGCTGAGACTCTCACGGCATCCTCCTCTCTGCTACTTTACCTATTGTATTACTCAGCACAACTCAACCAACACGACTATATCCTACACTGCACTTATCCTACAGATCTGGTCGTTCTATTGTCAAGTGTGTTTCAGAGACTTTAACTAAAGGAACTTTATACTGTCACTTCTGTATTACCTGCTGAACATTTACAAGTAGTAAACCAACTCAACTTTATTCCAAGACTCTGTGATTATTCGCCACCACCGACACAGCACACACCGCAACCTTGGGATATCTCCCATTTCTGTGGGTGGCGGCTCCTACTATCCGGGAGGGTCATTATACCACTCTGGTAATCTGTAACATAACCCGAAGGGACCCCGTAGCAGCCCGGCAGGACACCGACCACAGGGGAGAAGGGTACAACCGGCCTTGTAAAATAAAAGTAGGCGTGCCATCCCACCTGTGTGCCCAACCGGCACTGGCATCATGTGACAACATTCCAAGGACCGTCTGTATCTCGGCCATCCACCACCATAGTGGTATCACACTACAACACCTAGCAAGTGACCGGCCGTTCCTCTGACCAACACCACAATTGTGTATCCAGTAATGTTATAAACCAATAATAGTGTAAACCATAAAGAGGTACTGAACGAAATGTACAACAGTAGCAGCGTTATAAAGGAGTATTCCCATCTGTAAGTGATGACTGTCAGGTTATACCAAATCTGTGTGATCACTCGAATCCCAAACCATGGATTCAGTCTTTTTTTTTTACTGGAGCCTTAAAGGGGAAGTATCAGCAGGTTAGAGAAATCTATCCTGCTGATATGTCCCTATTGCACAGGAGGACAGTATGTCTCTTATAGTATATCTCTTACAGTATGTCTCCTATATTATGTCTCCTATAGTATGTCTCCTATGGTATGTCTCTTATATTATGTCTCTTATAGTATGTCTCTTACAGTATGTCTCTCACAGTATGTCTCTTACAGTATGTCTCCTATGGTATGTCTCTTATATTATGTCTCTTATAGTATGTCTCTTACAGTATGTCTCCTATATTATGTCTCTTATAGTATGTCTCTTACAGTATGTCTCTTATAGTATATCTCTTACAGTATGTCTCCTATATTATGTCTCTTACCCTCCTCCTCGCAGTTAGTCATTTGCTGGCCCACTCCTTTCTAATGATAATGAATGGAGCAAGCCGGACGTGGGCGGGATGGATCGTGCTAAGGGGGCGGTCAGTGCTCACCAGACCATGGGGCAAACTACTAACTGCACCGGAATGGCGCCGAGGAGGAAGGTAAGAGACCTACTATAAGAGACAGCGTCTCCTGTGCAGTAGGGACAGATCAGTAGGTTAGATTCGTCTTATTTGCTGATATTTCCCCTTTAACAGCTAGATCACGGTAATGTCAGAATGGCAGAAAACATAGAAAAATTAAAAATGTAACCTAAATGTATTTCTCATTTGTCTTTTTGTGTGACCCAGTGTATGTAACCTCAGTGATGTCATATCCCTCACAATACAGGGATAATTAACAATTAGCCAAGATATATATGAATATTTATGGAGAAGGTGAGTCAATCACATGTATCATAGACTGTCACCTTCTAATGGGAATTGTGTCACTTGTAGATAGAAGTGATCATGATTACTGATTATTTCATCTAATTATTACGTAGCTTCTACCCCACAAAGGACCAATTAAAGGAAACACGTTCTCGTACCTCAAGTCACCAGATCGTCCCTGGTTTCTCCCCACCCAACCAGCTTTGATTCATAAAGCTCTCCCTAGTTAAAGGGAATCGGTCACTAGGGTTATTCCGTCTTAAATGAGGGCAGCATAAACTAGTGACAGAAATGTTGAACAGATCGGTGTATTACTGGTTTACCAGTATTCGGTGTATCATTCTGTTCAGCTGTTCTCCTAATATGCAGGAGAATAGGATTCTTCCCACCCTTTAGCGGCTGATTGACAAATGACTGACTATACACAGCATGGATAAATACCTGCCATCATGCAATGCTTATGCTTGATTGGTCCATGATGTAGCAGAGTTTATATCCACAAGATATAGCAGAGTTGAGTTGAGGTAGTGACATAGCAGAGTTGAGGCAGTGACATAGAGTGGAGTTGAGGTAGTGACACAGCAGAGTTGTGTTGAGGTAGTGACATAGCAGAGTTGAGTTAGCGAGTCGAGGCAGGGGGTTATTCAGAGGTGGGGCCGTGGGGAGGGGGGCACGGGTTAGCTGCAGGGGGGACGTGGGTGAGCTGCTGGGGTTCTGCAGGTGAGCTGCGGGAGGGGGGGCACAGTGTGGTGGGCCAAAGGTGAGCTCAGGGGCACACAGGTGACCTGGGGGGAGAAAGACACTGATCAGCAGCAGCTGTCAGTGTCCTTCCTTGCTTCAGTGAGCAGGGTTAGAAGCGATTACCCAGCTAAGAGACTGAGGACATGTGATCCCGACATGGAGGGTGGGGGCCAGGAGCAGGGAGCGTGTTGGAGTGGACTGAGATTTGATGATTCTATGAGTTTAGTGGGTTGAATGCACCTGGATAACAGCAAAAAGGTGCCGAATCTATAATATATTGACATTGGAAAGATGGAAAGCTATGGGTGGGCAATGTATTAATGCAAAAATAATTTTGGGGGTAATACCCCTTTAAGTTTTGATCTATCAGTAAAGGCCGGCAGGGCAGGAAGATGCCACCAGGGACTGCTCTGCTTCTACTGACCTTCTGGACGTCATTGTGCGTCATTCAATGGTTTAATGTAAGAAATCCGTGTGGATGACTTGCGGTCATACTGCGCAGTCTCTATGTGTTGCGGTTGCACAGTATGCAGCAGTATTCCTGCAGGGATGTCTTGCTAAGCTATTTTGAATCCCATGTATATGCATGCTCCTCTTTTTTTTCATGTTCATTGTTTATGTGAAGCTAAATTAACCTTGTGTTTTATATCAGCAAATAATATTCTACATGAATTCACATTTAGCAGGAATACAAAGAGAGGAAGTGAATCCACAATGTCCAAAAGTGATTTTTTATTATTCATTTCCGTGGTTTTCATGGACGGGTTTGTGACCTTTCAGCAGTAATATATTGTATTATTAATCTAAAAATAAGTAAACAGAACGGCAAGGCCATTGCCTCGGCAGCCCTGATTTCCCTATGTACTTGTAATACACGGCAATAAATGGAATACATGGAGTATGTGGAGTTCAGCATATCTGTAAGAATTCTATTTAACCTATTGGAAATGCAAAATGTATTATTATATAGTTCTCTTCACAATCAGTTTCTTTTCCATCACCAAATCCCAATGACGCCAATATAGTCAGGAGGTAATTACTCTGATCTGATTCTTATTGGGAAGATGCATTATTCTCTGAATGAAGAATAGCAGGTTCTCTCATCTGCTATGGGCAAAGTGGGCCAAGTGGGCCAACCTGATACACTGCACCCAAAGCCAAGAAATCCCAGTTAGATATGGATACAAGTATTAGGAGCCGTTCTCCCACAGCTCAGCATACGCATGAGTCACATATGTCCTTGGAAGATCCAACTCATCCTTCAGTGTCCTTCAGTGTCCTTCCATGCTTCAGTGAGCAGGGTTAGAAGCGATTACCCAGCTAAGAGACTGAGGACATGTGATCCCGACATGGAGGGTGGGGGCCAGGAGCAGGGAGCGTGTTAGAGTGGACTGAGATTGGTGTGGTGAATGCACCTGGATAACAGCAAAAGTGTGCTGAATCTATAATATATTGACATTGGAAAGATGGAAAGCTATGGGTGGGCAATGTATTAATGCAAAAATAATTTTGGGGGTAATACCCCTTTAAGTTTTGATCTATCAGTAAAGGCCGACTCTCACAGAAACCAATGGTGAAAATAATAAATAATGCCATGTAACCAGTCATGAAGAAGCTGACATTGAGGCTGACATTAAGCACATTGGCCACATAGTTAGGGTCCTATTAGATGGGCTGATGACCACCCGATAAATAATGTAAATGAGCGGTGATCTGCTTGATCGGTGCTCGTTTCCTGAGCCTATTACACAGCTCGACTATCGCTTAAACTGTTATACATTCCCTCTCCTCGCTCTCTGCTTCCTCCCCAGTACCGCGGCTGTAGCTTCAGAGCGATAAAAGTGCAACAATCTTTGCTTTTGAGGCTTTCCGGAAAACCATCTATCCTATCCTAAAATATCATCCCAATCCCATCATGGCCACAGTGGGCCCACAATTACCCCAAACCCAAGGATAGCAAACCTCCAAACCCAAGGAACATTATCAGAGATTTGCTCAGTTCTACACGTAGAGACAACATATTGACAATAGGGAAACCTCAGACATCTCCTAAGATCTTAAGATTTCAATTTTCCAAGACATCTCATCAGTGATGCCCAATAAATGTAACAGCTGAAACCTTCTACCATTGCTATCAAAATATAAAAGATCCCAATCCAGTGTTTTTTCCCATTTGGCAGCTTCTTTTTGCTTATTATTAGACGCTTAGTAGACTTTGTGCCTATATGTGACTGTGAGGGTCCTGACAAATTACTGATGTGTGTTGTGTTTTCTGATCTGTGCAACAATGGGCCATGGTGCAAAATACCAAACGGTGCCAACAGAGGGAAGATATATACCTCCCAAGACTGAATCTATCATATGTAACTATATACTGCACTGGTGACCCAAGGTTGTTGCACACACCAGTGTTTCGAAATGTCATGGGACAATAACCACAAGTTCTGTATCATACAAGATGTTATTTAAGGTGCTGAGGCAAGATACTCCATGTTCTACGCTGACATGTGTAAATGAATACTTATGTTTAGTCTAGGCTTATATATAGTCTGATATATAACATTTCTGTTTTTTATTTACAGAAGTTGATATTATTCTGCTTTCTATGGTCTTTCCCTTTCCTTTCACCTGACTACTACTTTACCATCCTGTCTGGTGTAAAAAAAACAATCACAAATTTTTACGCAAACCACATTTTACACAAAAGTGAGTATGGACCCGCTGTGCTACCCAACCAGCTTGGCATTGGGCCACACCAGAGGGCGGAGTCTAAGTGCCCTCTAGGTCGTCACCCTTTATCCCGCTCTAGGATGCAGAAGCTGCTGCTGGAGGGCGCCAGGTCGCTCCACAAATGTGGTCTTGGTGTGAGCAGCAGGTAGTTGCTAATAACCAGGCAGTTGGAGGAAGCCTTCAGGGAACAGGTTGAGTATATGTGGTCAGCAAGTCGGGTCTTTAGCAGGAGAGCCAGTGCAGTACCAGGGATGAGAAAGTCAGCCAGGGAAAGGGTCAGGGCAGACAGTTTCCTAGGCAGGTCAGGCAATGGTCCGAGTCAGCAAAGGGATAGTCAGGTAGTACAAATAAGAGTCAGGCAGAAAGCGTAATCCGAAGAACAGGCACCGGTTAGGATACACGGGAATACTACAGAAACAGAAACCTTTACTTGGAATACTAGACTGCAACAACGCTCAGGCAGAAAGCAGAGGGTGGAGCTAGTTTAAATAGGTGCAGGTGTCTCTGGATTGGCAGATGGAAGAAGCAGGTGGAGACAAACTAACTCAACCCCTTCAAGCACTTAGACCTGTAGCATGCCAGCATTGGTTGGTGACTGGTTCACCCACTTTTACCTGCACTGCCCTAATTATGGCCGGACCATAGTGACAGCGAAGTACTTCTGCCCCTCTGCTTTTTGTCTCCAATGTCTGGTTTTTGTCTCCGTATGTACCCCCAGAATTGTAAAGTGCTGCAGAATTAAAATTATTATTAATTCAGAGCAATTGGCTGCCTGCGCACCCTAGTGGTCAGAGGTGTCCCTGCAGCAGGAGGAAGAAGACGACGCCAGAAGACAGAAGCAGCCTAAGGACGACCATGGAGGACAGCAGAGGAGCGGACAGGACGTCGCCCCCACTGGTGAGTCTCGTCTGGCAGAATTATAAAACCGTCTGCTTAAAATGCATAAATTGTATAAAAAATAAAATCTAAATGGTGATGAATTGTAAACAAGTATCTAATTCACTATATAGAACGTCAATTAAAAGCACATTACAAGGCTTCTTTAATGTCTTTGAATAGAATTCATTAGGCGGCCAATTACAATTGTCACAGTATCAAGTAGACAAGATTGTGACATCTTCATAAAGATAAGCCAGTGAGATACAACGTAACCTTTCAGAAATCGCCCTTTAAAACAGAAGTTTTATTAGATCAACAGCTCTATTACCCTTGTAAACAATTTACTGCCGTGTTGTTGGAGACGTCTCTGGCCGCAGGCGGTGGCTTTAGGCGTTGATGATCGCTGCAAAGTTAAAGGGGAAAAGGAAAACTCAGACGGACTATAAATAATTCACCAAACAGAAGTTGATTTATCACACAAAGCCTCGGAGCGTTCCTCTGACAAAACACAATGCTTCAGTTTTAGGATCAGCGTTTGTCCTGCTATGAAATGTAGATGAATCGCAGCTTTTGCATTATTCAAGTGAGCGTGCATAATCCTTCTTTTATTTTACTTTGCCTGAAAGGGACATGTGCACAAAAATTAGAAATCCATTGTATCATAATTCCAGAACAAACCAAACTTACTTTGTATTTTCTATTCTCAAAAACTGAAATGCAACATTTAAATTCACAAATTCTCAGGAAACAAACAGCCAGATAGATCCCAGAGATCCCATAGATCCCATAGATCATGGACTCATTAACATTTCTGCCTAAAATCTAATAACATTTCATCAGCATTACAGTCACTTTTGCTGTTTTGTTTATTTTGATTTTTGTATTTTTTGATTAATCGCTTAGGGCCCTATTCCACTGGACGATTATCGTTCGCATAATCGTTAACGATTAACGATCTCAAACCACCGCTATTGTGAAAGACCTGAAAACGTTCACTCATTTCCATGGAACGATAATCGTTACTTATGATCGTATTTGCGATCGTTTTTTCGCCGCTATTGCGTTCGCATCTACTGCGAAAGACCGAACAACGTCTTATTCAATGCGAACGATTTGCGAACTTTTTGCAAACGAGCAACGATAAAAATAGGTCCAGGTCTTATAAAGCGATCAACGATTTCTCGTTCGGTCGTTGAAACTGCATTTCAACCGAACGATTATCGTTTAGATTCGAACAATTTAACGATAATCTGAACGATAATCGTCCGGTGGAATAGGGCCCTTAATGTGTCACATTTCTCTTTCCAGTCTGGCTGCCATCTTCTTTTACATTACCTTGTCGGGGAAGTAGCTTACAGCAGCCGTTGTTATCAACTATGGAGGGAATATTTCGTTCTTCTACTGAAGACTTGAATGCTGCAATCCATTCGGTACTGGTTAGGCTGGGGCGGGGGGATTAAAGGAATCCCTACTTTTTGGCACTTAATTTGCTGCAGGGATAATCCAAAATAGTTAAAGGGGTATTCCCCCCAAGAGCTAAAAAAATGAAATGCTCCCAAACCTAGCTGGCCTTACTCACCAAGTCCCCCTCAGTATTTTGAGCCGTCTCCCATCTTTCTAGCTGCTGCCGTTCCTGAGTTACAAGCTTTTCTAAAAGCCGATCTATATCCAAGATAAGAAACTTTTTTTAAGAAACATTTCCCATCATGCAATGCTTATGCCTGATGATGGTGAAGTAGCAGAGCTGAGACAATGAAGGAGATGATGACGGTGTAGCAGAGCTGAGATGGCGGTGTCGGTGTTGCAAAGCTGAGTTGGAAGTGACGGTGTAGCAGAGCTGAGTTGGAAGTGACGTTGTAGCAGAGCTGAGTTGGGGATGACAGTGTAGCAGAGCTGATTTGGGGGGACGGTGTAGCAGAGCTAAGTTGGGGGTGACATTGTAGCAAAGCTGAGTTGGAGGTGACAACGTAGCATAGCTGAGTTAGGGGTGACGGCGTAGCAGAGCTGAGTTGAAGGTGACGGCGTAGCAGAGCTGAGTTGGGGGTGACGGCGTAGCAGAGCTGAGTTGGTGGGACGGCGTAGCAGAGTTGAGTTGGCGGGGACGGTGTAGCAGAGCTGCGGACGATTGGGGGCGGAGCTTGCTGCGGGCGATGGGGGGTGGAGCTTGCAGCGGGCGATCGCCGGGGCGGAGCTTGCCGTGGGTGATCGGGGGGGCGGAACTTGCCGCGGGCGATGGCGGGGGGCGGAGCTTGCCGCGGGGGGGGCCGTGGGTGAGTGCAGCGGCTATGCCTCGGGTGAGTGAGGGATGCCACGGGTGATTGGGGGGGGGGGCCATTGGTTGTGGGCCAGGGGGCTGTGTGCTGCGGGTGAGTGATGCCGGGAGGCTCTGGACACAGGGGCTGAGCTCTGGGCTGGGGGTGACCCGGTGGCTGCTGTTAGGGATGCAGTCACAGCTGCGCTGATCACTGTCTCCCTCTGTAACAGCAGCCACCGCATCAGTGTTCTCAGTCACTTCACTGTGCTGGGACTGAGGACACGTGATGCCGACACGGAGGGTGGGGGCCAGGAGCAGGGAGCGTGTCGGAGTGGACTGAGGTCTGATGATTCTCTGCAATCCATGGAGGTGAATGCAGCTGGATAACAGCAAAACTGTGCAGAATCCATAATAACTTTATATTGGAAAGATGGAAAGCTACGGGTGGGCAACGTATTAATGCAAAAATAATTTTGGGGGGAATACCCCTTTAACTATTAGCGGTAGAGTTGAGAGAACTTAATACTGAGATTCGCTGCAAACTTTGCAAAAAGTTGAGTTCAGTACCACCCCCAGCCCACTTAACCCATCACTGGTTGCAGCGCTGTCTCACTCTTGTTCCAGTCAGATGAGCAGGCTCTTCCTCTCTTCTCAGGAGTGACAGTGCGCTCAGCCAATCGCTAACTGACTGAAACAAGAGTAAGACAGTGCTGCGACCAGTGATTGGCTGAATGGGCTGTCACTCCTGTCTCATGAATGACAGCTAGCTGACAGTGCTGGAGGCTGGGGAAACCAGAGAAGAAAGACACTGGGGGAGCACGGAGAGGTAAGTATGATGAGTAAACCTGCTAAACCACACTAAAACAGCTGAATGCTTGCAATTGTTTAGCTGTTTTCAGCGATTAATTTAAGGCTCGGACTAACCCGAACTTTGCTTCAAACTTATGGACAAGATTAACTTAGGAACAAAAATCAGAGCCAGGAGTCGGACAAGAGTTAGTAAGTAAAGGAATAGGTAGGAAAAAAGCAGACTGAGCTTATTTATAGAGGATATTTATACAGAGCATGACCACAGAAATATATAACATTTAGTCTACTTTTTCTTTTTTTTTTGCAGTGGGATGGCATGTATGATAGACGTCCCTGTATTTACAAAGCTTTACAATTTACCTTTATCAGTATTACACTCATCTGATAGGTAGGAGTATAATCTTGTATATATCACATGGCTCTGTATGGCCCAACCCCATTAAGCGCTGCAGAATCAGCGCTATACAAATAAATATTATTATTATCTGAAGGAGATCCCAGTCTGAGATACAGAAGACAGTAGACAATTAGGGCCCTATTACACAGAGCGTAGAGTCAAAAATCAGTCGATGAAGTGATCAACGGCCGATTGTTGGTTTAGGTTTGGACCAGGGGCGTAGCTAATGTCTCCAGGGCCCTGGTGCGAGAGGTCAGGCAGTAGTGGTACAGGCAGTAGTGGTACAGGCAGTAGTGGTACAGGCAGTAGTAGTAGTACAGGCAGTAGTACAGGCAGTAGTAATACAGGCAGTAGTGGTACAGGCAGTAGTAGTAGTACAGGCAGTAGTACAGGCAGTAGTAATACAGGCAGTAGTGGTACAGGCAGCAGTGGTACAGGCAGTAGTGGTACAGGCAGTAGTACAGGCAGTAGTGGTACAATCAGTAGTGGTACAGGCAGTAGTAGTGGTACAGGCAGTAGTAGTACAGGCAGTATTGGTACAATCAGTAGTGGTACAGGCAGTAGTAGTGGTACAGGCAGTAGTACAGGCAGTAGTGGTACAGGCAGTAGTGGTACAGGCAGTAGTAGCACAGGCAGTAGTGGTACAGGCAGTAGTACAGGCAGTAGTGGTACAGGCAGTAGTGGTACATGTAGTAGTAGTACAGGCAGTAGTGGTACATGTAGTAGTAGTACAGGCAGTAGTGGTACATGTAGTAGTAGTACAGGCAGTAGTGGTACAGGCAGTAGTAGTACAAGCAGTAGTAGTACAAGCAGTAGTGGTACAGGCAGTAGTACAGGCAGTAGTGGTACAGGCAGTAGTAGTACAGGCAGTAGTGGTACAGGCAGTAGTACAGGCAGTAGTGGTACAGGCAGTAGTAGTACAGGCAGTAGTGGTACAGGCAGTAGTAGTGGTACAGGCAGTAGTGGTACAATCAGTAGTGGTACAGGCAGTAGTAGTGGTACAGGCAGTAGTGGTACAGGCAGTAGTAGTGGTACAGGCAGTAGTAGTACAGGCAGTAGTGGTACAGGCAGTAGTAGTGGTACAGGCAGTAGTGGTACAGGCAGTTTGTCTGCCTCAGCTTATCTGTAACTAGGAGAATGTAATACACTGTGATATAATATTCCAGTTCTGTCTTGAAACTTTTTCTTCACCTCTTGCAAACTACAGAGTAATTGTTTTCTTCAAGACTTTACATTAATTAACTTGTCAGAAGTAATTGCATTTTGTGTAATAAAATGTGGTGTGCGCTTCCTTCTTAAAAAATGAATATATATACAGACGCTATAAAATGCTTTGGCCCTAAATTACATATTACTCAGAATCGTGACGTGACTCCCGATTCCGCCCGTTCCTGGATTTGCTGCTATTCAGATCAGCAACAAACAATAATTCAGAACTGATTTACAGCTGATGCTGATAACAGAAAATTAGAATTGCCAGCAACTTGTCGTTGCCCATTTGCAATTATTTCTCGCTTCCATTCATGCTGAAATAAACCATACATCCCAGAAATTTACTAAATTTAAAGATTAATTCCGCTGTCCAGATATTTATCACTTAGTAGGAAATGGTTTATATGTCTAGATAAGAGAGGGAACTCCCTGAAATATATATAATGATGCTAATAATAATGTAAATGATTGAACACCATAGTAAGAAGTATATACGAGATGATAACTCATACCAATAGTTACAAGTAAAATATTTATTGTTAATGATATAAACTGTATAAAAACAGCAGGATCCAAAAGGCTACATTGTAGATGGCGCTTATCGTCTACTGGAAATTCTGATCATCAATAGGATGGAAATACTTTCCTATAACAAACAGAATATTTAGTATAAAGGACACATGCACTATAAAATAAAGGCTATTTAAAGGGGTTTCCTATCTCTAAAACTTTTAATATTTGATTGATAATGCAAAACTAAGCAATTTTGTCAATGATTTTCATTAATAAAATTGCTTTATTTAGCATTTTGGTCCTCTACTCTTCCCTGTAATTGACAGTTTGTTGCCTAGGTTACTGACCACCGATCTTCAGTGGCCGGGCTGCTGACATCCTTGACGGTCGGGACAATGGGAGCTGGTAAATTTACATTTTCCATCTTCTGTCTCTCTGAGACCACACTCATCTCTATGGATTGTGGCTTGTACCTGGAGGTGTGTGTAATCTCAATTGGAAAACAAAGATGCAGAGCTGATTCCGCTTAGCATAGCCGCCAAACCAGGAAGTGAGTGCAGGACACAGCCTTGCCGAGCTGAATCCAGGGGAGATGAGATTATCTCTTATAGCAAAAGAAGGGCTGAAAAAAATTACAACCACCTTCTGCACAAGGTATGAGATACCTGACAAATTTACTAAGGGCAATCAGACATTAATAAATCTGTCGGGTTGGGAAACCAAAACATTGAGGTGTAGGATTCTAGAAAACAAGACTATCTTAGTAAATCAGGACCATTATATCTTTTAGTTAAAGGGGTATTCCACCCAAGAGCTAAAATGAAATCCCCCCCCCCCCCAAGTCTTCCTGAGTATTTTGAGCCATCTCCCGTCTTTCTAGCTGTCACCGTTCCTGAGCTACAAGTATTTCTAAAAGCCAGTCTATATCCAAGATGGCGCCGTCCAGGAAACTACATTTCCCAGTATGCATTGCTCCTCAGAGCCAGCTGCCAAGTATCTGCCTCTTCTTGTAGTGTCTGCCCATCGCTGGCTCAATCTGCTCCTGTTTTACACTTTAAACAAACCGAACACCAATGATCTCTATTGACCATAGCATTTAAGTGGTTAAATGACTGACAAAGTGTGGTAGAAAAAGGTGCACAAGCAACCGGGATGACTGCAGCCTTGATGGAATTGTTCAGAAAAGGCCATTCAAAAATTTAGGAGATTCACAAGGAAAGCTTCAAGAGCCGCCACACACGTATGCAGGACATGGACTACAAGGGTCGCATCCCATGTGTCCGGCAACTCATGACCAATAGACAACGCCAAAAGCGTCTTACCTGACCAAGGAGAAAAAGAACTGGACTGGTGCTCAGTGGTCTCAGGGGATTTCAGATGAAAGTAAATTTTGCATTTCATTTGGAAATCAAGGTCCCACAATCTGGAGGAAGACCAAACTCGCCTGGCCTATCCCCATAGAGAATCTATAGAGGAAGATGAGAGACACCAGACCCAACAATGCAGACAATCTAAAGGCGGCTCTTTGGCCAACATTTCTGTGTTAAAATGTTTTACAGTTGATCTTATATAATATTCTGAAATAATGAATTTTTTGTAACCATAATCAACAATAACAGAAAGAAACAAGAGAACAAGAGAAAAAGTTCTCTCTGTGTATAATGACTCCATTATATACATATATACACACAATGGGGGAAATTTAGAAAGGGCTTTGTGCCTATTTTTTGGTGAATAATTGGATTTTTCACCCATTTTTGGTTTAAGTTCTATTAATGAACCAGTATTCAACTGGTAAATATTGTTTAGATGAGACTTTTTTTTAATCCGCCTGTTTTGTGTATTCACCCAAAAGTTCACATAATCCGGGATTAGCGCCCAATTTATCATTTGTGACTTTTTAAAAAGTTGCACAAACAGAAGCAGGCTTCTATCTGGTCAGTACCAGGGGAATGTGCTTGCGCAATGTTTGTAATTTTTGTGCGACTTTTTACTTAGATGCAGTCACTATGGCAGGGTTACATTTTAATGATTCAGTCACAAGATATTGGAACAAAATATCCACCGATCCTCATTAGAAGAGTCACACACATCAGACTCCTTAGTAAATGTCCCCCAATGTGTGTAATGACTCTATATTATATATACCGTAATTTCTAACATATAAGACTTTTTAACCCAGAAAAATCTGGGGGTCATCTTATACACTGGGTATGGTCGCCCCATACAGTTGGGGGGGGGGCTCAAAAATGGCCGCATCCCCACCGTATGGGGCAACCACTATAAAAAAAAACATTTAAAAACTAAACATTTAACTCACCTGGGGCCAGTTCCCTGCGCAGGCAGTGTGACGTATACTACCTGTGCCCAATGATTGCTGAAACTCTCCCGGGCAGCCGAGTGTCTCATCGGAGAGCCTTGGAGACGCTTGGCTGCTGGGAGAGCTTTGGGAGAATGAGAGAGGCGCCGGTAGATCCCAAAGCTCTCCCGGCAGCCGAGCGCCACCGAGCCTCTCCGATGAGACGGGAGAGGTTCAGTGATCTCTGGGCGCAGGTAGTAAACGTCACACTGCCTGCGCCAGGAACGGTACGGGAGGCGCGCCGATGACGGGAATGGGCCCCAGTTGAGTTAAATATTTTTTGTTTTAATTTTTTTATTTAGCTGCAGTTAACCCCTGCCTGACTGCAGCTGCTGTGGTCAGGCAGGGGTTAACATTTTCCGGTATATAAGGCGAACCCCTGACAATCTTCTTAATTGTCTTGGGTCGTCTTATACGCCCAGTCGCCTCATACGGTAATGTGTGTAATGACTCTATATTATATATAATGTGTGTAATATAGGTGTTTCACTTGAATTTGAATTAAATTACCGGGGGAAAAAAACTTTTTGATGATGTTCTGATTTATTGAGATTACTGTTCATCTGCAGCCACAGACAGCCAGTCCCTGCCGACGTCATTTGTAGCGGTGTTGTGAATGAGTGACATGGACGACTACACGCTGCAATGGGAAATTCTTTACTGACAAATCCGCGTTCTGCTTGGGATTCAACAACAGTCGGGTTTCAGTTTTACCTTTCAGCTTCACTTTTTGAATTGAATGAGTGATATTGTAATTTCTGGAGCTGCAGAAAGATTCATTCTCATTACTGGATTTATGATGATGGTAAAAATTAACACTGAGGTTAAATACAATATTTCTATTGGGACCTCTCACTATGGACTCTCACTGTCTCTGCGTTACAAAGCTAATTATCCATTATCTTCTGCTGCAATAAAACATAGACTTTCATCTCCAATTTATTTTTTTTCTTGCTCATTTTAAGAAGCAGAATATAAAAGAAGTGTTAATCCTGTAAGTTAGAGGGAGTGAGCTGTAATACAGAAGAACAATCGTCTATGGAATTATTTTAGGGAATGGACAGCTGCAGAAAAAATGTGTTTGGTTGGTTGCAGATTCCTCCCATCTTTGAGTGATATCCATGCTAAAGCTATTAGTTACCCAGGAAGATTATCTTCTTTGTGTCTTTTTTTCCCAAAATACATTTTGTGAATTCCAGCAATGGTTTTCCGAGTTTCTATTTAATCAGTATGCCGTCTCGAAAGAAAAAGTATGGACGGCGAATGTATTTCTGAACATACTGGAAGTGATTGAGACTGAAAAGACTGGCAGAAAGAAGCAGATACATAGGTACACAGAATCCAGGAGGTCCTTATCACAAAAATTAACACGACCCCAACCCCCCCCCAACCTTGACACCATTTTGTCCTTACTTTTATGGTAAAATTTCTGTGACTTTGAGGCAAGAGAATCCTGTGCAAGTACAGGCCATATTCACACTCTGTATGAACATCGGCCGTTGTTTGACCCGGCCATGTCAAACAACGGCTGTACCACAGGCAGCATGAGACAGTGTTTGGTAAGACAGTAAACTATGATTTACTTTGAAATGTTCAGTTGTTTCAAAAAAGTCATAGTTTTAAACATCTGGGTCTTAAAGGACAAGTCTCTTCCTCTATGTGTATAGAGAGATGGGCCACCAATTGTCTGGTGGGCTGATAATCAACTGTGAGGACTTTACCTTGTGACTAGTTACCCGATTCCCAGAAGGGCAGAGAGGATTTCTGTTTTTCCAGCTTTACTTTTTCCTGCTCGTGTTAAAAAGGCCATACAGCTTTCAATTTTTTCACCTACAGACCTATATGAGGTCTTATTCTCTTGTACTTTAAGGCTATGTTCACACTACGTAAAAGTACGATGGCAACAACGGCTGTACTTTGTGCAGGGTGGAACAATGCCTTACTTTCTATGGGATCCCGGCCGGAGCGTGTACACATCATATATGTTCCGGCCGGGATCCCATGCGGGGCTGCAAATAACTGACACGTCAGTTTTCTGCGGACGGAATTCAATGAATTGCGGCTGTAGGAAACCCTGTCAGTTCACACAGTGAAGTAAGCAGCTGCGGCCGCTTGCTTCACTGTGTGCTATTGGAAGCTCTGATGCGCCCGCATCAGAGCTCTGCGGCCGGAAAGATCATCTGGAACCGGCCGAGATGATCCGGGCAGAGACCGGCTGTTCCATGACCCGGCCGGGGTCACGGAACGGCCGGTCCCTTACGTTGTGTGAACATAGCCTAAAATGACATGCTTAATGTTTTCATAAAATATGCAGTGAAACGTAAAAAAAAACCAAAATGAGGGTGGTGAATTTGGTTTTTTTCATATAAATCGGGGGACGGGGGGGATTTTTGGGTTGTCTTCACACCATTTGCCATGTGGTAAAACTGACAAGTCATAGTCAAGTCAGTACAATTACTACAATGTCATTGCATAGTATGGATCAGTTACATCGGTAATCTGCATGTAGAGTCTGCCGATTCGACAGGTAAGTATTAGTATAAGAAACTGATCAGTGACAGGTACTGCCCAGTCACCGACACCCTGAAACTCCATAATCACTACATTGCAGCATTTAAGGGGACAATGGCAGATAGAAGTGTGATCACCGCTGCCTGTTATTATACCCGGCTCCTGCCACAAAGTGATGTATGCTGTGCTGATCACACTGAAGCAGCCCGGTACACATTAAACCCCTCCACTCCATGAACACTAATAGACGTTACAACTGCACAGAGTATTGGCAATTGGAACATTTACAGTACATACATATTGCTGATGAGAAGGGGGTTAATAAATCAGAAATATGTTACATACTTTTCATTTTAATATAATTTAAAATAATTTAATATAAAAAACCCTTTAATAATGCACTAAAACGTAGCACCTAGCAGGCCCCAACAAATGAGAGGATATATATGTATATTTACACAAAGCAATGAATTTCATTAAAAGTGGATGGAAAATGACACAAAAACTATCAATTAACGTATAAGGAAATGGGGTAAATAGAGAGACCTGTAATAAACCAGTCACTATACAGTCAGAGAATGGGAAGAAAGGGAAGGCTTCTCCTAAAGACCATTACTTTTGCAGCAAGAATCAATCTTTTCCCTTAATATGATTTAATAACTATGAATAGCAGAAAGACTTACTGGCAGGAAATTGAAAACGCTTGTTTAACTGTTCACTTCAAAGGGAAGCCGACATTTATCCAAAATTAAATCTCCTCTATTTTCTCTCCGCTCGGCCTCTTCTCCTGTCTCGCTCTGTCCAATACAACACAGCAAACACGCTTAGAATAAATTATTCAGACTCTTCCCTTTCTACAAACATCAGAGGTTTTCACCGGCTTTCCGTCGATTCGGAATACTTTTATATAAGCAGCCGATGCCGTAAAACAACGAGGAGCTTGTTACAATTCCTCACATAATAGATGACGCTATTGCGGTAAAGTAAGAAACGTGCTCGAATGATTATGGTGACGACAGATCAGCGGAACTCGCATGGTGTGAAATAACGGAGAAGAGATTTAGGCCTCTGGTCACAGATTACCGACCCCGTAAGGCGACCCGGCTCAATCAATCTATCCAGAAAATGAAGCTCGGCAATTCCTAGAGTTCAAAACATTCTACCTTTTCCTTCTCATTTGTTTTTCATTAACTCCTTAAGCATCTGAGCCTTCTTCCCTTATGTGCTGGGGATTGTGAGATTTTTACATGACACATCCGAGTAAACACACAACGACTACACTCAGGAATGAGGAGATTTAACCGATAATTGAGAGTTTATACGCTGTCATATTAGCACTATGGGGGAAAGTTATCAAAGTAAAAAGTAAAATGGCCAAATAAAATATTTGCATCTGGCCATTTTACTCCACCTTCACCAGTGAATAAGATTCTTCCCGCCCTCCAGCTGCAGATTGACAGCTGACTGCCTATACACAGCATGGATAGATAACTGCCAATCAGCCGCTGGTGGGCGGAGTTTCTGCTTCTCATAAATATCCAGGACTACTGAGCTCATGCACATAATGGAGAGGACTACTTATTGTCCATGTTATTCAGGAGGAGATCTCTGGATCAGCTGCACAGAACAATGTAAGTGATACCTCATTCTGCTCAGCTCCTTTGTCACTAGTTTGTTACCCTTAGATAGGACGCCATAATCCTATTGAGTCTCTACCTTTCCCATATGCTTTGTGGAATTAGAATTTTTAGTTTAAATTTAACTTGTTTAGTGTTTATGTTGCTGTGTACCTTGTTTTAATTGCTTCTAGTAATGATTTATATGTTGTATAATAATTTAATATTGAATAAAGAACACTGTATATAACATACCTACACAAAGTATGCAGATATATGCAACTTTTATTATTTATAGTGTAGTCCTGATTTCTCCTTATTGTGTAAGAATAATGCATAAATGTTAGAACTGTAAGTGAAGGTCATTATTCTCAATTGTTTACCAAGAAGAAAGATGTTCAGGTTTAAACCTAATGAGACGGGGCGAGAGAGGGAGAGAGAGGGGGAGTATGTAGTAGAAGAAGAGTCTGGGAAAAAAACTCACTTTAATTTAATTTCAATCAATTTGGCAGAACATAGATAAAGTGCCACTTGTGGATGGACCTTAGGTACGCATGCAGGTAATAAATCTTACAATTAATTTTTACTGGCAGTAAATTAAAAGGTAAATAGTGAAATGTAACATTTCTCTCTTCCTAGTCGGCTCCATTCATATTCAGTAACATACAAAGAGCAGCTTAATCGCCCCTCAATCATACAGTCGCCATTCCCATCACTCACATCAGAAGGCAAACTTGAAAAACACATTAGAATTCTGGATATCACTCATGAAAAGAATGGTGCCTCAAGAAAAATTAACTCATTAACCTTTAAAAGTGTAACATGCATCACATTTATTAGAGCTTAATGAGCGGCTTTGTAGTTATATAATTGCTCGATATAAGCTCAAAATGGCGGCTAGGAAGTCAGTGTACAGTATCAATGATAAGGGAACTCTAAATCCCTCCACCGCTCCATTCCTTCTCTATAGGACCTGCAAACATGGGGGGGGGGGGGGTATTAAGACTGGCGCACCCATACAGAAGTCTTACATAAAATCCCACCCAATGACAGAACTATTAAGAGCCACACAGTAAACCCGGTGAGGCTGACGCAAGTCAGGCGCAGAAGTCTACACCAGCTCTGGATCCAGTGTACATTTCTGACATGATTTACGCAGGTAGCAGGTGTAAATCATGAAAAATCAGGTACAGGAGGAGACCACACCTTCTCTCTGCCTTGTCGCACCCCTTTCCCACTCAGGAGGCAATCAGGACGTACATTGAAGAAAAGGCAACCCCCAAACCGCTTGTACCTTCGGATAGCTGCTTTTAATCCAAGATCTGTCCTGGGGTCCGTTCGGCAGGTGATGCAGTTATTGTCCTAAAAAACTACTTTTAAACTTGCCGCCCTGTGTCAAATTGGTGTGGCCCAGAGTGTCTATGCCCTAGGATTGCAACACCTCCCCGCCCTCCTCATCAATAGGAACGCCCCCCGGCAGGATTTTTACTATTCCTCACCTGAACACTGCATAGGGGCCTTAACAATCCAGCTCATGAGCAGTGTTCACACAAGTGATGAATAGGAGAAATTGTTCTTGAGGCATTCCTAATGATAAGGAGGGCGGGGAGGAGGGACGGAGAGGAGAAGCAAGCCTAGGGCACAGACACTCTAGGCCACGTCAATTTGACACAGGGCTGCAAGTTTTAAAGTTCTTTTTTATGACAATAATGGCATCACCTGCTGAACGGACCCCAGGACAGATCTTGGATGAAAAGCAGCTATCCGAAGGTGCAAGCGGATTGGGGGGGGGTCAGATTGTGGGTACAGAGCCACTTTAAAGAGGTATTCCTGAAAAAATCCACAAGATAGGGGAAAAGTAGGAGATCGCAGGGGTCTATTTGGCCCCAGCTTCTGTATTACGAATAGAGCCACAGGTATGGTATGTGAGCCGCGGCTCTATTCATTCCTAAGCAGGTGTCGGAGAAAGCTGAATACATCACTCCTTTGGTGTACTCGGCTCCATCGACGTCGACTTCCGTCGCTCCATTGGAATAAATTAAGCCGTGGGTCACGTGGCTCTATTCGTAATACAGAAGCTGGAGCCTGATATGGAGATCAGTGGGGGCTCCAGTGGTCCGACATCCCGCCATCTCCTGCCCCTGTGGATAGGGCAGAAGTTGATTTTTCCTAGAATACCCCTTTAAACATGCGTCAAACTGCAACCCCATTCGCTTGCCAACATCCCTCTGTGTGTGTGTGTGAGGGGGGGAGGGGGGGTCTAGAACCTCAGGGAGCCCCGAACTAAGCAAAAGCATCTCTGAAATAATGTACAATAAACCACATGGGCTGACAGCAGTAGCTCTAGGGATTATAAGGAATAAACCAGGGATTCCTGTCACTTTTTTCATGGTATATTGCCGTCCTGTCAATCACGCTGAATAATGTGTCGTTGTAATTATTCAGCCTTCAGAGTTTCAGCCTTCAAATTTGCTAAGAAAAAAAAATGCTCCGCAAAGCAGCAAATTAGTGACATTTCCAGAGTGCCCATGTAATACATTATTGGAAGTTATGAAGAACTTCTATGCAGGATAATGAGGCGTTACATCGCCAGTGCAGGATAAATCAGGGTCTATTCACACTATTCACACTAATAACCTGGTCTAATGCTCAAATTGTTCAAATATTTTAGTGCTAAAAATGTATATTCCTGTAATCAAGTTAATCATTAGCAGCAGCGGGAAACAATTGCATCTAACTATGTTACTGCAGCCAGTTCTTATGTGTCACTTACAGAGCGCTATACGCGGCTTATGTTTCATCAGACTTTACAACCATTAGACTAAGTGTCCTATATGACAATGATAATTCATTACAAGGTCTAAATAACACTGGAGTGAAATGAATCAGAAGGTGTGGGGGCGCCTGAGAATTGGGGCTGTGGCTGTCCATGCACAACACACTGACATCTATACCACTTATCAGCTGGCATAAATGTGTAAAACTATTATAATAAATGTGTCTGGTTTCCAGGGGTGGGGGTGGGTGGTATGTATACCCTCTCCTGAAAATCCCCTCCCACTTTAACCCATTAACTCATTAACTAGGTACAGTAATGGAGGACAATAAAGACAGATACTGGAGAGTAACAGGGGACAATGTGGATTATCAGACAGAGCAACAAAGGGCAAGAGGCACTATTAATTACAGCAACAGGGGACAGGGGCAACTATTAGATACAGTAACAGGGGCCAGGGGTGACTATTAGATAAAGTAACAGGGGTCAGGGATGACTATTAGATACAGTAACAGGGGCGAGGGGCAACTATTAGATACAGTAACAGGGGTTAGGGGTGACTATTAGATACAGTAACGGGGGCCAGGGGTGACTATTAGATAAAGTAACAGGGGTCAGGGGCGACTATTAGATACAGTAACAGGGGACAGGGGCAACTATCAGATACAGTAACAGGGGTCAGGGGCGACTATTACATACAGCTACAGGACAGGGGTGACGATCAGGCAGGGCAGTCATCACAATGGGTTCAACAGTTTAGCCCATTCACGTACACGTACATGGGGTTGCACTAATGGGCACCAACCCCAGACATGTACATGTACGTGAATATACTCATCTGCTTTCAACTTTCTGTAAATCTCTGTTCTCTTTATAGTCTTTATGCGCAGTACTGATATGTACAAACAACGAAGCATTGAAAGAAACTGTATTTTTGTATTTCTCTGTGTATTTTTGTAAGTTCTCTGAACGTTTTTATTATCACTAATTCATTAAATACACACAACTATTATTGTGTATGTGTGTGTGCATGTGTGTGCATGGGTGTGCGTGTGTGTGTGTGGGTGCGTACATACTCCTCCTAAAACAAATATATTATAACAACTGGCTTGCTACTAGAATTCAGTCAAAACAATCTTTAAATGATCCTAAAAGGGATTTTCTGAACTTATACATATAGAAAACTACATATACAGTACGTATGAATGCTCATAAGAAGAGATGAGCGAATTTAGAGGAAGCCAAGCTCTTCGTTATCTCTGAAATGAAATGAGCAGCAGTCAGTTATAAGGCAGCTGGGGAGGAGCAGCAGTCAGTTATAAGGCAGCTGGGGAGGAGCAGCAGTCAGTTATAAGGCAGCTGGGGAGGAGCAGCAGTCAGTTATAAGGCAGCTGGGGAGGAGCAGCAGTCAGTTATAAGGCAGCTGGGGAGGAGCAGCAGTCAGTTATAAGGCAGCTGGGAAGGAGCAGCAGTCAGTTATAAGGCAGCTGGGGAGGAGCAGCAGTCAGTTATAAGGCAGCTGGGGAGGAGCAGCAGTCAGTTATAAGGCAGCTGGGAAGGAGCAGCAGTCAGTTATAAGGCAGCTGGGGAGGAGCAGCAGTCAGTTATAAGGCAGCTGGGGAGGAGCAGCAGTCAGTTATAAGGCAGCTGGAGAGTAGCAGCAGTCAGTTATAAGGCAGCCGGGGAGGAGCAGCGTAGGACAATAACTGCATCACCTGCCGAACGGATTGTGGGTACACGGAAAGACGAGTACAGCGTCCGGCATACTCGTCTCTTTCCGTCGCTCCATAGGAATGAATACAGCTGCGGGTCACACACCATACCTGCGGCTCTAGTCATAACAGAGACAGCGGGACCAGATACAGAGATTTGTGGGGGTACAGGGGTCCTGTGGATAGGGGAAAAGTGCATTTTCCAGGACAACCTCTTTAAGCTATAGCAATTCACTGTTCCAGCCTTTTTAGCAAAATACACTATCTGGATTGAAATAGGCTTTTTTTTTTTTTTTATCCTGCATGGATCAACATTACGATAACTTTAACAGCCTCTTATGCTTAGGTTAGACAAAAATAATTTATAAAGACTTCATTTTGACACACATTTTACTTTAACGCTTAGAGGACTGGGCCAATTTCAATTTTTGCGGTTTCGTTTTTTAATCCTTGTGCTTAAAAGGCCATAGCAGTTGCATTTTTTCACCTAGAAACCCACATGAGCCCAGAAAAAAATTCAATGTGTGGTGAAATTGAAAAAAAAAAACGCATTTCTTTTATTTGGAGGGTATTCTTTTTACGCCGTTCGCCCTGGGGTAAAACTGACTTGTTATATATGTTCCTCAAGTCGTTACAATTATAACGATATATAACATGTATAACTTATATTGTATCTGATGGCCGGTAAAAAATTCAGACCATTGTTAACAAATATACGTTCCTTAAAATCGCTCCATTCCCAGGCTTATAGCGCTTTTATCCTTTAGTCTATGGGGCTGTGTCAGGTGTCATTTTTTGCGCCATGATGTTTACTTTCTATCGGTACCTTGATTGCGCATATACGACTTTTTGATCACTTTTTATTACAATTTTTCTGGGTTTGATGCGACCAAAAATGCGCAATTTTGCACTATGGGATTTTTTTGTGCTGACGCCGTTTACCGTGCGAGATCAGGAATGTGATTAATTAATAGTTTGGGAGATTACGCACGCGGCGATAGCAAACATGTTTATTTATTTTTATTTATAACATGTGAAAAGCGGGGTGATTTAAAGTTTTATTAGGAGAGGTTTTTTTTCTTTCACACTTATACTAGAAGCCCCCCTGCGGTTAGCTTATTTCCCCTGGGGTTAGGGTTATTCCCCCTGGGGTTAGGGTTATTCCCCCCTGAGGTTAGGGTTATTCCCCCCCGCCCTGGGGTTAGGGTTATACAGCATAGATCAATGAGATAGGCACTGGTTCGCTTACGGCTGCTGCAGACGGAAGCAACCGAGTGACGACCCGAGATCAGCGCCATTACGGCACAGACCCCGGCCCGTGCCGGATGTGTGGATCGCTCCTCCGGGACAACGTCCCGGAGAAGTGATCCACCCCACTAGAAACCAGGGAACGGCTGCATAAGGTAATCGGATGCAGCTGTCATCTTTGATCGGACCGTGCCTGCTAATAGCCGCGGCCCTGGGCTACACGTGGCACCCGGGACCACAGTCGCGCGGCCCCGCTCTGAACACCCGTAGGCGGCCCTGGACGTACAGGTACATGCAGGGTCACCTAGGGGTTAAGGACGGAGCTAGTTTTCATTTTTGTGCTTTCTTTTTTTCCTTCTCGTGTTTAAAAGGCCATAGCACTTGCATATTTTCCCCTACAGACCCACATGAGTATTTATTTTTCGCGACACCAATTATACTTTGCAATTACAGACGTAATTTTTCCATAAAATATGCTGCAAAACCAGAAAAAAAATTATATGTGCAGTGAAATTGAAAAAAAAGGTGCAATTCCTTTTATTTTGAGGGGTTTTGTGTTTACGCCATTTGCCCTATGGTAAAACTGACATGTTATCTATGTTCCTCAAGTCAGTACGATTACAACGATATATAACTTGTATAACGTTTTATTTTATTTGACTGGAGGACTTCTAATACAACTACACATCTCTCATACAGATCAGTGTAGTCTACCTAATAAAGCACTGATCCATCAGATCAGTGCTGTACTAATCTAGTCTGCAGCAGATCAGATACATGGATTGCTGAGCTGGAATCAGCATCATTCCGACGCTGAACCCCGGACAGCTCAGTAGAAGGGATCTCCCCTCCCTTCAATCCCACCCCCTCTGGAACACTGTGCCCAGTCAGCTTACCATCTACCAAGGTTGAACCAGTAGCCTCCTCGTCCACCCCTTCCAAATCCACTCCCTTTTCGTCCCCCTTACTCGCTGCTCTAAGAGCAACCTCACTGGTTGACACTATATGCCGGTCCCCACCATCATCGCTACCCTGAGACAGCAGAAGGTGAATGCTTGAGGTATCGATGCACACAATTTCCTACCATTTGAACCATTATTTCACAATAGGGAAGGGACTGAGAGGAGCTCCTGGGAGGATCCCAGTGTGGAATCACTCGTCACTGTGGAAGTCTATGTGGTGGAAAACTGACTGGCCGCATCATCTGCCATCCATGTCAACAGCTCCTTGCACTGCTGTGGATTCAATAGTGTGGTGTAGTGTGGGTCCCTGCTAACTGGGAACAGTGGTGGGGTATCCTGCATAAGCCGTGTCCTTGTTGTCCCCCAGCAGCAGGCTGCTTCACCTTGCCCAGGCCCTTGTCCTCTGTCCACACCCTCATCATTACGTCCACGACCTTGCCCCTTTCCTCTAGTCTTGCCTATGTTTGGTGAGCAGATTACACACAGTGTAAAAAGTTGTATACTCACTGAGAAGCGCAGCTACACTGTACCACTACCAGACAGATTACTAGTTCTGTATAGCAGTTTCAGCATTCCCTATAATACGTGTATCTTGTGTGGACAATGGTTTTTTATGACACGGAGACTCTACTCAGTCCGGAAACACCTGTTGGGTGTTTTTGTATCACCTACTTACCTACCTACACTAAGCTCTACACCTGCTGTCCCTGCTCCCGCAGCTCTCCCTGTCATACTCCAAGTGAGCTGAGCATCAGGTCACCTGATACAAACAGCCAATCACTGCTATGCCAGCCCCATCCCTGCATGTTTATTGGATAAATCTGCCAAATGTACTTTTGAGGTCCCCCAACACTCCAGTGAATAGTGTGATCGACCGAGCATGCGTAGTAGCCAGAAATAGACTTAGCTATCCTCTATGATCTTTTCACATCCTTTGATGATCATAATTAGAAATGGACCAGTTGAAACTCAGATACAGAAACGTTAACATCAACACCAAAGCAATTCAATAAATAATATATCTGTCAAAGGAGCTCTATGCTTAAGGCAATGCTATATGCTTTGGGTAATGTTCTCCAATCTATGGTGAACCCCACAGCAGGTGTCCTGTACCACTGTCCAGGGAAAATTAAGCTCTGAATAATAAAATGAAGGCTCTAGACTGCAGACCGCTCTTATAACTTAATGTTGCTTAATACTTAAAAAAAAACATTATGGAAACATAGGGTATAGCCTCTCATTATAAAAAAAATCATCATTTGTGCTCGAATCCTGTAGTAGGGACATAGCTATAACTGTAAATATATTCATTTCAGTTTAATCAGTCTAAGGGCCTGTTCACACTACAAAATTGGTGTTGAAATTCCGCTGAGAACCCCCGCCCGCAGACTTTGCACCCAATCCCACCTGCTAGCTCTTTCAATGGGAGGCCTAGCGCCTCTGCTCTGTATTCAAAGAACTGACATGTCAATTCTTTAAACAGAGAGGCGCGGAGGAGCAAAGCCTCCCATTGAACGAAATAGCTGGCAGGATTTGGAGCGGAGTCCGCAGTCAGGGGTTCAGAGGCAAATTTCAGTGCCAATTCTGTAGTGTGAACAGGCCCCGAGCAAAGCTGTTTTTTGCTATTCACTTCCCTTATTGTCTATAATGTTGTTGTTTTAAATCCATTTCTGAATATGTGAATAGATCTTTACACAATAGATATACAATGCCCTCCTGCGTCCTATCGTCAGAAGAATTGCGCCCTTTTAAGAGACAAATCCCATAATTTGTCGTTCCAGCTATTTATATTCTACGCTTTGCGGCCCCTTATTTTTTGGTGGGCTTTAGCAATTTGTGTTGTTTTTACTTAGGAGATAGAAAATCAATCAGGCGGATGGGGAGGCTAATCCTTTCTTGCTTCTCAAAGACTGGATGGTGTAATTGGCTCTTCAGTGCCAAAAAACTATTTGATGTTCCTTGATCACATATGCAAATTATCCCCTGTTCTCTGGAGGTTTCATATCTCGTGTTTTCAACTTTAATCTAGCTGACCAACAAAAATGCACTGACTGCAATGTTTAATTCACAATCTGTGACAAGAAAACGGGATTTGACTGAAATAAATGTATGCAGCGCATTAGCAAATTTCCAGACTTTCATTTTCAGCCAACGACGGACAGATCATCATTAACCACTCACTGATAAATGTCACGTCACATGGTATTTACCTTCCTATTATTAAAGGTTATACATAATTCCAGATATACTGTATATATATGCAGAATATCCTGACCGGCCACAGTAAATGGATTATCCCACAAAATAGGGGGGAAAATAACGCCATGGAGTAATGGAAAACAAGGGGGTCTTATACGGTGGTCTTAAATAAAGCCCCACCCCCATCCCCCCACTGTATCTACTAAGAGGTACATGCCTCTTAGTAACCCCAGTGGGACCTGTGTCTGCTGCATGGTGGGCCAGAAATGTACACTTGCTCCGGACCAGGTGTAGATTTCTATCATGTTTTATGCCTGTTTCCACTTTGCCGCACCCACCTGTCCATCAGGCGAGCGGGGCTTACGGCTGGTGAACGCCACGGGAAAGACAAATCTGTGCCTTCTCTGTGGCATACGCCAGGGGCGCATCATTGATAAATGTGTACCAATGTTCGAACCTGGTCTATGGAAAACCAGATGCTCTACAGTATAATTTTGCTCCTCTCCTCTGATCTATTATAAGGGCAGGGACCAATGTGATTATGGGACCAGGAAGCAGGCGCCTTTCCCAGCAGAACATTACAGTCTTAGTAACTGCCTAGTTGTCACAGCTCACTTCTTATGTTTCCTTCCACTGAACAGTAAACAAAGTAATCCCTCACACCCATCTCCAGAGATCTAACTAAAACATAGTGCTAGGAGAACTAACTGTCTAGAACTTTCTTCTTCACTGTACCCACCAATGTATCCTTTACACCATTCATTATGCAGATAAACTAACACGTTATCCATATTCATTAGAATATCAGTACAATTACAACAATTAGAGATGAACAAAGCAAATCCTTTGCTTCAGTTTGACACTATATATATATTTTTTTTTTTCACTTCCGTTTTGCTTTTGTTAACGACAAATATAGCACAATTAAAACAAAAATATGCTGTTTTAACCCTTTAAGGACAGAGCAAATTTCGATTTTTGCGTTTTCGGTTTTTCCTCCTTGTGCATAAAAGGCCATAGCACTTGCATTTTTCCACCTAGAGACCCACATGACCCCTTATTTTTTGCGTCACTAATTGTACTTTGCAATGACAGGCTGAATTTTTGCATAAAGTACAATGCGAAACCAGAAAAAAATTCAAAGTGTGATGAAATTGAAAAATAAAACGCATTTTGTTTATTTGGGGGAAATGTGTTTTTACGCCATTCGCCCTGGGGTAAAACTGACTTGTTATATATGTTCCTCAAGTCGTTACGATTAAAACGATATGTAACATGTATAACTTATATTGTATCTGATGGCCTGTAAAAAATTTAAACCATTGTCAACAAATATACGACACTTAAAATCGCTCCATTCCCAGGCTTATAGCGCTTTTATCCTTTGGTCTATGGGTCTGTGTCAGGTGTCATTTTTTGCGCCATGATGTGATCTTTCTATCGGTACCTTGATTGCGCATATACGACTTTTTGATCGCTTTTTATTACAATTTTTCTGGATTTGATGCGACCAAAAATGCGCAATTTTGCACTTTGGGATTTTTTTGCGCTGACGCCGTTTACCGTGCGAGATCAGGAATATGAATAATTAATAGTTTGGGCGATTACGCACGCGGCGATAGCAAACATGTTTATTTATTTATTTATTTATTTACTTTTATTTATAACCTGGGAAAAGGGGGGTGATTCAGACTTTTATTAGGGGAGGGGGATTTTTACTATTAACAACATTTTTTTTTTAACTTTTACACTTATACTAGAAGCCCCCCTAGGGGACTTCTAGTATAAGTGCTTTGATCTCTCATTGAGATCTCTGCAGCATAGATATGCTGCAGAGATCCATGAGATAGGCACTCGTTTACTTCCGGCTGCTGCAGCCGGAAGTAAACGAGTGCCGAGCCGGGGACGGCGCCATCTTGGAGCGGTCCCCGGCCGGCTTCATTTACGGAGATCGCTCCTCCGGGATAACATCCCGGAGGAGCGATCTCCCCACTAGACACCAGGGATGACGCTGCGTCCGGTAATCGGATGCAGCTGTCAACTTTGACAGCTGCATCCGATTACTGTATTAGCGGGCACGGCGATCGGACCGTGCCCGCTAATACCTACGGTCCCGGGCTACACGCGGCACCCGGGACCGGCGCGGTTCAGAGCGGGGCCGCCGCGCGGCCCCGCTCTGAACTCCCTTACCGGCATCAGGGCGTAAATTTACGCCCGATGTCGTTAAGGGGTTAAGTAAATATATAGTAAAACAGCTGGCAGCATTAATCCAAGGGGATCAAGTAAAATGCATTAATGCTGTAAATACTATACTTAGCGCAGCATATTTTCTTTTAATTTTGCTATTTTTGATTAACAAAAGCAAAATGGAAATGAATACATGTTGTTTTAACTTAATATACGGTTTGTATATAATTCACAAACTTGTGAATTTTATGGCTAAAGTTTGCGAATTGACCAAGTGAATTTTTGAAAAATGTGCTAATCTCCAACAAAAATAACCATTTTTTTTTATGCTGTACTAGTTTTATAACATGAAAACTTTTTAACATTAATATGCTTAAAATTGATCTGTTCTGACTTCTATATTCTTTTTTCCACCTAGGGGGCTGTATGGAGGCTCATTTTGGCATTTTATTTATACCATTATAATGTAGATGGGGCATTTTAATTTCTTTTGATTTCTTTTTCTGAGATATGACCAAAATTCTGGCCTTTTAGTATTTTTTCCACATTCATTGTTCACCATGCAAAAACAATAATGTTATATTGCAATCGTTCAGACAATTTTGCACAAGACAATACCTATTACAGACCCCAGGCTGCTATGGCAAAAGATCCTTCCCAGTATACCACCACCCATGTGTATTTACACTGTGTAAATGCTGCTGCCAGTTTTGACAGCAGCATTTAAGCAATTAATAGCCAGCATGGAATGATCGCCCTGTGTTAGTGGTGGCACTATGGTGCTGAACGCAGTGGGGAGCCACTGGGTAAAGAGCGGGCCCAGCTCCTGATCCCCCCAAGTAGAAACTTATTAGCAGCATGACGTACCAGTATAAGGATTGGTTAAGGGATTAAACAGTGAGAGTAGGACTAACCATTACAATCCATATCTGTAGTGCGGGGACTCTGGGTGTTTACGACTGATGAAAGTAATAGAATAAGACCTTGTAACAATTTGTATTCGCTTTTTTTTAACCAACATAAGAAGAAAAACCTTACAATTAAATCTACAAGACAAACCCTCCTTGCTCAGGTAGTAATTGTGGTTAAGCTCATTTATTTTTCAGGCAAACTACCCCATAAACCTTACAGCAGAAGCTATGACGGACATAAATCACGGACAATTTCAATGCTTTCTCTTCAGCTGTTGTACTTTCTGTTTCTAAACTGTCCAGGCAATGTGTAATAGAATCACAAAGGCTGCTTACTTGTCACAATATTGCTACAGGGAGGTTTATACTGCGATCATTCATTCCTGGTTCATTGGAATGAAAACACCTCATCAGTGCTCTGGAGTGTATAATTACTCCTCTTCCTATACTCCTGCTCTATGGCTTTGCCTGCGGCATATATTTATATAGCATTTGGGATTGCATTCTCTTTTTATGTTTACAACCTGTACATAATTTTACATTGAAACTCAAAACTAATCTAAAATGTTATTACTGCCCTTAAGATGGAGCAACAAGTTGACCCTGGGGACCCTCAGACCTCCCATTCATTCATGTCCTGACCATATCCTACCCATTATTTCTATTTATCTGCATCTCCTGGGATCACATTTACTCCTTTAATACTTATGGAGATTACAAAACCTCTCTTGGAATGTTCGGGACCTTTACAAGGAATTCCCAAAATTTGATTAGAAACTTGTTTGGCATATAGCAAGGCTGAGAAGGGATGGAGGGCCAGTTAACTTTTGGGGCTAAGAATTTTCTGGAATAATTTTAGGGTATGATGTCACATTTGCAGTGTAAACACCCAAGTTTTGTAAACGACACCCCCTCAAGGCATTTTCTAGGTGTTTAATAAGCAGAATGGATACAAATAATCTATAAATTAGGGGCAACTAAGACAATGCTACTTTACACCAGTTTGATAAATCTCCCCCTATGTGTGTCCCCAAACTTACCCTGACAGGTGCGATGCACTAAAACTACTTGAATGTAGAATCTTGATTATGGATATACAGTATAATATGGCAGTTTTGTTCTTTCTTAGTGTGTAAGCACAATAAATAAAGCCTCAATCTTTTGTTGCACTGTGGGCGCTGAGAGGTTCTAGAGGAGCATGAGGGCAGAGATGCTGGAAGAAAGAAGAAGGTGGTGAGAAGCCATCGGGCACTGGAGACTTACGGCAAGACTTGTGCGAATGGAGATAAGGAAAAATTAGACAATAGTGAAAATATAATCTAGCAATTAGAGGATATGGGTTTCGGCTTAAATAGAGGTTCAATCTGTCTCAGAAGACATTGAAATATTTAAAAACAGACTCCTTGACTTTGAAAACAGCTCAATAAGATCTGACCTGAGATGTTTGGGTTTTCTCAAGGGAGCTGAGGAGAAATCTATTATTCTTTTTTTTATAAGACTGGCTTGGTTTGAAGACGATGATTTCACTTTTCCTAGTTTAACTCACAGGATTCATCACGTTTCAGCTGCTTCAATTCCCAGCAAGAGAACAAAACCTATTGTAGTTAAAATGATCTCTACCAGACACATGGGTTTTATAAGTTATCTAAAATGGAGTACACCGGACACTATATTATTCTCCGATTATGTAGCTGAAACACTGCAAGATCAAAAATAAAAAATTGCTACCAAAATTCAAAAATTATCTGGAAAGACATGGCTTTATTTTTTTAAGTCCTCCAATAAATTAGAGAAAGGGATCCGCAGTGCAAGAAAAATATGTTAAAATATATAGCTTTATTAGTTTACCTTAAAGCGTAACTGTCATGTTTGTTTTTATTGCAGAAATCAGTAGTATAAGCGATTTTAGGAAACTCTGTAATAGGTTTCATCAGCCAAAAAAGCCTCCTTCTGTCCTCAGGAAGCAATTTCCCAGCCTCCCCCCTGACTTCTTATCTGTGCATTATCAGGCAAACACGTCTTCATTACAGAGAAGCCAGTGAAGACGGGCTCTGCTCTCTCCATTGTAAGCCTATGGAGGGGGGAGAGGCTGAGGGAGATGAGGGAGCAGGAAGAGGTGACATGAAGGTCAGCTGTTTGTAGACTCTCTGGGCACCTAAAACGCTAAATTCAGGTGTCAGAAAGGTCAGTGCTTATCTATGAACTTACTGAGAGAAGATTGCAGGGTGTTGTGCTGTGCAGGACTGCTCCGTGCTCACTCACTCCTAACAGCCCCTCCCCTCTCCATAGCCACATAATGGAGACAGAAATCCTGCTTCATTTGATGTGAGGGGGGAGGCTGGGAGATTGCTTTTTCACTACAGAAGGAAACTCTTTTAGTACATAAAACCTATTACAGAGTTTCTTAAAATCGCTTGTACTGTTGATATTTAATGTTTTCAGAAAAATGACCCTGAAATGACAGTTACGCTTTAAATCCTACACTACGAAATGCTAAAATGAGGCTACCTCCCCCTACCTAATCGGCAATCACTCTTACAAAGTCAGCCCTGACCTCCAACCTTACCCGGTCAAACAATGGGCCAGGAGTCTGGGTGCCAACTGTGGGCAGAAAATTTGGGTCTAAACAAAGAATTCCGTCTGCCAACTGGATACAAAGATGTGACTAATAAATATAGAACTCGTCTTATTCTTAGAATTCTTCTGTATGTACAACTACCGCCTACATCAGGGTGGCATATACACAAAATAAACTGAGAAAACTATTTATTTTAGGCCGTTAGCAGCCAATCACGGTGAACAAAAGCTGAGGTGTACATGGTCGCTGTTTGAGACACAAAAGTGTGCAGTTTTTGCCTCAGATTGATAATTCAGGGCCATTCTCTTTATGACTATTTTGATGCATCAATCAAGAAGCAACAAAGGTAAGAACAAGTGCGGAATATATCATAGTAATGGATTGCACTGTATTCCACAAAGCAGGAGAGTTTGTTAGAAGGAGATGGGTGAGTTATGCAAACTATTTATATTTCTCAACTTATTTAGACTATATTATCAACCACAGCCGCTATATTCAGCTGCAGACAATGGGCGCTGTGCCAGTAATCCAATCCGAGCGTGACTGCAATCCAATTAAAGGGGTTATTCAGCAAAAAATCTTTTTCAAATCAACTGGTTTCTGAAAGTTATATAGATTTGTAATTTGACTGAAAAAGATATTCACTGGTGTACACCTTTAAGCATTGAACACAATGTAAAGTATGGCCATCAGCCGTACTTTATATTGGGTGCACAAGTATTTTCTACGGCTGCTGTTTGCTGAACTGTGGCCTTAGTAAATAGACATGCTTATTATTTTCTATGGCCAATGTTAAATAAAGGCCTTAGTGTATACTGTGTGTATAGTGTATACTGTGTGTGTATACATTATTGCCATTGTTGCATTGAAATCAGTGGAAACATATTAATTTCATTACCAACGGCCCTACAGTTCCTGACACATAGTAATAAAGCTGTATTAAAGCAATGTAGTAATTGTTTCTTTTTTCAGAATGTCCCTTAAGGTTATGTTCAATTATTTCTGTGGCCGTACTGAACAGTGGCCATTGTTCAATACACTGTGTGAACGGCCATTGTTTGCATTGATTTCAATGCAACACTTTTTTTTATGACAAGAACGGCCGTTCTAGTCACAAAAGAAATACGTAGTGTTAATATAGCCTTAACCTTAATGAGCAGAACAAAAACTGCAGGATGTCAGGATCGTTTTAGAACAGAAATAGCAAAAATTGTAAAAGGGTAAAAACATCACCAAAATTCTTAAAATATTTTTTATATAAAAATTTGATGTAAGGAATAGGTTATTTTCAGATGACACATTCCCTTTAAGTACAACACTGCAACCACTGTCCCCATCCATTACTGCTCAGAGCTGTAAAATATTTTATATACATATTACAGCATATATTACAGTGTATATACTTAGTACAGTATATAATACAGTGTATATGACATATTACAGTATACATTAGTGTATATATTACAGTATATACTGTATTACAGTGTAGATTACAGTATATATTACAGTGTATATGACATATTACAATATATTACATATTACAGTATATATTACAGTGTATATACATAGTACAGTATATAATACAGTGTATATGACATAGTACAGTATATATTAGTGTATATGAAATATTACAGTATACATTAGTGTATATATTACAGTATATACTGTATTACAGTGTAGATTACAGTATATATTACAGTGTATATGACATATTACAATATATTACATATTACAGTATATACCTTGCAGTCATTCTCGGTAACACAGCCCGATGCTCTGGGAATGGAGGCTGATTGATTGTGTAAAGAATAATGTTCTAGTGATCAGCGTTTGATTACTGACCAATCAAAGCTCATTGATTATTTCCTTGTATGAAGCTAATAAATAATAAATTGGCTGTATTATTAACCATTTCATGCTCTTGTGTAGCTGTTCCCGCTGCAGGTATTAATGACCCGATCCGGGATTCTACATTATTCCTTCTACTTCTGCCTGTAGCAGATCTATAGCTTATAAATAAAACATTAAAAAGTTGTGGAGCGATTTCTTCTGGATTAATTTAATACAGTTTTAGAGTTTCAGATGAATGTGAGAAGAATACGCAAGTACTTACAGTGAGATAGATTTATTTCATGTTATTGCGCTGCAATTAGAAGATGCAGATTATTACTAGAAACAATTAGCAAAATTTAGTGCAGGCGGCAAGTCATAAACAATGAAACAATGCAGGAAATCTATAAGATATGAGCTAACAATATCAGAAAGAGAGTAGCAGGGGAAAGAAGGGCAGTTATTACCTTAACCCCTTAGTGACAGCGGCTAGGCTGTTGTTTTTTTACTGTATTATAGATGCCACCAACTGCCAGGTCCAAAGAAAATACCGTATTTTCCGGCATATAAGACGACCCTTGACCCTGTGCGGTCAGGCAGGGGTTAACTGCAGCTACATTTAAAAAAAACAAAACATTTAACTCACCTGGGGCTCGTTCCAGTCATCGGTTTACCTCCCGTACCGTTCCCGGCGCAGGCAGTGTGACTTACACTATCTGTGCCGGAGATCCCCGAACCTCTCCTGGGCAGCCAGGCGTCTCATCTGAGAGGCTTGGAGACGCTCGGCTGCTGGGAGAGCTTCAGAGACTTCCAGCGGCTCTCTCATTCTCCCGAAGCTCTCTCGGGAGAGGTTCGGCGATCTCCGTTTTAAGGAACGGTATGGGAAGCGCGCTGATGCCGGGAACGGGCCCCAGGTGACTAAACTGTTTGTTTTTTTTTATAGTGGTCGCCCCATACGGTGGGGGAGCTCAAAAATGACTGCATCCCCACCGTATGGGGCGACCACTATAAAAAAAATAAACAGACCAGACCATACCTGGCATATAAGACAACCCCATTCTAAGAAGATTTTTCGGGGTTAAAAAAGTCGTCTTATACGCCGGAAATTACGGCATCAAAAAAAATTTCATTTTTTTCATTACATTATCCCCCACCCCAAATTTAATCAGTAACTTGCATGAAGATGATCGCACTATAGTTTGCTATAAAATTAGATGTTCTGGATCAGCTCTGGAGAAGTGGGGAACTGGCATGAGTGCTGTGGGAGGAGGGAATCCCCAGGGAGGGAGGGCTGTGATGGAGAGCTGAGGAAAAGCAAAGCACTTTGGGAATTGTAGTACTAAGCAAATCCTGCATCAACAACAGTTTTTGGTGGCTTCAGAACAGAGAGTCCTTTTACACAGACTAATTTATCTAACAGATTTTAAAGCCAAAGCCAGGAACAGACTATAAACAGAGAACAGGTCATAAAGGAAATACTGAGATTTCTCCTCTTTTCAGATCCATTCCTGGCTTTGGCTTATAGGAGTCCCAGCACAGGTTTGCCACAAAGTTTATTATGCACCTGGGCAAAGTAACTTGCCCAGGTTCCCACAGTGGGATATGGTTAGAGTGTGTTCTGTGTTTTTCCCCACTAGGGGTCACTACTGTGTTTTCTGTATGCCTTATGTTATGCAAAGCTGAAGGAAGCATTGGGTTAACTGCGTTTGTCACGTTTGTTTTCTTCCTATTACAGGTGCAGTTTGCCCCTTTAAAAGGTTGGCTCCTGGTGGGGGGAGTTCTTTAGTCAGTTCAGTGGAGTGAGAGCAACACAGAGACAGTTCCTGCTGCAGTGATGTCAGGGCCTGGCTTAGGCTAGGACCCTTGTCAGTGACCAAGAGACTGAAACATTTATTATGCAAGTCACTACCACTAGAATGCAAAGCTGGACACCTCAGGAGGAAAGGACATCCTCTGAGGAATCCCTTTTCCACGCCAGGGATAATCTCAAGAAGAGACAGGTCAGTATACCTGAGTTTGGTACTGACCCCAGCAGGACAAAGCTGCAGCTTACGCCTAAGTATCCTGCTTTAACGCACGGCTGTTCTGAAAAGTTTCAGGAATTCTGCTTAACCCAGCGTACCTGGGACCTCGGGTACTACGCTAATAGGACGGTTATCCCGACACTGTAGGCCATAAGGCGGTCAGATACGTGAGTACAGGTATCTACTTCACTCTTAAAGGACAACTCCTGTGGGACCCCCCCCCCCAAAAAAAACAAAACACAGACACACACAGACACCATACTCACCATCCCTCCGGTGATGATTGCCACTCCATTCGCCCGCCGTCCGCCTCACCGTCACCGCCGTCCAGCAATGTCTCTGACTTCCGGGTCCTGGGGATGGAAAAGGCTGCCAGTGCGCTTGCGCACCGGCAGCCTTTTCATTGGCTGGAGCGCATCACATGGCTTCCAGCAACCTCAGCCAATCAGGGCTGAGCAAGCTGGAAGCCATGTGATGCACTCCAGCCAATGAAAAGGCTGCTGGTGCGCATGTGCACCAGCTGCCTTTTCTGTCCCATTCACTCTCTATGAAGATGCCGAGGAGGAAGAAGACCCGAACCACCCCCCGGCTCTGATTCGTTGTCGTCACCAGATGCCGCCCGGGAGAAGAGGACCGTGACGATCGTAATAGGTAATGTATATATTCTTTAACTTCCGGGCGGGGGGGTCGGGGGTCCTAAAGTGGGGAAAGGGGGCCTGACCGGGTATTTAACCAAATTACAAAGTTATATAACTTTGTAATGTGTGTTAAATAAGCTAAAAAAAATTTCATGGGAGTTGTCCTTTAACTACGCTATCCAGTACACAAATACGTTGGACAGGGCCCTCAAGATGCTTCTCTGCTCTCACTTGTACAGTTACTACATTTGTGAGATGTGCCTGTGAATTACTTTTTACAGCATTACATGTAAATTGTAGGGTATATGTCTGGTATATATGTTTATGGACAATGATTTAGTTCCAGGTTCTCTGTGTTTATTAACCAGTTGGAGTTCCTTTTAGTTCTAGATCATCTACGGCCAACATCAATGTGCTCTATGACTAATACCTAAATGGAGGCTACATGCTAGTAACGTAATATTCAGTTTCCATACAGCAGCCCCATTAAGCTTGTTTTATCACAGTGTGATATGGGTTTTTTTTTTTTATTCTTTGGAAACGAATGAAGAAACAGTGAAGAGAAGAGACTCCTTATTATAAGAAATACAATGTATGCAGAGTGCAACAAGTGCGAGGACTTTTCCTGTTTAGTTATGAAGATTTTGAAAGTGGGAGCCATCCTGAGAAAAGTGACATTGCCGGAGTTTGGTCATCCGCTATTTTCTGTGCGCGGCACGCCAGACACATTATAATGTTCTGTACTGGAGGCGACAGACTTTTTGTGTGGAGTAAAACCTGGTTATCTTTTTCACCTCCAGTGGTGCTCAGAGCACGACTAGCAGCAAGACAGCGGTAATAGATTTCTAATTAGCCATTCCCATCTATTTATCACGGCTTGAGACAAGAACAAACAACTTCATCTGTAGAGCGCTGAGATTCACACATCTGCAACGCTAAGGGAAATCCACGATTAATATCTCACAACACTCGCCTCAGCACAGTCACATAGCAAGATTTCCAATTGAACACAGTAAAAGACTATTGCACTGAATTATTTCACACATGGCTGCTACCTCTTCCATTACTAAGTGTTCTGCTAGCTTCTATGTTTATACATGAACAATATAGAAATATGGACGTCTAGAGCTGAAAATGAACAGTTGCGCTGAGACAATGTGTTTCTGAAAGCAGATTTATCTTGTTTTTTCCCCCTAATGCTTTACTATAGCACTACTTAAAGTGTCCCTGTCGTTATAACTTCCAAAATCTAAATCAACAGTAGATGTCATATAAAGCAAGTTTGCAATATACAGCAATTATTTTTTATTATGCTGTAAAACAAGGCTGAACTTACCAAAAATCCAGGTCCCAGTCTCCTGAAGGCAGCTATATAACAGCTATACTTACTGTATCCAGGTCCAGTCTCCTGAAGGCAGCTATATAACAGCTATACTTACTGTATCCAGGTCCAGTCTCCTGAAGGCTGCTATATAACAGCTATACTTACTGTATCCAGGTCAAGTCTCCTGAAGGCAGCTATATAACAGCTATACTTACTGTATCCAGGTCCAGTCTCCTGAAGGCTGCTATATAACAGCTATACTTACTGTATCCCGGTCCAGTCTCCTGAAGGCTGCTATATAACATTTATACTTACTGTATCCAGGTCCAGTCTCCTGAAGGCAGCTATACTTACTGTATCCAGGTCCAGTCTCCTGAAGGCAGCTATATAACAGCTATACTTACTGTATCCAGGTCCAGTCTCCTGAAGGCAGCTATATAACAGCTATACTTACTGTATCCAGGTCCAGTCTCCTGAAGGCAGCTATATAACAGCTATACTTACTGTATCCAGGTCAAGTCTCCTGAAGGCAGCTATATAACAGCTATACTTACTGTATCCAGGTCCAGTCTCCTGAAGGCTGCTATAAAACAGCTATACTTACTGTATCCCGGTCCAGTCTCCTGAAGGCTGCTATATAACATTTATACTTACTGTATCCAGGTCCAGTCTCCTGAAGGCAGCTATACTTACTGTATCCAGGTCCAGTCTCCTGAAGGCTGCTATATAACAGCTATACTTACTGTATCCAGGTCCATTCTCCTGAAGGCTGCTATATAACAGCTATACTTACTGTATCCAGGTTCAGTCTCCTGAAGGCTGCTATATAACAGCTATACTTACTGTATCCAGGTCCAGTCTCCTGAAGGCTGCTATATAACAGCTATACTTACTGTATCCAGGTCCAGTCTCCTGAAGGCTGCTATATAACAGCTATACTTACTGTATCGAAGGTCCAGTCTCCTGAAGGCTGCTATATAACAGCTATACTTACTGTATCCCGGTCCAGTCTCCTGAAGGCTGCTATATAACATTTATACTTACTGTATCCAGGTCGTCTCCTGAAGGCAGCTATACTTACTGTATCCAGGTCCAGTCTCCTGAAGGCAGCTATATAACAGCTATACTTACTGTATCCAGGTCCAGTCTCCTGAAGGCAGCTATATAACAGCTATACTTACTGTATCCAGGTCCAGTCTCCTGAAGGCTGCTATATAACAGCTATACTTACTGTATCCAGGTCCAGTCTCCTGAAGGCTGCTATATAACAGCTATACTTACTGTATCCAGGTCCAGTCTCCTGAAGGCAGCTATATAACAGCTATACTTACTGTATCCAGGTCCAGTCTCCTGAAGGCAGCTATATACCAGCTATACTTACTGTATCCAGGTCCAGTCTCCTGTAGGCAGATTTTCTGATTTGTGGTGGTTGAAAAAACAGACTAAACAGAAGAATTCCGGCCAGTACAGAGAGTCACGGCTCAATGTGTTTATCAATCACATGACTGCCTTCTCTCTGTGAACGCTCAGATGGCCAGGGAAACATGGGACTTCCTGTTTTCTGTGAAAAAGAGAGTCAGAAAAAAGGAAGTGCCGCGTTTTCCATAACTTAAAAAAAAATACATGTAAATTGCAAACTTGCTTTATATCACATCAACTGTTGATTCAGATTTTGAAAGTTTTAACGACAAGATACTTTAAAATATTGCCTTTACAGCCAACCATAGAAGGCTGACATAAAGGGAACCTGTCACTTCTGAAGGGCCTCCCGAATCCACCCTACCTCTGGATACAGCCCCCCCATACTTACCCAATCCTGACGGTCCCGCTGCGGAGATGCAATATGCAAATGAGTGGAAATGAGTCAAACATTCACAGGAAATCAGTGCTCCAGTATACAAAACGTAAAGATAACAGCAGTAATAAAGTCATATTGTACATCTTAGGATACTGGGCTCAAGCACATAATGGAGAGGAATACTTATTGTCCATGTTATTCAGGAGATCTTTGGATCAGGTGCACAGAACAATGTAAGTGATCCATCATTCTGTTCAGCTTCTCTGCCACTAGTTTATGTTACCCTGAGATAGGACGCCATAATCCTACTGACACAGTCTCTTTAACAGTGAACTTGCTGTCAGTCTGTGGATAGAACATAATAAACAGCTATACATGGGGAATAAAGCGTGTCCTGTAGTTCTTGATTGTAAATGACTCACCATGACATCTGAAGCAGCTAATAGACATTTTAATTAGCCATTTCAGTCTTGCCCTCTCGGTGACTGTATTGGATGGTTGTCAATGTGAATTAACCTGCTAGGTTGGAAATCAGTCAGAGGCGAGTCACACCACCAACCCCATATTTACCTGCGAATCCCTTGTGCTAGAATATAATATATTCATGAATATCATTTAACAAAGTTTCCTCATCTAAAATACCAAGCAGACATATGCAGTGTCCCAGCACAGGTGTGCCACTAAGTACTATACACCTGGGTAAAGTAACTCTTTCAGGTTCACACAAACAGGGATGAAGGAGATTGAATTATGTGTTTTTCCCCACTAGGTGTCACTGTTGTATTTATTATATGTACTGTATTATGCACAGCTGAAGGAAGAAATGGGTTAACTACTGTTTGTCACATATTATGTTTCCGCCTTGCACAGCTGCAGGCTTGTTTCCCTCACTTTTCTGCGTATCCTATGTATTCTCTCTTACGCACAAACAGCCCCACCAATCACAAGCTAGCAAAGTACCCCTATAAAAAAGAGCTAGCTCCTGCTGGGAGGGCTTTTTGGTGTCAGTAAGACTGGGACAAACACAGAGAGCAGAGTTCCTGCTGTAGTGAAGCCAGGGCCTGACTTAGGCCAGGACCCTTGTCAGGGACCAAGACTTATTCTTTTAACCTACCATGTTATTCTGCAAACATAGGCAGAGCGTAGGGATCGGGCATGTCATCGTGCCCGTTCTAGATTGGTGCCCATGACAGCCTCCGACCTTGAGAGGTTTCTGTGCATTTTTGATAACAGTACTGCAAATAATTTATGAAGTATTGTTATGAATGCAGTGAAACTGCAATGTGTTAACACAGCCTGTGGAGCCCTACATATTCCACTGTGAGAAGGAAATACCCCTTTAACGGATTGAAAATTCCTTTAAAAAAAAAAAAAAAAAAGAGGGAAAACCAAAAAAGATGCTTTTTATGCAGGAACATTTGAGCTCCATCAACTTCATTCCCAACTTCTACCTCATGCATTGCTCTATAGAAAATCAGACACACAGCACTGCAACATTATAGATACATTAATTTAGTAAAAGTAAAATGTTTTAATTCTTTTAACGCCAAAGTATTTTAGATGAGAAGCTTGTTCTACTTATTCTGCTAAATCTGCATTGGAAGCACTTTCCCCGATTATTTGGATGTGAATGTGCTGTTCCAGGAATAAGGTGCTCCGGCAGAACGCAGAACAAAAGCCATTGTCAAGAGACCGAGGTTTGCTGCATATTGATTATACAGAAAGATTTAAGAGAAGAAATTAGGACCAGGACTAATTACGTTCATTAGACAAGAAACAAGCGCAGCATGAAAATACAATACACGGGTAACAGGGAAATGTTTAAACAAATGTTAACAAAATACTGTGCTGCGTATTGATCTGAACAGAACATTCATTTTACATGTGACCTAATAACCCCTAATTAATAGTATTAATGTAAATGAATTGCAATGGGCTGCTAAGCAAATGCTCTACAGAGGCTCAAAGGTAGGCGTAGACATAGTACCAATAGTAAAGGGAAAACTCGGGAGCGGATTTAGCTTTTGGTTTGAGTCTCTGTCCATCACCTCCTATCCTGGTAATTTCCTCTGCCCTAGCTTATGATGGGTTTCACTTACATGGTGGTAGAGGCCAGGTTAGCACCTGGTTCCCGCCAAATATACTCCAGCCTGTTCCCGCCAGCTGTTCTGTCTTCTCAGTATCCCTCCCCGCTCCACAGTAACAGGCTGCATGTCTGCACCGACAGATCTAACTGAACAGCCCTTGCCCTAAACTGTATACATCATCTCTCTGAGCTATAATGTGTTTTTTTTAAGCAATTTGTCAGCCATCGGCCGCATATTGCTATTACACGTAGCACTAGAATTGCTGTACAGTCATAGCCAACAGTTTTGAGAATGATACAAATATTAATTTTTACAAAGTCTACAGCTTCTGTTTTTAAAATGGCAATTTGCATATACTCCAGAATGTTATATAGAGGGATCAGCTTAACAGCAATTATTTGAAGTCAATATTTGCCTAGAAAATGAACTTTATCCCCCAAAACACATTTCAGCATCATTGAAGCCCTGCCTTACAAGGACCATCTAACATTGTTTCAGTGATTGCTCCATTAACACAGGTGTGGGTGTTGATGAGGACAGGGCTGGAGATCAATCTGTCACGATTAAGTAAGAATGACACCACTGGACACTTTAACCCCTTAAAGCGACTCTGTACCCACAATCTGACCCCCCAAACCACTTGTACACCTTCGGATAGCTGCTTTTAATCCAAGATCTGTCCTGGGGTCCATTCGGCAGGGGATGCTGTTATTGTCATAAAAACAACTTTTAATCCGGCAGTGTTGTGTCTAACGGCTGGGGCTTACATTTGTATATGCATTAGGCTGGCACACCCTCTCTGTCCCTCCTCCTCACTAGGAATGCTCCAGGCAGATTGCTTCTTATTCCCCACCTGTGTGTATATTGAACATGGGCTGGATCGTAAATACACCTGTGCAAAGCTCAGGAGCATTCCTAAAGATGAGGAGGGTGGGGAGGAAGGACGGAGAGGTGGTGCCAGCCTAATGCATATACAAATGTAAGCCCCAGCCGTTAGACACAGCACTGAAGGATTAAGGCTGCATTCCCACGTTCCGTGATCAGACGTCGAATGCCAGTACCGGAGTCCCCCCGCACCCGGACAGTATCTGTAATTAGATGCTGGGAGCGGGGGAGACTGTATTCATAAGCGCCGCGCTGTAGTAACAGCACCGCGCGGCTGATTTATTACAGTGCGGCGCTTATGAATACAGTCTCCCCCGCTCCCAGCATCTAATTACAGATGCTGTCCGGGCGCGGGGGGACTCCGGTACTGGCATTCCACTTCCGTGATCCGTCAGAATCACGGAACGTGGGAATGCAGCCTAAAAGTTTTTATGACAATAACTGCATCCCCTGCTGAACGGACCCCAGGACAGATCTTGGATTAAAAGCAGCTATCTGAAGGTACAAGTGGTTTGGGGGGGGACAGATTGTGGGTACAGAGTCGCTTTAAAGGGAACCAAAAAATCACCCTAATGATAAGGAAACGTGCTGGCACATCACCCAGCACGCTTCCCAAACATCCCCCCTGTACCCTCCGTGCCCCCCTCTATTAGACTGTATTCTTACTTTTATGATGTCCCGCGCTGTATGTAAATGCCGGCCAAGTAGTCACGGTGGGCGGTGGAATAGTTGTAATCACGCCCAGAGGGGCATGATTGAAAGACCTGCATTCCACCGACGTCACCAGAGGCCTGCGTTACACGTCGGTAGTGCGGCAACGTCTTAAGCACGCCGTGCATGTGCTGTACGGTGGGAGAAGACTGACACACTGCGCATGCGCAACATCCTGAAGACATCGGAACGCCGCCGCCGTGGAACGCAGGCCCCGGGTGACATCGGCACAACGCAGGTCTTTCAATCACGTCCCTCTGGGCGTGATTAAAACTATTCCACCGCCCAGGAACGTGACTAGATGCGCCCAGGATTGCCCACTGTGACTACTTGCCCTGCATTTACATACAGCGCGGGACATCATAAAAGTAAGAATACGGTCTAATAGAGGGGGGAGTGGAGGTACAGGGGATGTTTGGGAAGCGTGCTGGGTGATGTGCCAGCACGTTTCCTTATCATTAGGGTGATTTTCTGCGTGATTGTTTCCCTTTAAGGACAGAGCCAATCACAATTTTTGCGTTTTCGTTTTTCCTTCTTGTGCTTAAAAGGCCATAGCACTTGCATTTTTCCACCTAGAGACCCACATGAGCCCTTATTTTTTGCGCCACTAATTGCACTTTGCAATGACAGGCTGAATTTTTTCATAAAGTACATTGGAAAACCAGAAAAAAAATAAGTGTGGTGAAACTAAAAAAAAAACAAAAACAAAACGCATTTTTTTGTTTGGGGGTATTTGTGTTTACGCCATTCCCCCTGGGGTAACACTGACTTGTTATATATGTTCCTCAAGTCATTACGATTAAAATGATATTTAACATGTACAACTTTTATTGTATCTGATGGCCTGTAAAAAATTCAAACCATTGTTAACAAATATATGTTCCTTAAAATCGCTCCATTCCCCGGCTTATAGCGCTTTTATACCTTGGTCTATGGGGCTGTGTGAGGTGAAATTTTTTGCGCCATGATGT
This sequence comes from Dendropsophus ebraccatus, assembly GCF_027789765.1. Lineage (NCBI taxonomy): Eukaryota > Metazoa > Chordata > Amphibia > Anura > Hylidae > Dendropsophus > Dendropsophus ebraccatus. The sequence continues at coordinate 147,143,380 of NC_091460.1, read as the reverse complement.
GTACTTTCTATCGGTACCTTGATTGCGCACATGCGACTTTTTGATCGCTTTTTATTACAATTTTTCTAGATTTGATGCTACCCAAAATGCGCAATTTTGCACTTTGGGATTTTTTTGCGCTTATGCCGTTTACCGTGCAAGATCAGGAATGTGATTAATAGTTTGGGCGATTACGCACGCGGCGATACCAAACATGTTTATTTATTTATAACCTGGGAAAAGGGGGGGTGATTCAGACTATTAGGGGAAGGGGCTTTTTATTGACAACACTATTTTTTTTTTTTTACACTTATACTAGAAGCCCCCCTGGGGGACTTCTAGTATATACACTTCGATCTCTCATTGAGATCTTTGCTGTATACTTATACAGCAAAGATCAATGCAGCCAAGATCAATGCCTGCCGAGCCAGGGTCAGCGCCATCTTGGCGGAGACCCCGGCATGTAATAGACACGGAGATCGCTCCTCCGGGACAACGTCCCGGGAGAGCGATCTCCGCCACTAGACACCAGGGAAGTGCTGCATCCAATAACCGGATGCAGCTGTCAACTTTGCTACACACGGCACCCGGGATTGCGGCGGTTCAGAGCGAGGAGGTTGGTGCTTGGCATCATTGTTTCTGTTCTGTTAACCATGGTTATCTCTAAAGAAACACGTGCAGTCATCATTGCACTGCACAAAAATGGCCTGACAGGGAAGAGTATCGCAGCTAGAAAGATTGCACCTCAGTCAACAATCTATCGCATCATCAAGAACTTCAAGGAGAGAGGTTCCATTGTTGCCAAAAAGGCTTCAGGGCACCCAAGAAAGACCATCAAGCGCCAGGTCAGTCTCTTAAAAGTGTTTTAGCTGCAGGATTGGGCTACCAGCAGTGCAGAGCTTGCTCAGAATTGGCAGCAGGCAGGTGTGAGTGCATCTGCACGCATTGTGAGACTGCAGAGACTCTTGGAGCAAGGCCTGGTCTCAAGAAGGGCAGCAAAGAAGCCACTTTTCTCCAGAAAAAAACATCAGGGACAGACTGATATTCTGCAAAAGGTACAGGGAGTCGACTGCTGAGAACTGGGGGAAAGTCATTTTCTCTGATGAATCCCCTTTCCGATTGTTTGGGACATCTGGAAAACAGCTTATTGGGAGAAGACGAGGTGAGCGCTACCACCAGTCTTGTCTCATGCCAACTGTAAAGCATCCTGAAACCATTCATGTGTGGGGTTGCTTCTCAGCCAAGGGAATCGGCTCTCTCAGTCTTGCCTAAAAACACGGCCATGAATAAAGAATGGGACAAGAATGTCCTCCAAGAGCAACTTCTCCCAACTGTCCAAGAGCAGTTTGGCCATCAACAATGCCTTTTCCAGTATGATGGAGCGCCTTGCCATAAAGCAAAGGTGATAACTAAATGGCTCAGGGAATAAAACAGAGATTTTGGGTCCATGGCCTGGAAACTCTCCAGATTTTAATCCCATTGAGAACTTGGTCAATCATCAAGAGACGGGTGGACAAACAAAAACCAACAAATTCTGACAAAATGCAAGCATTGATTGTGCAGGAATGGACTGCTATCAGTCAGAATTTGGTCCAGAAGTTAATTGAGAGCAGCCGGGGAGAATTGCAAAAGTCCTGAAGAAGGTTTAACACTGCAAATATTGATTTGCTGCAGTAACTCATTCTGACAGTATAAGCTTTTGTTGCTCATAATATGATTGCAATTATATTTCTCTGTGATAAAAAACATCTGACAAACACACACAAAAACCAGAGGGCGGCAGATCATGTGACAATATAAGATTTGTGTCATTCTCAAAACTTTTGGCCATGACTGTATTTTATCAATCCGCTTCAGAAAATACATAATTTAAGAGATCAAAAAGGCATATGTGGTGTCCCACTCTTACGTGCCCTAGGCACTTGTCGTAAAGTTCTCTCTCCAGGTTCTGTGGTGATGAAGGTAGTATTCTCAAATTTCACAACTAGGTGTCAGCGTTATTTCTAAGTCTTGTTGTTCCATTGCACAGCTTAAGATAGGAAAGGGTTACTGTAATGTTTACCATGTGTTTTGCTGGCCTATAGAAGATGCTCTCTTCTTCTAGCCTATCACATTTTCTTTCTTTGCACACATTCCTTTCCACCACTCACAGGGTACCTGACTTGGCCCCTGTAGGAGGCTACTTGATGGGAGTATGTGTAGCATCAGTTCTGATTCAGATTCTCGTGGGAGAGGAACACAGAGCAAATGTCCCTGCTGTAACCAAGCTAGGGCCTGGCTCTGCCAGGAACCTTGTCCGGGACAACAGTTTAGTCCAGTCTGGTTCTAGTCTCAGACACGAGTGTGGTCAGATGTAAATAAAGACACTTAGTTCTTGCAGTACTTATACTATATCTACCATGCAGTGCTAAACAATACTAAAGGGAGAAGAGTCTGGGAACAGCCTAGCCCACACCCTGAACCAGTCTAAAAGGTGAAAGGCAGTATCCTGATATAAAAAAGGAACTAGCCTGGATAGGACAAAGCTACCAGAAGGTCTAAGTATCCTATCTCGCAGTGCACGTGTGGTGTCCCACAAAGGTGGTTCTTTTTCTTTTTGTGCCTCATACACCTGTCCAAAATGGGTTACTGTTCTTCTCTTCTATCTCTCTTTACTTCTGCATGCACACTCCTAACCCACTCACAGCACACTTTAGATATGATGGGAGATAGGAAGTCACACGGGTAAAGGAAGTGTAGCTCAGTCTTAGTAAGGTTCCTGTGCAGAGAGGACACAAGACAGGACACTCCCTGCTGCAGTCAAGCTGGGCCCTGTCAGGGACAGCTGAACCAGTCCAGAGAGGCTTTTGTAGCTAGACTCTGCAGAGACAGGATGCAACCTACATCTTTTCTTCAAGTGATGCTACACAACACTATGCAGTATTAAGCCCCTTCCAGGAGAGGACAAGTCAGAGACAACCTCAACCCACACCGTAGACAATCCCAGGTAACAAGGTCTGGGGCCTGTGTCACCCTCTAGGAAGGTTCAGCCAAGTCTAGTGAGCATAAGGTGGAGTGAAGACTAAAGGTCAATACACGGGCACAGGTGTTCTCGTCTTCTAAGTATTGTACCTTATCCTCCAACATCCCAGCAGAGCACAGTTGTGGTTTCCCACTACGGATGTTGCTCATATTCACACCCTTCGTAAATGTCTGTACTTTTGTGTGGTCTTATTGCAGCTACAGTACCACTAGAGATGACCACTAGATGTCACTGTATTGTGTAACTTGTATGGAAGCTGCACGGCTGAAGTATCTCAGGGGTTATTTTTATATGTACCAAATTCTTTTGCCTCTCTTCTTTCCCCTCTTCTGTTGCACTCTTTCCACCCAACCAGAGCGCACCTCACACGTTGGACGGGAAGGGGAGGAGTTCACGAGTGTGTGTGTTTTTAGTCAGTACCCCGCATGGGTAGGACACGGGACAGAATCCGCTTACAAACATCTTTCTTGAAGCATCAAACAAGCTGTGTAATGCCCTGTTAAACCCTTCACGAGAGGACTAGCCAACAAATAACCTCAACCCACGCCGAGGACTTGGAGTAACTTACAGTGCAGGACAGTATCCACAAGAGAGCCAAAGAGGTAGGAACTGATCTTGGTGGAGCAAAGTTACTAAAGGTCTATGAACTCCATCTCGCAGCACAGGTGAACTTAGGAAATCCTAACCATTCCGCTCATCCCAGGTAACAGGGTCTGGGGCCCGTGTCACCCATTGGTGAGAGTAGGTTGAGACTCTTACGACACTCTCCTCTCTACTACGCTACTTCAGTACAACCTTATCAACTCTACTACATCCTACTCAACACTTCTCACACAGATCTGGTGGTTATATATTTGTGTATTTATTTGAACTGTATCAAGTGTATCAAGATTTGTTGTATTACCTGCTGCACATTAACAAGTAGTAAACCAAGTCAACATTACCAACTGAGTCTGATTATTCACCACCACCTGCACAGCGTATACACCGCAACCTTGGGACATTTCCCCTTTCTTTCTGTGGGTGGCAGGTCCTACCATTATTTGGGAGGGTTACTACACCGCTCTGGCCATCTGGGACTATATCACCTGTGACATTATCCCAAGCGACCCTGCATCAACCCGACAAGACACCGACCACAGGGGAAAACGGTACAACTGGCCTTATATCTTAAAAGCAGGCGTGCCATCACACCTGTGTGCCCACCAGCACCACCATAACGTGACAAAACCCTAAGGTTCGGCTGTATCTCGGCCATCAACCACAGTAGTGGCGTCACACTGCCATCTAGCAAGTGACCGCACAGTACTAACGATATCCTCCTCTCTGCATCACTCTACAAGCTACCCAGTCAGTACAACTATATTTAACACTGTATTCCTGTCGCAGATTCGGTTGCTGTTTTGCCAAGTATATATCTACAAGTGTTATCAAGTGTATTAGCCAGTGCTTTATCAAGAGAAACGTCATAATTGTGTATCCTGCTGCAAGCACATATTCTTCAGTAAAACAGCTTTATTTATGATAAATAGACTCTGTGATCCTTTGCCTTACACCAACACAGTATACACAACCTTGGGACACTCCCCCTTTCTGTGGGTGGCAGATCGGATAGTCCAGGAGGGTCATTATACAACTCAGGTCATCTGTGATTACACTAACCCAAGGGACCCGGTAGCAGCCTGGCAGGACACTGACCACAGGGGAAAAAGGTACAACGGCCTTGTAAAATAAAAGCAGGCGTGCCATCACACGTAGGCCCAACCAGCACTGGAGTCATGATATAGCACCTCAAGGTCCAGCTGTATCTCGGCCAACCACCACCGGAGTGGCGTCACACCTCACCACCTAGCAAGTGACCGTCCGCTCCTCTGACACAACACCCCAGGGGTACACCACACAGGCAATTAGGACATCCTCGGGAACTTAGCTCCAACCAGGTAACCAAAGCTGGGACTTGTATCACCTAGGAGGACAAGTCACTCGGCACTGTAGGGCAGAAGGTGGTCAGACTATAGTCTACACACAGGTACAAGTATTCTCTCAAGTTTAGAGTACATTGCTATATTTGGTCGGGACTCCCTTGACAAACTCCTCTCCTCTACTTTCAACTCTTCAAGCACCGCTACAACTACCTCTATTTTACTCTGCTTCTTCAAGCATCTCCTCAGCACAGGCAAGCTCAAGCACTATAGTCTGTGTAACCTCCCCCCACACACTGCCCGGGAGCCCGGCCTCACCCACCCCCACACACTGCCTGGCCTCACCCTCCCCCACACACTGCCCGGGAGCCGAGCCTCAATCTCCCCCCACACACACTGCACGGGAGCCCGGCCTCGCCTCACCCTCCCCCCACACACTGCCCGGGAGCCCGGCCTCACCCTCCCCCACACACTGCCCGGGAGCCAAGCCTCATCCTCCCCCCACACACACTGCACGGGAGCCCGACCTCGCCTCATCCTCCCCGCACACACTGCCGGGAAGCCGAGCCTCATCCTCCTCCACACACTGCCCGGCCTCCCCCCACACACTGCCCGGGAGCCCGGCCTCCCCCACCCCCCACACACTGCCCGGCCTCCCCCCTCACCCCACACACTGCCCGGGAGCCCGGCCTCACCCACCCCCCCACACACTGCCCGGCCTCCCCCTTCCCCCACACACTGCCCGGCCTCCCCCACCCCCCACACACTGCCCGGCCTCCCCCACACACTGCCCGGGAGCCCGGCCTCATCCTCCCCCCACACACTGCCCGGGAGCCAGGCCTCGCCTCATCCTCTCCCCACACACTGCCCGGGAGCCAGGCCTCGCCTCATCCTCTCCCCACACACTGCCCGGGAGCCCGGCCTCATCCTCTCCCCACACACTGCCCGGGAGCCAGGCCTCGCCTCATCCTCTCCCCACACACTGCCCGGGAGCTCGGCCTCACACACACCCCCACACACTGCCCGGGAGCTCGGCCTCACACACACACACTGCCCGGGAGCCCAGCCTCATCCTCCCCCACACACTGCCCGGGAGCCCAGCCTCATCCTCCCCCACACACTGCCCGGGAGCCCGTGCTGACAGGAAAGCCCGCGCACACAGTTGAGCAGAGCCCCGCGCACACAGTTGAGCAGAGCCCCGCCCACACACGTGGCTGGTCACATGGGGGTGACGTCATCTCTGGCCCTTCCGGTGGGTGGGCTGTAGTCATGGCTGCGCCCTTGCTGCATGAGAGCAGACGTGGCTGCCGGCTGGTGCTGGTGCTGTGTGTGAGGCGGCAGCTCCGTGAGAAAGGACCATGGAGGAGGGCGAGCAGCAGCTGGCAGCATGCCAGAGACCCGGGGTACATAGCAGCCTGATACTGTGTAATGTAGGGGGCAGACTCCGGCCTCCAGCTGCTACAGGACTACAACTCCCAGCATGCCCGGCCGGAGCCTGACCCCCTGATGTAATGCCTGGCCTCTATTCCCTGACACGGTGCAGAGGTCGCACTATGATAGAAAAATAAAGTTATAGATGAGGTGATCTGCATCCTGTGCCTCTCCTGCTCCACCAGCCTTGTATCTGTTCTGCGGCGGAGCCTTGTATCTGTATCTGTTCTGCAGCGGCGGAGCCTTGTATCTGTTCTGCGGCGGCGGAGCCTTCTATCTGTTCTGCAGCGGCGGAGCCTTCTATCTGTTCTGCAGTGGCGGAGCCTTGTATCTGTTCTGCAGCGGCGGAGCCTTGTATCTGTTCTGCAGCGGCGGAGCCTTGTATCTGTTCTGCAGCGGCGGAGCCTTGTATCAGTTCTGCAGCGGCGGAGCCTTGTGTCTGTTCTGCAGCGGCGGAGCCTTGTATCTGTTCTGCGGCGGAGCCTTGTATCAGTTCTGCAGCGGCGGAGCCTTGTATCTGTTCTGCAGCGGCGGAGCCTTGTGTCTGTTCTGCAGCGGCGGAGCCTTGTATCTGTTCTGCGGCGGAGCCTTGTATCAGTTCTGCAGCGGCGGAGCCTTGTATCAGTTCTGCAGCGGCGGAGCCTTGTGTCTGTTCTGCAGCGGCGGAGCCTTGTATCTGTTCTGCGGCGGAGCCTTGTATCAGTTCTGCAGCAGCGGAGCCTTGTATCAGTTCTGCAGCGGCGGAGCCTTGTGTCTGTTCTGCAGCGGCGGAGCCTTGTATCTGTTCTGCGGCGGAGCCTTGTATCAGTTCTGCAGCAGCGGAGCCTTGTATCAGTTCTGCAGCGGCGGAGCCTTGTGTCTGTTCTGCAGCGGCGGAGCCTTGTATCTGTTTAGCAGCGGCGGAGCCTTGTATCTATCTGTTCTGCAGCGGCGGAGCCTTATCTGTTCTGCAGCGGCGGAGCCTTGTATCTGTTCTGCAGCGGCGGAGCCTTGCATATGTATCTGTTCTGCAGCGGCGGAGCCTAGTATCTGTTCAGCGGCGGAGCCTTGTATCTGTTCTGCAGCGGCGGAGCCTTGTATCTGTTCTGCAGCGGCGGAGCCTTGTATCTGTTCTGCAGCGGCGTAGCCTACATATTCAACAGCAGAGCCTTTTATCTGTTCTGCGTCAGCGGAGCCTTCTATCAGTTCTGCAGCAGAGCTCTCTGTTCTGGAGCGGAGCAGTCAGCTGTCTGTTCTGGAGCGGAGAATTCATGTATACCTGTCGATATAAAAGACTTAACACATCATAGATACATGTAAAAAGTTTTGATCGCTCCGAGTCTGAGTGCTCACACCTGTACTAATTGGTACCAGGTTCACTTTTAGCTGTCTGTTCTTCAGCGGAGCCGTTAGCTGTCTGTTCTGTAGCGGAGCCGTCAGCTGTCTGTTCTGTAGCGGAGCCGTCAGCTGTCTGTTCTGTAGCGGAGCCGTCAGCTATCTGTTCTGTAGCGGAGCCGTCAGCTGTCTGTTCTGCAGTGGAACTATAGAGCCACAGGATGCAGAACATTGCATTAAAGGGGTACGTCAGAGAGGATTTTTTTCTAATACAGTGGTACCTTGGTTTAAGAGCGTTTTGGTTTAAGAGCTCACAGTTTTTCAAAATTGTGACTTGGTTAAAGAGCATTGCTTTGGTTTAAGAGCTCCCTGTACTGGTTGGGAGCGCGAGTGGGGGAGGGGCATGGTCTGCATAGCGGGGTCTACAGCCCTGTACCCTGACCCAGGAAGTCTCCCTCACCTTCCAAATCATAGCAGATCCACTTCAGGCTGGGGCTTACATCAGGGGACAGGACTGTGGGGGTAATCTCTCCATAGCTGTAACCCCTCTCTCCCTGGACAGAGAGCGCTGCATGTATGTGCCCACATCTGTCCTGCTCATTCCTTCATCCTCCCTGCAGTCTCTGTCCGCCCTTGTGTTTCCCATCCTCTCCATTACTGTACAGTAACTTATAATATCACAGATTCTGCTGTTTCTCATTGTTTGTTTCATTAGTTTTACATGTTGTTCAGAATAATAAATCATCATTTTGGGGTGTGGAACCAATTGTCTGAATTTCTATGTATTCTTATGGGAAAATTTGCTTTGGTTTAAGAGTGGATTTGGATTACAAGCACAGTCCCGGAACGAATTATGCTCGTAATCCAAGGCACCACTGTACTTTGTTTTGATAAAGTTCTACTACTCTGTAATTAGAGATGAGTGAGGCGGGACGAGATTCGGGTTTGTACACACCAAGACCATCAGCATTTGAGTCTCGTTGGAGACAGCCGGAGTCCCGCCTGGAAAACAGGAAACAGCCGTATTCTCTATGTTTGGTGGTTACTATTACCGCTCGCTCTGATAGTGGCTCTAAAGTGTTATAATATTATTGAAGCAGTGTATAATAAAAAAATAAAAAAAGGTTTCTCTCCGGAGTACCCCTTTAAGGATGTTGAACCTCAAGTCTTATATTTGTTTTCGGTGACTGCTCTGTTGCTCTCTGTTATCAGCTGTTTAGGGCACGGTAGTGGCTGTCTGTAGTTGGGGATGACTGGGTAGCAACGCAGTTATATGTCCGTCCCTATGACCTCCACATATATGAGTGATGTTTCTCGCCCTAAGAAAACCTTTCTGACCTTTCCCACCTTGTGATATTTTTCTGTATGTTTCTGCTCCAGTGTCGGCCATATTGATGTCACATCGAGTTTCGGTTATTTTGGGCTCATTGCAGCAACTGGTGTCCTACTTGTATTGTTGCACTAAACCTTAAAGTTAAAACATTTGTCTAATTGCAGAGAGTCCGACCCTTGGGAGCCTGGATCGCCACTCCGGGATCTCCTTCACAGTGGAGGTTATGACCCGGCTGATGGATTGCCTGCTCAGCCAATCAGTGACTGGGGTGGGGCACCACTGCAGTCACTGATTGGCTGAGCGGGCTGTCCATCAATTGGTGCAAGCATTCCCCCCAGACCCCCCCCCCCCCCCGAGTCATGACTTGATCTGAACCCAGGGGTAAATACCTTCTGGTAGGGGTCCCTCCAGGCTCCTGTGAACTGGTGCTTCATGGGCAATTGGGAGAGGTAAGTAATGGTTGGTTATTATGTACTCTGCCAGCTGAGTTTTTAAAAAAATCCCCGGACTTCTTTAAAGGGGTAGTCTAGCGCCCAACCTTTTTTTTTTTTTTTTTTTTTTTTTTTCTCAAAGACCCAGGGAGGAGGTGGCTGAACTTAACTACATTCACCTACCTCCCCAGCTCCAGTGCAGGGGTCCGCTGTTGGCCCCTTCGGTTCCTGGTCCCCCAGCCGCTGCCTGTCTGAGCAGGGCCGACACATCACCACTAGTGATGAGCAAGCATGCTCGTCCAAGCTTGCTACTTGTTCGAGAATTAGGGTACTCATTATTCGGACGAGCATCTCGCGATATTCGAAACAATGGCATCTTCCTCTTCGTGCATGTTTGGCGGCTTTTTCTAAACCAATCATCATGCAGGAGAGTCTTAGGGAGCTCATAGCATCACGTGGGAACCCTACATGTTGATAGCAGCGATTGGCTGGCCAGATCAGATGACCCTGGCATATAAGAATCTTTGCCGGAGGTGCTCGCGTCAGACGCAGGCTGGAAGAGATTAGGAAGAGAGCTGCTTTCTGTCAGGGAGAATGTTAGGGAGGGAATTAGCGTTCCTGTAGGCAGGGATACTAGAGAGAACCCAACAGCCCTTGTAAGGGTATAAAATCTTTATTTTTTTGGGATTACTCCAGACTGCTGGCTGGGACTTGCAGTGCAGCTACCGCGATTTTAGCTGAAAACTGGTGATCGACTGCTGGCAGAAAGGGGACACAGACCCCAAAGAAGTCCTCAGTACTATTATATTTTTTGTGGCTGGTGCTGCTACTGTTGTACATTGTATTGCTGTGATTTGTAGCACAGCTGCATAGAACCTCACTGCTCATTGTCCTGTGTAACAGGTGGCATACACCATATACCACCACTTACACACAGACTATACGACAACCTCCAAAAACTAGTGTGACCAGTATCTTTTGTCATCTGAAGCCAGTCAGCAGGGTTGCTTTATTTCTTAGTGCAGCCATATCTAACCTCACTGCTGATTGTCCTGTGTAAGAGGGTGACATACACTATATAACAACACTTACTTACAGACTATACGAAAACCTCCAAAAACTAGTGTGATCAGTATATTTTCTCATCTGCAGCCAGTCTACAGGGTTGCCTTCTTTCTTAGTACAGCCATATCCAACCTCACTGCTGACTGTCCTGTGTAAGAGGTGGCATATACCATATAGCACCACTTACACACAGACTCTATACGACTACCTCCAAAAGTAGTCTGAGTAATATATTTTCTTGGCTTGCTGTGATCTGTAGTGCAGCTATCTCAGTCTTGACTGTGCAGTGTCCATAAAATGGTAAACCCCAGGGGTAAGGGTCGAGGGCATGGACGTGGTGTTTCAAGCAATGCAGTGGGCAGAGGCTGTGGTTCTGGGCAGGGTGACACAGCACTCGTTGAGGAGGGAGCAGTGGCACATCGCAAACATTCACTCCCTAGCTTCTTCTTGCAACTTACGGGGTCTCAGGGTACACCGCTATTGAAACCGCAGCAGTGTGAACAGGCGATGACGTGGTTAGCGGATAATGTGTCCAGTAACTTATCCACCACCCAGGGTACCCATGCTCAATCCTTAGCTGTTGAGCGTGTATGGCCTGAAGAGGAGGAATTGGTGGAGGAGGAAATTAAGAGTCTGCCTATTGAGGAGAGGGAATTCTTGCATGTTTGGACCCTGGCGCACATGGCTAGCTTAATGTTAGGCTGTCTTTCCCGTGACCCTCAGGTTAAAAAAAAATTCTTTCCGCCACACTGTGTCAGGCGGATGTTTGGGATGTTGAACGCCTGCGTCATCTACCTTGTTCACTGAGTTCTCACCGCCATGCTGTGTCAGGCATAATTTTTGGGAGGTTCCACGCCTGACTCATCTAAAGGCCGGTAAAGGCCACTTTATGGGCTTTTTTTTTTAAACGACCACTCCCGTGCTAAGAATAAAAAAAACAATCAGAAACATAGTTTATATACTTATCATCCCTCCTGAGCTGTTACTGTTTGAATTTCCCACCGTCTGCATACAGCCTGAGCTTCATTCTCAGTCTTCATTTCTCCCTTACTTCCTGGTTTCAGCTTCCCATGATGCACTTTGGCTGCTGTGACGTTGCAAGTGCCTGCCCCTTATTTCACTTCAACTCCCATCATACACTAAACATGACTCCCTCTCTCTCTCTTCAATCAGGCTGCTGTATAATCACACAGGTTGTCAGCCCCTGCACTGAAGCTGCACACAAATACTTTCACTTTGCAATGTAGTGTACATAGCAAAGTGACATCTGCACAATGGCCGTCCCTAATCAGGTCAGGGCAGCAGGAGAGATAAGACGGGGTCTGTCAAGGAGGGAAGACGGGGTCTGTCAAGGAGGGAAGATAAACAGGTGACATGACTCCTTCACTCACTAAGTCCACTGGGCAGCAGGAGAGAGTATGAGGGGAGGGGGGAGGCTGCCTATGTGCTGGGAGTCAGTAATGGAGAGAAGATAAGCAAGTGACATGACTCAGATGGCTTGCAGTTGCTCAGCCAATCGGAGCTGAGCAAGCAGAGTCACCTGACGAGGCAGGGGAGGGGGAGGCTGGTGTAACAGGAGCTAGAGCAGCCCTCCTGCTGATGACTCATCGTCACAAGAAGAAGCCAAGAGAAGAGCTTGGTGAGGACAGTAATTAGGTCTGCGTGAGTTTCCTGCACTTCCTGGTGGGGGGTTTAGGGCGGAAAAGACAGGAAAGGGAGACAGATAGGTGATTGAAGCATATTACACAGTTATATAACTTTGTAATGTGCTTCAATTACTGGGAAAAAGTTTTTCATGGCACTTGTCCTTTAATCTTCAATTTAAATGTTCAAATAAAATCGACTTCAATTTAAGTGCTATTTTGCAGGGCTGTCAGGTCATCTATTGTATCTCCAAGGTAAACGCCACAGCTAAAAGGAACAGACAGTGAAAATGGTGGATCCTTATTTAGGATCCTTGTGTTGTCTATTTCGAACCATACCATTGGTGGATGTAAACTTGCGAGTGTCCTCTGCTGTCCTTTCATTTTGTAGCTGTTTCAAAGGCAGTAGTCAGCAGCTCGGTAAAGACCACTTTATGGCCTTTTTTTTTTTTTAATCTTCAATTTCAATTTTCAACTCAAATCGATTTCAATTTCGACTAATAGTCGAATTCAAATTCGACCATTTTGCAGGGCAGTCTGGTTATCTATTGTATCTCCAAGATACATGCCACAGCTAAAAGGAACTGACAGTGAAATGGTGGAAAAAAGTCCACCCACTACTACTGCACTTGCCCTCTCTTAGATACTCTTTAAAGGATTAAAAGTGTATTTATTCTAATTCCGGGGCCTCTTAAGAAGACTGTATTGTTATTTCTTCGACCCTACCTCCAATGATTTTGCCTTAAAGAGGTTAAAGAGTGGATTTGGATTACAAGCTCCGTCCCGGAACGAATTATGCTCCTAATCCAAGGCACCACTGTAAATGTATTTACATGGATTTCCTATAGAAAAACTCTAGAAAAAAGCTTGGTTTTTGAACTTTTCGGTGTTGGAGCAGCCTTCCAGAACAGATGAAAGGAGAAGCCCAGCCAAGTAGTTGGCCGGCCTTCTCCTTTAAGTTTGAGAACAGAGGTATTACTGCACTGTACATGTACCTGTACACACAGGGACCCTCTCAAAACTGTTTTACACAAGACTTCAAGACTGGGTGCTTAAAAAGTTTTTCAGATCCGATCAAGTACTTTTCTTAAAAATATTGTTTGAGAACTGAATTATTTGAGTTCGGAGCAGTTTGAGAACTGAGGTGTCACTGTACTAAATCTTTACCTATAAAGATATATAAATCTGCTTGGTTCTTCCTGCTCTATAACCTGATGGTGATAGCTTAGGTAGCATCTTTATGGTAACAGGTCCCTGTAAGCTGCTTTTATATGGACCAGTTGTTGGGAATGACCCCTCCTAGGAACGCTCAATCAGTCGATAATCGGCCAGAGTAAAAGGGAATTTAGAAGCGAGACGCCTGCTAGTCTCATTTAGCCAAATTTTATTTTTTTTTTATTTTTTTTTTTTTTGCTGCTCCTTTCTGAGCTTCCATGATATATTCTACAGACCGCTACTTAACCCCTTAAGGACAGGGCCAATTGTCACTTTAGCATTTTCGTTTTTTCCTCCTCCCCTCCTAAGACTCATAACTTTTTCGTTTTTCCACCTACAGGGCCATGTGAGGGCTTGTTTTTTTTTCAAGAGCATGTGTACTTTGTAATGGCATCTTTCAATCTGCCATAAAATGAACGACGGAACCCCCAAAATATTATTTATGGGGTGAATTTGGGTCAAAGAATGTGATTCCACAAATTTTTTGGGGGGTTCCATGTTTACGCAATGCACTTTGTGGTAAAACTGACTTTTTTTCTTTATTCTATAGGTCAGTCTGAACACAGCAATGTGCATGGTTACTAGGTTTTCTAATGTTTTACTATTTTTATTAGCAGTTTAAAAAAATTTTTTTTTGCAAATAGACATATTGAAATTGGCACTATTGTAACTCCTATAGCGTTTTTATTTTTTCACCTACGGGGTCGTATGGGGTGTCATTTTTTGCGTCATGATCTCTAGTTTTTATTAGTATTATATTTTTCTAGATCAAACGTATTGATCGCTTTTTATAAATTTTTATACATAAAATGTCATTTAAAAAAAAGCAATCTCTGCGTTCACCGTGCAGGAATAGTATTATTTTATTTTAATCGGACGATTACGCACGCTATAGTATATAATATGTTAATTCACTTTATTACTTTTTATGTGTTTTATGTATGAAATCGGAAGGGGGGTAATTTACACTTTTGAGGGAGTGGCTTTGGGACATTTTGTAAAACATTTATTTATTTTTTTACACTTTTACTGACATACATTGGATTGTATACACTGATCTCTGCTATGCAATAGCATAGCAGGGATCAGTGTTATCTGTGATCTTCTGATTCAGCCTGCCTGTGGGCGATTGCGGTGGGCCGCCATTGAGGGTGAGGGCCTGGCTGCAGATAGCAGCTGGTCCTCACACGTTATGGGGTGGGGCTCGTGAGGCCGCTCCATAGCCCGCGACCGCACCAGGGCGTACATTTACGCCCTCCTGCGTTAGACCCAGGCAGCAGGGTCGTAAATGTACGCCCTGTGTCGTTAAGGGGTTAATGGATTAGGGAAGTGTACAGAAATCTGCATTTACTGTCTGTAGTTTGTGTAGTGTTTGCTGCACTTGTGATTTAACTGTTGGCTTACAAAGTGAAGTTTGTTAGTTTTAGCACTTTATTCTTAACACCTGATTCCAGATATAAGGGATGAGCAGCAGAGTTCAGTACTTAGCAGACGGCAGCCATTAGATATTTTGGAGAAGTGACAATCACGTTGCAGAGCGTCAAGGACATAACTGGTATAAATGTGCGCAAATGACTTGGCTCAGTGCAGAGCAGGAAGATCGGAGTACAGGAGTGAATACAGAGCGCCAAAGATGATGTTGAAGTAAATAAGGGAATTTAGAACATAAGAAAATGTTCTCGTGTCTCTTATCTGCTGTCAGCTGAAGAGCTTTATGACTAAAAGATCAATAAACAATAGTGCTGCTGGATTACTGTCAGATCTGCAAGAGTCCTAAGAGAGTCCCTGTGAATAGAAGCCCGGGCCGTGCAATGTGTTCAGACTAGAATCCTGACAGATAAAGCCATTGATTGCTCTGCCCACGCCTGTCTATTGCTCAGCTCATATTTTACAGAGGGAGTCATTTCCGAAATCTTTATGATTCTTTTTTTTTTTTCCTCCGTTAAATCTTTTGAGAGCGGCAGCTCCCAGCGCCCCCGTACAGCTCTCCAGTTCTGTATTCTAAGGCCTGAACACTCACTGATGTTCGCCGGAGACTCTCCGATTGTGCTGGATTCATCTTCATATTTCCTGATGCGGCTTTTCTTCCTGCCTCGTCCCACATGGTTCACACTCTTCTAAGGATTAAGCACTTCAGTAATTCTTGTGCACAGTTTTGCTCTTTAAGCTGGAGTTATTCGAGCACCCGACCGATAATATAAACTTGTTCCGTTCTCTTGCAGCTCTTTGCCGTGGGAAAGCGTTGTTGGACTTGAAATCCATGCCCAGATTAACTCCGTCTCCAAACTTTTTTCAAGTTCTGAAGTTAAGTTTGCAGCTCCGCCAAATTCAACAGTGTCGTTTTTCGATGCTTCATTGCCAGGAACTCTGCCGGTACGTACTGATTATTGCTTCTATGTCAGATTCTGTGGATTTCTGTACAGAAGTGAGGCCACATTTACATGCTCCGTATAATAAGGTCCGTGCATGGACTGAACTGTTAGAACAGTATATAGCAGTTTCATTACTTCTGACTCCCTTCTTTATTATATGATACACGTCACTAACAGATAGTGGGGCTGAGTGCCGCCATGTCTTATTCATTTCTCTAGGGCCCAGCAATGTGTGTTTCCTTTCTCCCTATATAACAGGGACGCTGAATTAGTGGAGTAATTTTGGCTTCATATTATGAGAGGTAATTCACTTCAGAACATTGTGTATAGAGCATTGTTTTATTATTGTCTTCTTTTAACGCAGCCTTTAGGGAAACGGTTTATGAAGATCACTTTTTGTCTTTTTGTTAATTTTTTTTGCTGTTTAAAATACCAAGTGATGTTTTAAGTGAAAGTAGCTGCAGATACAAAACTTTTTAAATGTTGACCCCTCTGCTCCCCACTGGTCCATTGTCCATTGTGAGTCCATTGTGAAGGTGCTCAAGGACAAGACAATAAACCCCGCTGTATGGTCAGGTTAGTGTTCTGGTGAAATACTCTTATAGGTCCAGAGAAGTGAGAAGTGCTGGAGTTATACTTGTACAATGGATGCGCCTGCACGACCTCACACAGTGTAACCGCTGGGTATAATACAGGTCAGGGCTGGGGACAGAGGGGCAGGATACTGATAGATCAAACAGTCCTGCTTTGTATATTATTATAGATTGCTAAAGTCTATGTGGTTTACACTAAGTCTGGCAGATGCTTGTATAAAGTATCCCACTAAAGTCTATGTGTAGTGCTAGTATAATAGTGCATGTGGACTACTAATATAGTATTATAGTATATGTGGGTTACTATTACTCGAGTATAGTGTATGAGCACTGCTGGCACTGTGGTATAGTGTATGAGCTCTGCTGGCACTGTGGTATAGTGTATATGAGCACTGCTGGCACTGTGGTATAGTGTATGAGCGCTGCTGGCACTGTGGTATAGTGTATGAGCACTGCTGGCACTGTGGTATAGTGTATATGAGCACTGCTGGCACTGTGGTATAGTGTATATGAGCACTGCTGGCACTGTGGTATAGTGTATATGAGCACTGCTGGCACTGTGGTATAGTGTATATGAGCACTGCTGGCACTGTGGTATAGTGTATGAGCACTGCTGGCACTGTGGTATAGTGTATATGAGCACTGCTGGCACTGTGGTATAGTGTATGAGCACTGCTGGCACTGTGGTATAGTGTATGAGCACTGCTGGCACTGTGGTATAGTGTATGAGCACTGCTGGCACTGTGGTATAGTGTATGAGCACTGCTGGCACTGTGGTATAGTGTATATGAGCACTGCTGGCACTGTGGTATAGTGTATATGAGCACTGCTGGCACTGTGGTATAGTGTATATGAGCACTGCTGGCACTGTGGTATAGTGTATATGAGCACTGCTGGCACTGTGGTATAGTGTATATGAGCACTGCTGGCACTGTGGTATAGTGTATAAGCACTGTGGTATAGTGTATATGAGCGCTGCTGGCACTGTGGTATAGTGTATAAGCACTGTGGTATAGTGTATATGAGCACTGCTGGCACTGTGGTATAGTGTATAAGCACTGTGGTATAGTGTATATGAGCGCTGCTGGCACTGTGGTATAGTGTATAAGCACTGCTGGCACTGGTATAGTGTATAAGCACTGCTGGCACTGTGGTATAGTGTATATGAGCACTGCTGGCACTGTGGTATAGTGTATATGAGCACTGCTGGCACTGTGGTATAGTGTATATGAGCACTGCTGGCACTGTGGTATAGTGTATGAGCACTGCTGGCACTTTGGTATAGTGTATGAGCACTGCTGGCACTGTGGTATAGTGTATGAGCACTGTTGTATAGTGTATGAGCACTGCTGGCACTGTGGTATAGTGTATATGAGCACTGCTGGCACTGTGGTATAGTGTATGAGCACTGCTGGCACTGTGGTATAGTGTATATGAGCACTGCTGGCACTGTGGTATAGTGTATATGAGCACTGCTGGCACTGTGGTATAGTGTATGAGCACTGCTGGCACTGTGGTATAGTGTATGAGCACTGCTGGCACTGTGGTATAGTGTATATGAGCACTGCTGGCACTGTGGTATAGTGTCTGAGCACTGTGGTATAGTGTATGAGCACTGCTGGCACCACAGTACATCCTAAGTTGGTTGTTATCACCGCACTATCAGTTTTGCAGGCTACAGTTTATGGTGACAACTAGCACAGTAGTACAGTTAAAGGGGTACTCCTCCAGTATAAATCTTTTTCTTTCAAATCAACTGGTGTCAGAAAGTTATACAGATTTGTAATTTACTTGTATAAAAAAATCTCCAGTCTTCCAGTACTTATCAGCTGCTGTATGTCCTGCAGGAAGTGGTGTATTCTCTCCAGTCTCTCTGCTGCCACCTCTGTCCATGTCAGGAACTGTCCAGAGCAGCGGAGGTTTTCTATGGGGATTTGCTGCTGCTCTGGACAGTTCCTGACATGGACAGAGGTGGCAGCAGAGAGCACTGTGTCAGGCTGGAGAGAATACACCACTTCCTGCAGGACATACAGCAGCTGATAAGTACTGTAAGGTTTGAGATTTTTAAATAGAAGTTCATTACAAATCTGTATAACTTTCTGAAACCAGAAAAAGATATTCACTGGAGTTCCCCTTTAATGTGGCTGCTGGCACTGCAGTACAGGTTGCAGGTTGTAATAGAAGGAATTTAGTGAGTCGCCATTTTGGGTTTGTATGGATGGTCTTCACATGGTGGCGGACACAGTTACTGTGAGTGTAATAGAGCAGCTCCTGCTTTTGTTATTCTGTAATATTATAACCACCCTTATTTATTTGGTTCCATTGTGACTCCACACAGTCCCTTATACAACGTCCACACGCCGAGTCATTTCAGCTTTGGCTCCATTATGGTGTCTAGACGTGCCGACGTTTTAGCGCTCAGTGACGGGTAATCTCTCTATAAGGGACATGATCCAGCCTAAATGTCTATTGTTCTGCTCTCTTTTGTTCTGAAGTCTTTATAGCTTCTTGTACGGCCGTCCGAGCTGCTGCCAGCGGAGACAGAGATAACCGCCGCCAGGTTTCATCTTCTGTCATTTACTACATTTTGCTCATTCGGATAAAATGAGCCTACTGACAATTTTCTTTTAAAGTTAAAAAAAAAAAAATCTCTCTCTCCGTTTCACATTAGCGATCACCTTTTCTTTGCCATGTCAGAAAAATGAACAGCGCTAATATTGACTTAACAGCGGCCTCTGGATTCTGCCATCTCTTCAGGTGTGAGGAGCCCGGGCCGAACGTGCACAGAAACGTCTGAGATTTCAGTAAGGATCTCACCTTGTTCCCGTTTTACGTACACAGCTGGTCTGTTCTCTGTGCCGACCCGGGATAATAAAACAGCAGCACCCTCCAAGCTAAAGGATAGACTTTTCAATTGCCACAATTATTATTATTTTTTTTAAGTTCCCCTAATTTTCCATATGTCGCTCCAAATTCTATCACCTCTCACTCATATAATGGGGCAGAGCTGAAGACAGGAGACATGGAGGTGGAAATGGTGAAGGTATATGTGTAATATCTGTTTTACTTCAGTTTTTAGGGTAAATTCACACAGGCGGATCGGCAGCGGATTTAACACTGCGAATTCGCAGCTAAATCGCCAGCGGATCGATCCCCTGTGAATTCCAATGCAATTACATACTGGCACGCTGCCAGTATGTAAGTGCCGGCTGCATTAACCCCTGCCACCCGGGATGATACATTACCGGCACCACGATCCGGCCGCGTCTGAGGCTCCCGGCTCTCGGAGGTCCCGCGCAGCCAATCAGTGACTGTGGCGGGGCCGTGCACTGATTGGTTGTGCGGGACCTCCGGGAGCCTGAGATACTGCCGGATCGTGGTGCCGGTAATGTATCATCCCGGGTGGCGGGGGTTAATGCAGCCGGCACTTACATACTGGCAGCGTGCGAGTATGTAATTGCATTGAAATTCACAGGGGATCGATTTAGCTGAAATTCACAGCGTTAAATCCGCTGCGGATCCGCCCGTGTGAATTTACCCTTAACGTATGGGTGACTCATTTCCACTTAGGGAAGAGGGAAGAGTGATTAAGCTAATATATATATATATATATATATATATATATATATATATATATATATATATATATACTCACCGGCCACTTTATTAGGTACACCTGTCCAACTGCACGTTACCACTTAATTTCTAATCAGCCAATCACATGGCGGCAACTCAGTGCATTTAGGCATGTAGACATGGTCAAGACAATCTCCTGCAGTTCAAACCGAGCATCAGTATGGGGAAGAAAGGTGATTTGAGGCCTTTGAACGTGGCATGGTTGTTGGTGCCAGAAGGGCTGGTCTGAGTATTTCAGAAACTGCTGATCTACTGGGATTTTCACGCACAACCATCTCTAAGGTTTACAGAGAATGGTCCAAAAAAGAAAAACCATCCAGTGAGCGGCCGTTCTGTGGGCGGAAATGCCTTGTTGATGCCAGAGGTCAGAGGAGAATGGGCAGACTGGTTCCAGCTGATAGAAAGGCAACAGTGACTCAAATAGCCAACCGTTACAGCCAAGGTAGGCCGAAGAGCATCTCTGAACGCACAGTACGGCCAACTCTGAGGCAGATGGGCTACAGCAGCAGAAGACCACCCATTACTAGCATGGTGTACCTAATAAAGTGTCCGGTGAGTGTGTGTGTGTGTATATATATATATATATATATATATATATATATATATATATATCGTTAGAAATGTCTGTGCAGCCCTAATATATATATATATATTAGGGCTGCACAGACGTTTCTAACTATATATATATATATATATATATATATATATATATATATATACACAGCCTTTTGCTGCACGATAATCAAGACGTGTGTAGACTTGGTAAGGGAGCATTAAACTAGCAGATCGCTCTTGCTTAGGGTCCTATTACACAGGCTGATGGGGGCCCGATTAATACCTGTAAATGAGCACCAATCTGGTAGATCAGCGCTCGTTTACTGGGCCTATTACACGGCCCGATAATCATTTATCAAGGGCTTCACAGACATCCTTACCGTTGTCCTTGCAGCCCTTGTTTAAACAGTAAACATTACCTATCCACGCTCCAAGGCTCCTCCTGCAGTCTGCTTCTTCCCAGGTCTTGCTCGCTGGAGCTTTAGAATAGCCGGTCAGCTCAGACAGGCCGCTCTGAAGCTGCAGCACACGGGACTGGGGAGGAAGCCCTGGAATGTGGATAGGTAATGTCTACTGTTTGCAGAATTGCCGGCTGTGCGTAGCTTTTACGCGTAGTGATGCGCAGTTGACGGCCAATAAAAGCAATGATCAGCTTCATTACACTGAGCAATAATCGTCCATATTGGGCCAATTCGGCTGATTATAACTCTGTGTAATAGGGCCCTTAGGGTACATGCATGCTTGAAGTCTCCACAGAAATTGTGGTGTAGTGTGCACGTACCCTTTTACTGCAGGGTCAGGCCATGTAATAAGGCCCCTTTGGTCAAGGAGATACATGCACCAGAGAGTAAAAGGATTTTTTGACAAGGAGTCAAATGGGCTTTCCCAAACCTGGAATTGGAGGGGGAGCAAGGATTTGTTACAGCTTGCTGCACTTCACAAGCTTGGGAAAGCCTATTCTAACCTGCTTGGCTCCTTTTATAATAAAAGCATGTTTCCATGTTATAGAGGGACAGACAGATATATGAAAGGTACCATGTGTCTCCTTGACCTAACAGCATCTCACAGTGTCAGCAGTTTGGAACGTGAATTACAGTTGAAAGATTGACTTTAAATACATTGGAGCATGTTTACATGCTGTGCACCGCATTTATTATGCTTTTTTAACCCGTTTTCCACCCCACCATACAAAGGGGACGTGCCTGTGACAAAGGGGTGTGGCTTAAGAATTCCGACGATTATTTCTCTCCGATTATTATGGACTTGTAATAAGATGTGCATACATATAGGATACATGTAATAGTGAATTCTGTGGTCATTAGTTCTTATTCCCTGCAGCACATTAAAGCATCCCATGATACGGATAGTAGGTGGAAGGATGATGTCCAGCTATTGCTTAGTACTATAAGCAGCATCTCAGGATGGAGAGAATAAAGTCAGATTAAAGGAAATAATCTGCGTATCTGATGGGGAGCGAGGGGATTGATCTGTCGGAGAAACCAAGTGTTCCAGCCGAGTTTGGCCTCCTGCAGGTTTATAATGAGCGCCTGCGACCCGTGAACCAGCCATTCGGCTTTAAAGTGTCCAGAGATTATAACAGAAAACAAAGGCTGTAATGGCCCCGCATCTCCATCATAAGTGAGCCGGGTTCCATTAACATAAGTAATATGATATAGAAGATATCAGAATGAGCAGTTCACAGAATATAAGAATAAGAACAATACTGCGCCCACATCCTGGGACATAACATTTAGTGTATGGTTTGCAGTCAGTAAGTTCATTAGCCCATTGTTCTGAGTGGATGAAATAACCCTTAAAGAGTCACTGTCGTATTTTTTTTTTTTGCAGAAATCAATAGTCCAGGCGATTTTAAGAAACTTTGTAATTGGGTTTATTAGCCAAATCTGCCATTATCTGCATGTAAAAAGCTTTTTCCCAGGTCCCCCCCGTCCTTCCTCTTTTTCATCCACTCTGAAAAATCTGAAAATTGTGACTTGTTGCAGGAGACGTCCCCTGTCTGCTCTATGGAGAGGGGAGGGGGGAGGAGGAAGGAGGGAGTTAGCCGGCAGCAGAAAGCAGATAACAGAGGATTACAGGCACGGAGCTGGGTGACAGCTGTAATCTGAGCTCAGACAGGTCACTGGTGATGGTCAGAACAGATAACTGGTGAGGGATTTGTAGATTTAACTCTTTGTTGTCCTGTTTTGGTCTTTTCTTTAGCTCTCTCCATAGGAGAACAATGAAGACAGGGGGGAGAGCTTCAAACTGCTTTTTCATGATAAAAATGCATTTTTCGGATAATAAACCCAATTACAAAGTTTCTTAAAATCGCCTGGACTACTGATTTCTGCAAAAAAAAAATTTCACGACAGTGACACTTTAAGCTTCATTGACAGAACTGTGTTGTTCAGTTTAAAAATTGAAGACTTTGAGCCAGTATATCAAGATATAAAATGGCCCCTGTCACCTTAAACCGCCCCTCCAAACTAAAGTTCTAAATGTGTCATTTTTATCTTTCTACTCAGAGATTCAGAATCGGTGTCTTTTGACCTAATTACTTATTGCTGTAGATTAGTGGGGTAGTTTTTGAGGAGCCTGAATCTCTTTAAGAGGCTTCTATGCTTTGGACAGTCTGTACCTGTTGGAAAGGGCCATTGACAATAAGATGATCTCATTGTGCCCCCATTCTGGGACCCCAAGGGATCCACTTTTAATTGTTCTCAGGCAGGTGCTAAAATGGTAGAAAGAAAATGCTATACTTGCCTTCCCCGCTCCCCCACTGCTCCAGCAGCAGTTGGGAGGTCCGGGTCTGCACGTGGAATTTTCTGCCCTGATCAGTGGCTGAGGTGGGATACTGCTGTGGGACACTGACTGAGCGAACAAGAAGTGAAATCAGTGGGAGTTAGAGGGATGCTTCAGACGGCCAAGGTTCAGCATAATCCTGCGAAGTGCCTTAAAATTCGAGCAGTGGCGCAAACACATACCATACCCATTTTTTGACTTGGTGGTTCCTGCCATGTCTGCGTGCCACGAGGAGCCCTGCCGACAACACATTCCTTTTACTTTCTGGTTATGGGGTTTGATCTTTTTACCTTGGCGCTGGCTCTCCAGTTGGTTATAAGTATGGCGGCTTCTGTGATCTCCTGGCCGACTGCTCGTGTTCTCACTCCATCTCCAGACGGTGACTTCTGCAGGCAGCTTAGCATTACTGCCACGTTTTCTCCTTCCTTGTAGTAAATCGTCGCTTACAAATCCATTTACTCCAATTGACGGTTTCTGTTTTATGCTTCTTGTTTTTTCAGACCATCAACAGGAGATGTGTGGAAGCGGCGGTGATGACCGGCCTTGCCCTAAACTGCACCATAAACAAGAAGTCCCTGTTTGATCGGAAACACTATTTCTACGCTGACCTGCCTGTACGTATATCTCCTGGATTCTGTAAGCACATGTTTAGCATCGCTGAGTGATGGCTGATCCGAAGGAAAAAAAAGCTTAGAAATGTAGATAACTTCTAGCATATTGTTGTTTTTGTGTTACTGGTCAATAACTATTAACCCCTGGGTTACTGCCTACAGTGTTTATAGTGCAAGTGTCCATTTTCTTGTAGCCAACTACTGACAATATGATTTACATTACAGTTGCAAGAAAAAGTCAGTTAGCTTTAAGGATTAGGCTGCAAACACACAGGGCGGCTCCGTAGCGGATTTCTCGATGCAAAATCCGCTGCGGATCCCTGCCTTGTAATGTCTATGGGAAGCCATCCTGCTGCGAGTATGTCAGGAGACCGCCCCGTTAACCCCCGCCAGCTGAAGCATATACATTACCTGCTTCACGATCCAGCTTGATTTGGGGGTTCCTGGGTGGATGTCCCGCTCAGCCAATCAGAGTTATTAGAGCTCCACTGTTCAACTGTGTTATGTTAGCTGTGGCACAGGAGCGAAAAAGTGTTCTTCGAAACAAGATCATATCATCGGATCATCTGCAGGCTGCAAGGTTATGGATTTTGAAGTCCACTGGTCAGAAGGCCGGGGTCGGACATTTTTTTTCAATACAGCCGAATAGGAAAACAGTCAGGACCAAAAGATTGCACAGCGTGGGGGGAGAAAGTATTGGTCAGTTTTACTGCACAGAGAGGCAGAATGCAAAGTTTTATATTTCCACTGTAAGGATGGAAATGCTGTAAGGAGAAGTCGACTGGGAAAACAGTTGTGACGGAAAGATTGCACAGCGCGGGGGGAAGGAAGTACTGGATAGTTTACCAGTTGACTTGCTTCCTGGTCCTAGGTGCACGTCGTTGTGTTCAGCCTCCTCCTCCCCGGCTCTTTTGAAAAAAATGTCCGACCCTGGACTACTTCTTATTAAGGGGATTTCCATTCTTGCAGTGGAAATATAAAGCTTTACATTCTGCCTCTCTGTGCAGTAAAACAATAAACTAACCAATACTTTCTTCCCCCGCGCTGTGCAGTCTTTCGATCCTGACTGTGTTCCCATTTTGGCTCTTTTAAAAAAAAGCTTGGGACCCCCGGTCTTCTGACAAGTGCACTTTAAGTTCCATAACCTTGCAGCCTGCAGATGATCTGATCTTGCTTTGTGGATGTTAAACATAGGAGACAAATGAACATGTTACCTTCTATTTTTTCTCCACCTTTCATGGGGCTCTTCCTGCTGCACACTTCTGAAATAATTCTACTGTCTTAAAGACTTTGAAAGGATATACTAAAGAGGCAGCACATAGACGTCTCGGCTCTAAGATTAAAATCCAGTCTTTGATGCGTGAACTCTGATGGAAGGAGAATACGTTGTCTCTTCTCTAGAACATGACGGCACTTAATGCTCAGCTTTTCCACCTCTAATCCCTTCTGTGCCGTGATTGGTATTTGATATCCACATCATTAAAGAGAAATATCCCTGGAAAAAAGGAAATTACTCTGATACTATGTTCACTGTTGATGTCATAATCCGCTCTTTGACAGTTCAGGGTTACAGTGTTTGGACCAACTGGTGGGGGTAGCGCCTTAAAGTGTAACTGTCATCACAGAAAACGTTTGACTTGTCATAGAGACGTCATGCGTTTTGATCAGTCTGTGTCTGAGTGTTCACATCTGTACTGATCGACAGAACAAGCCAGGAGAGGACATCCACTCCCTGCTCTGGGGCCCATGTGCCGATGATGTCGCGGGGGCAATTGTGGCATTGTGGGCGGGACTAAGTGGCGCTTCGCCTGTGAAGCCCCTCCCAGATAGCACAATCCACAGATGATAAAAGATCACTTTTTACCAGAACAAGCACCATGACATATGATATAAAATAAGCTGAAAACTGAACAATTCACCCTTTACACCTGTGTAGAGGAGTCAGAATGCAAAAAGGGGGGACAGGGTCACTTCAAGTATGAGCACAGATGAGGAGTCGGTTTGTTCAGCCAAAAATCAACAGCATATGGAGGTGCTATCGAGGAAACAGCAAAACTAATCCAGGACTCAAATGGATGAAAAAAATTAGTATACAATTTATTCTAAAACAGCAACGCGTTTCAGCTCAACTCCTACTGATCCTTTATCCAGCCTGTATATCCATTGGTATATTTTTGTCTCATTCATGTTTTTGTTTCCTTTTGGTGTATCACATAATGAGTAAACATTTGTTTTTTTAGAGCTATCTAATAAAAGTAAAATTTTAGATTTCCCGCAGGCAGTGATATTCTCTAATTGTTTAGGACTTTGAAACGTCTATCTATTGGGCAGTGAATCTATATATCTTGTCCTTTCTATCTAGGTGGCAGTCACAGTATACGCCATTCCCCTCCTAAACTCTTTCGGACTTGTTACAGCTCCCATATTCTGGCATAGAGGCAGCGGTTATGAATCAGAATGAAAAGATCAGCAGTTAGAATGATCTGATCTGTATGGAAGAGAAGGAGCCTGTTATGTAGGATTGCAGTGTAACGGCTCGGATTATTCTTCCCAGCTACGTATAGGAATTATTGCCCCAAATGACCTTTTAATTGATGGTAAAAAGAATCGGTAACGGCTGAGCGGGAATCCACCATTCAGCCATTCCGTCATTTACTACATAATAATTACCAGTCTAGGTCCCATACACGGGAGAATTTACACAGCAAAGGGCATCAGAGCGGAGATCTCCTCTGGGTATGAGACCACTGGAATCCCCTTGGCACAGTCGCATTGTGCATCCGTCTCACAGAGATATAACTGATGTGATTTTTCTGGAGCGTTATCTCAGAGACGTCTCATGGTGTCATTGTTCTGGATTTTAACTTATCCTGAAGATTGAATAATACATTACATTCATAATCCATATTCATTTTACCGCGCTGCAATGTCCCCGCAGACGTCTGCGTCCACTCAAAGTCACATTTATAATTTGCCTAAAACTTAGACAGTCCAGGCCAGCTCAGGCGAATTATTTTATGTTCCACACAATTTCCGTCTGTCATTTTACAGACCTAACGTGACAAGATAGGATAATAATAATTTTGTTATTTATAAAGCGTGAGCTTATTCTGCAACACATCTTTATTCTAGATTCACCTGTCTGTATGTCTGCACTTGTGGGGGGTGCCTGGAGGAAACCTATATAAAATGTGTGTACAACATATATACATCCAGAAAGCTTGCTTTTCCATAGAAGAAGTCACACAAAAACACACAAAATGCCACCGCTAATGGAAAGACACAGACCAGTCAGCTGTGAGTGAGCTCTGAGGTAATGGTTTGGCCGCCATTGACTAATCTCTGCCTATACGCACCTCTAATTTTTCCCTTGTTTTGCGGCTATTGGGTGAAGCCTGGATTCTGTCATGGCTCCCATAAGCCAAAGGGGCAGCTGCTTTTCTGTAGCAGTTTTGATACAGGGGGCCCATTGGCTTTTAATTGGCTTTTTTTTTTTATTCTATAATTTTCATAACCAGCTAGTGAGAGCGGCCATTACAGTGCAGTCTGTGCAGTCCGTCCACCTTTTCGCTTGCACCATTTCCAGGACAATAATACTGGACTGAACGCAGGCCTAATAGCAGCGGTGCAGACGAGCCCTTCCAGTTCCATTCCATAATACATTCATTAACTCTTGCATTCCCAGTGATTCGGGATGCTATAAATCCACGGACGCCTTGCTGCTTTCTTTCCTTGAATAGAGTTTCATTTTCATATCGGCAATTTGAGAGATGTCTGTGTGAACGTGAGCGGCGTAATGAGAATGGATTCCCTCATGCATCAGTGTGTTGGTGACCTTGTCAGCTTCTGGACGGAGTGATATAAAGTGGGGATCCATCAATCCGCATTGTACATGTGTATAAACACGCTCAACGCTTCTCGTATGATGAATTAACTTAATGTACTGTGTCTGCCGTCCTTTAGCATTTAATCACGCCGTGATATTCAGCATATTAAAACCTGCAGATATATTCAGACTTCTGTCCAGCTATGTATAAGCGGAAATGAACAGAGCCCTGTCCAAGGACACCTGCAGAAGGGTTAACCCTTTGGCTGTCGTAGCATCGGTTCCTTAGTGTGAGGGTGGATGGTTGGCAAGCAGAGATGAGCAAATTTACATGAAGTTTGGGGTTGTGAGACCCTGAATGCTCGAGATTTGACTCCCAGCAGCTGGAGAAGATGAATGAAACCCTATGGCTGCCTGGAAAATATGGATACAGCCTATGGCTGACACTATATTGTTCTCGGAGGGATAAACTGCTACCAGGGCTGTCTGGCTGCAGTTTACCTCTCTCTCAGCTATGCAGAACATTCATGTGTATAGGGAAGATGGGCAGGGGTACAGGGGAAAATATCAAAGGTTATTTAGTCACCTCTCACCGTGCCTCTTCAGCGCCGGATTGGAGCTCCAGGACTTCATGGCTCGGCTGATATACTGGCCGCTTAGCCAGTGAATGATTGGGATGGGACGCCGCTCCAGTCTTCATTTGGCTGAGCAGGTTGTCCATCAGCTGGGTCAGAGTCGTGACGTCATCACAACTCATGGAAAATGCCTTCTGAAAGGGGGTCTCTGGGTCAGTCAGATGGTGCATCGTGGGGAGAGGTAAGCAATGCTTCATTGTTGTCTCTCCTGCCAGTGGGTTTGGTCATCAATCTAAGGTGTTTAGGGCTGTGTAGAACAAACACCGACAGATTAAGTCAGTGGTGATTTTCCATCACAGCCAAAGGAAAAGGTAAGCCGCAGCGCCCTTATCCTTCCCCATCGAGAATACTCGGCCGTGGCGAACGTTCCTGTGTATGGGTAGGACTGGCGGTGGTGGAGGGAGACATAACAGCCATAGATGGGGTCAGCCCTCACTTCTTAGGTTTGTCCAGGAGACATAAGTGTAGGTGGCAAACCAAAGGACCATTGGATTTGGATAGGATGAGAATATCTGACTGGTGACAAGATGTCATATGTACCGAATATAGTTTACTAACATGCCTTGTAATGTTGTGCAGGCTGGATATCAGATTACTCAGCAAAGACTTCCAATCGCAGTCAATGGGATTCTTACATATCGCTATCAAGTAGGAACATCACGGAACCAGATGGTAACTAAGTGTGCGCGGATCAAACAGGTCCAGCTGGAGCAGGACAGTGGCAAGAGTCTCCATGATGATGCAATGCACCAGACGCTCATTGACCTGAATAGAGCTGGTAAGTACATGCTGAGGGTTATAATCCTATATGTAAAAGGTTAAATAGGAAAAGTCTTGCAGTATGGAAGAGTGCTGCAAATTTGTATGTATCTGCCTGTTACAGTAAGCTTAGGGTTCATTCTGACCAGGTCGCTGGTGTCCCTCTTGCATGTTTGTTTTTTCAGTACTTTTGTAGGGTTTTCATGTTTCAGTGTTAAAGGAGAACTCTGGGTAGTCTTGCTTAAGAAAAAAAAAACTTCCATACAATGCAAGGTTCTTACCCATGTTCCCTCCTGACACTCTTGTGATTTTATACTAGTCCTGCTCCTCTGATGCAGCTTTCTACCTGCTCCATCTCTCTTGCTCTTCCTCTTCTCATGCACTGCTGTGAAACTACATTTCCCAGTAGTCTTTGCAGTACAAATTAAGAATGTCCTGTTCCTTCCACCCCTATTACCCCGCCCCACCTGTCCCTCTTGCACAAGCCCCGCCCATCGTTGCCCTCTGTCACATCTGCATCCTCAGTCTGTGCTCAGCAAACAAACTGGGCCTCTCAGTCTGATGTCGTGCATTGTATTAACAGATTGAGCCCTTCAATGTTTACCTAGCTGTCGTCATGACTAAGGATATAAGCTCCAAAAGCCCAGGGGATGTTCCTCCAGATGTAAAAGCTCAGGGGACGCGTTCTCTCGGATGTTAAAGCCCAGGGGACGCGTTCTCTCGGATGTAAAAGCTCAGGGGACGCGTTCTCTCGGATGTAAAAGCCCAGGTGACGCAATCTCTCGGATGTAAAAGCCCAGGGGACGCGTTCCCTCGGATGTAAAAGCCCAGGGGATGTTCCCTAGGATGTAAAAGCCCAGGGGACGTTCCCTCGGATGTAAAAGCCCAGGGGACGCGTTCCCTCGGATGTAAAAGCCCAGGGGATGATCCTCCAGATGTAAAAGCCCAGGGGACGTTCCCTCGGATGTAAAAGCCCAGGGGATGTTCTTTCAGATGTTAAAACCCAGCTACGTTGATCCCTGCAATCCACCAGTGCTCACTTCTATCCGCCTCCATCTGCTTTGTTGACGTCCACTAGGCTTTATTTTTAAAGGGGCACTTCAATTTGTGCCAGAAAGTTATATAGATTTTTAAATCTGTTGTAAATCTCTAGTCTCCCAGTACTTATCAGCTGCTTTATGTCCTGAAGGAAGTGGTGTATTCTCTCCAGTCCGGATATATACAGGTATATTAGACGTAGAGTGGTATTGGGAAGGGGGGTGGTTTAGAATATTGTTTTTGTTACCCGGATAACGGCATGAAATGCACTATACTCCATCATCTCTGATATATATTAGAGCAGTGCTTCTCAATTCCAGTCCTCAGGCCTCACCAACAGGTCATGTTTTGGGGATATCCCATACAAAGGACGCCTGTGAAAATACCTGGTTCACTGAGTATAATTATATCACCTGTGCAATACTAAGGAGATTCTGAATACATGAGCTGTTGGTGAGGCCTGAGGACTGGAATTGAGAAGCAATGTATTAGAGTATACATGGAGTTCTGGCCCTGGGTCGTATCATATATCATATATAACATCTCCACATAACCTTATGTAACAGCACTTTATACCTACAGGCAGCTGAATTGTAAATCTAGTATCATGTACAGATGAAAGAAAACCTATCTTTTTGTGCATGTGTTTCAGTGCAACATTTTAGTTGGAGAGGTGTAATTTCCATTGAAATTAGTCATATTAATTTGTCAAAGGACAAGAAATTAAATAAATCTTCTTCCAGTACTTAGCAGCTGCTGTATGTCCTGCAGAAAGCAGTGTATTCTCTCCAGTCTGACACAGTGCTCTGTGCTGCCACCTCTGTCCAGAGCAGCAGCAAATCCCCATGTTACGTTATTTTTAACTTTACCTCAGCTCTATTTCTCATTCCATTTGTGAAAACTGCTTTTTTTCTGTTGTACTTTCGATGTACTCTTGTTATACTTTTGTTTGCCAAACTTTACTTTTGTTTGCAAAAAATTTATTGACAAAAATTCAATAAAATATATTGAAACAGAAAACCTCTCCTGCTCAGGACAATTCCTGACATGGACAGAGGTGGCAGCAGAGAGCACTGTGTCAGACTGGAGAGAATACACCACTTCCTGCAGGACATACAGCAGCTGATAAGTACTGCAAGACTGGAGATTTTTAAATAGAGGTAAATTACAAATCTATATAAGTTTCTGACACCAGTTGATTTTATTTTTGTTTTGCTGGGATACCCCTTTTACTTCACCTACTGAGAGCTGAACTTCTTCCCGCAGCCTCAATAACTGGTCTGCATTTGGTTTTCTTTAGCTCATACAAGCCATAGAAGCAGCTAGGAGAGGTGCAGAAAACCATGCATGGGCCAAGCGTGTTTTGCAAAGCACTCAAACAGAATTTAATCTCAGGAGGCGTAGTTGAGAGTAAAGCCTAGTGGATGTCAGTCTTGTAGCTAGAGGCTGATAGAAGCAATTTCAGGGGCATTACAGGCAAGCACTGATGGGCACAGATGGGCTTTTGCATCCAGGGGGAGCACCCTCTGGTCTTCTGGAGCTTATTTCCATATTTAAAAAAATGCAACCAATTTAACCACCAAAAACCGTGTTAAGCAGCACATGTAGATGAGCATGGAGGGCGCCCCTCTCTGCAGGAGTTTCTAAAAGACTGAAGATCATACCAGAAATCCTGCAGCCGCCTGACAATCATTTC
This sequence comes from Dendropsophus ebraccatus, assembly GCF_027789765.1. Lineage (NCBI taxonomy): Eukaryota > Metazoa > Chordata > Amphibia > Anura > Hylidae > Dendropsophus > Dendropsophus ebraccatus. The sequence continues at coordinate 147,111,502 of NC_091460.1, read as the reverse complement.
AGTCTTGTAATAATAAAATCAGATTTTCTGATAATTAATGGCGGCGTCTTCCTTCTCTTTACTGGCTATAACACTTTCTTGTAATTTAGAAACAGGAGAAAGCTTCCAGGTGTAATAAGCTATAGCTCAGGCCCATTACATCCAGACAGACAGTAGGATGACCATTCCCAGGATCAGCCCGGCCGCCGCTTGTAATGCTGCATGTTGGTGAACTACACAGTTATTCTCTCCTCGCCTCCTCTTACCCGCCACCCAGGAAAATGACAGGTTAGCTCGGCTTATAAGCCTATCTTATACAGAATCCGGGGGACGTCAATTCTTTTCGGCGTTGCCAACAGGGTAATTGCAAACATGTTGTTTATATCCAAGATTATAACATAGAGTAAATTCCGGAGCCAAGCTGCTCGTAGATTTGTGGCCGTAGTCTCAGGACTGCGCAGGCAGATGACTGTTCACTTGGATAAATAGACGTTAATGTTGTTGAATGATATATCTTGTACAGAGATGCAGCCTGTATTATAGGTCAGGGCCATGTTCACACACAGGATTTTGCTCAGTATTTTTCAACCAAAACCAGGAGTTGATTAAAAACACAGAAAGGCTATGCTTACACACTGCTGAAAGTAAGTGGATAGCAGCATTTAATTGTAAATAATTACTGTTAAAAAAACGCCATTGTTTTAAAATAACGTCTTTTATTTGCCATTAAATGACGGCCATCCACACAATTTCAGCAGTGTGGGAGCATAACCTTTCTGTGTTCTCAATCCACTTCTGGTTTTGGTGGAAAAATACTGAGTGAACATGCCTCAAAGCTGTATGTAAAAATCTTCTTTCTGCCATCGATCACGGTTATTGACAAATCTTAAAATAAAGAGGAATAAGCTGGTTCTCTCTGATCCTGTCACAAGGACATCACATCTCAGAATGGAAATAATGCAGGTATTAAGTCATCAGAGAAGGCTGAGGGAATTCAGCTCTGAAGCCTGCAACTGACTGTGTTTTCTATATTGGCTTATTTAAAGTGTAATCTGTCATTTAAAATATTTTAGCAGAAATCAATAGTACAAGCAACTTTTAAGAAACTCTGTAATAGGTTTAATTTATAAACCCTCTTTCTGCACTCAAAAAGCTGTTCCCAGCCTCCCCCCCCCCCCCCCCTCACTTTTTATCTGCTCATTATCAGGCAAAGTCGTTTTTATTACAGAGGAGCAAAGTGAAGACAGGTTTGCTGAGTCCATTATAACCTATGGAGGGGGTAGGGGCTGAGGGGGATGAGTGAGCAGGGAGAGCAGAGAAGCAGCTGTACAGTTTTGAGACTGGGCACATAAAATGCTGGATTCAAAGGTCAGAAAGGTCAGTGCTTATCTGGGAGCTTGGTGAGAGAAGATTGCAGTATGATGTTCTGTGCAGGGCTGCCTTTTCTCCTCTCTGTGCTCACTCATCCCCCTCAGCCCCTCCTTTTTCCATTGAGCATAATGGACACAGGAATCCTGCTTCTCCTGAAGCGTGTGTGTGGGGGGGGGGGGTAGGGAAACAGCTTTCTGAGTACAGATGGAAACTCTTTCGCTTAATAAACCTATTAGAGAGTTTCTTAAAGTCACTTGTACTATTGATCCTTATTGATTTCTAGAAAATTGACACTTACATGACCGGTACACTTTAAGAGCTGAAAATAGTGAAGGATATAGGTGATGTCTTGTATATGGTTTGGTTTCCAGTCTTCTTTCCTCTAGGTGTTACACAGCATAACATTTCGTATATTCTCTTGTCCTTAGGCGGATATACCCTTATGGTTGAGGTCATTTATATTGCTGTTCTCTTTTATATGACAGGAATCGGACTGATGGAGATTGTCATGGAGCCTGATATGACCTGTGGAGAAGAAGCGGCAGCCGCTGTTCGGGAGCTCCAGCTGATTTTACAGGCTCTGGGCACGAGCCAAGCAAACATGTCAGGTTTGTCTGTTTTGTCACTTTTTCTGTGATTTCTGTATTTATTAGGACATGCAGGCGACCACTTACATATACGGGTAGTGCAAAGAAAAGAAATCAAGCGGTATGTCTTCAGGCTGGTTTATTGAGAGGTTCGCTTCATAACATGCAGGGAGGGGGGTGAGGAGCAGACACGTCTTCACAGGTAGACTACAATTGTTTCTCGCGATAAAACGCTTCTTCCGGTTTATGGATCCATACACCGGAAGAAGAGCGTTATCGCGAGAAACAATTGTAGTCTACCTGTGAAGACGTGTCTGCTCCTCACACCCCTCCCTGCATGTAATGAAGGGAACCTCTCAAAAAAAACAGCCTGAAGACATACCGAATCGGTGAGTGCCCACATCTATTTCTCACTTCACTCACATTACGTTTTCTGTTCAGCCGAGCACCACTGTGCATTGTTCCGGCGGTTTGAGCTGCCTGCACTCGGTTCCAGCCTCAGGTGTTGGAGATTGTTTGGGAGGTGCCGTCCACCTCTCACTCCATAGTATTTCATTACTGACATAATGTTCATCTGTTGCATTGCTGCGTACCTGCGCTGCCCTGATCCACTTTATTTTACCAGTCTGTTAATGAATTAATACGGTCTCCAGTACTACACGTCTGAGTCCCAGTATAGATTCAGGATGTTGTCACCGGTATCTCAACATACAGTACATACCCTAAAAACATAAAACCTGGCTTAAAGAAGTGACCGGATGTGTAGCTGTAGCAAAGCCCCCAACTCCCAAGACAGTCACAAGGTGCATGGGCAGCCAAAGCTTTAGCTTACCCCACCCTTGCCTTATGAGATTTAGTGGAGAGCCCCCTTGTACTAATATTATTTCTTCTATCCAGACATTGAGGCCTTTTCTCTCCACCTCATCTGACCTGCTTTTCATACTGCAGATATCGGACGTGGACGTGTTCTCCTTGCGTGTCACCAGCTCATTTGTTTATTGATCCCACAGTGTCATTTGGTATTGATGGGTTTGCATTGCGGAGCATGTGCTGCTGCCAGGAGAGCGAACGCCGTGTACCGTTACTTTTTATTACTGCAGTTGTGGTAAAGTTTTCATTGTAAATCCCAGATAACTGGTTACCGAGTCTTGTTTGAGCAGAGGAGCGTGCACCGCTCCGGGGTATTGGCAGAAGTCTCAGTTATTAGCAGCGATGGAGCCGGGATTAATCGGAAGGGAGGAAGGTTCCAGCAGATAGTGTGACTAAAGGAGAACTCCCCAGTGACCCTAACAGCATCGGAAGCCGCATTACAGCACATGTCGTGTCAACAGGTGATCCCGGGCCGGTCAGACACGACCTCCATTCATTGTGAAGAGCCAGAAGCTTCTCATTGATCTCAGAATGGAGATTGGTTCTCCAGGACAGCAGCTTCTTCTAGGCCTTCCTCTCCTCCTAGGCCTTCCTCTTCAGCTACTATCATCTTCACTAAATCCACTTACAAAGAATTTGTCGCCTAGATTTTCTTTTAGTGGTTACAGCCAAATACTGAAATCTCTTCTCTTTATTCTAATTTGTTTTTAAGCTAATGGTAATTTAGATTGTTATGGGGGCGACCATCTTACCTGAGCTGTTATAATAACATTTAGTGACATGCTGTACAACAATCCCCATGGACATAGACAGCAATAGGCAGGGCCTGTTCCTTTAAGATGAATGTAGACTATTACTGCGCCTATGCTAAAACCTTTGAAGATGCCATTCCACAGGAAGCTGCTATTGTCCTAAGGCCCTATTACACAGAGCGATTACCCTTCAAAAACCTGCTAAAACCATTGATCATTAGCAATTATCATTAAGTGCAATAGGTGAATGACAAAGACAAAATCGTTATATTCTCGTTCATCATGATCTTTCAAGAATAATTTGCTAATCTGTTCATGCAACGATCAAACGACCAACGAGAAACCGTTCTTTGTTCATTCAGTGCTGACACCAAAATGATTGTTAATGGTTCGCTGTAATTCCTCATTCGATGTAATTCCACATCGTTCCTTCATTTGCCGGGATCAGAGGGCGTAACCGATCATAATAATCGTAACTAACAACTACCGCTCTGTGTAATATGGAAAACGATTTTAGGAAAACAAAATAACTGTTCAGAAAATTGATCCGTTTTGACACTTTATCCTCTCCATTTTCTTCTGAAGCATTGGCTATGAACCCCTAGGAGGGCACCACCCTGTGGGCTTCTATTTAATCTGTAAAAACTGATGCATTACCAATGGTTTCCTCAGGACACTCGGGATTACAATGTTCTGACTTTTTAATTTTATTAATATAATTATTTACTTTAGAACAATGGAATGATATGCCTCTGATATGCATATGTAATGGTGGGTTTCCTGCACTGCTTAAATGGGTATTCCACTCAGACATAACTTCTGATATGTTGCTGCCCATGGTCACACTAACAATTCCTTCCATACTTGTTATTATCTATTCAGTCTCCTTCCCCCAGTTCTCAGCTGCTGCTTTCTGCTGAAGACCCAAAAATCTGTGTGTGAGCTTTTCTCTCTGTCTCCCCCTCCCTCCCTTCTGAGACAGAAGATGTAAACAAGTCCCTGGCAGGCTTTATCTGCAACACTGTAGCTTCTTTGTAATGCTGGTAGGGTTATTCTGAGGTGAAGTTGCTAATGAACTTGCTGTGATTATTTCTTGCGGCATTACAAAGAAGCTACAGTGTTACAGATACAGCCAGCCAGGGACTTGTTTACATCAGCCATCTCAGAAGGGAATAATAACAAGTATGGAAGGAATTGTTAGTCTAACCATAGGCAGCAACATATCAAAAGTTATGTTTAAGTGGAATCCCCCTTTAATATTGGCAGTATCCTGTTACTCCCCACCTAATTATGCAGTTTTTGATCTGTTTCTAACCAAGTTTGTTCTTGTTAGCAGCATTTTCTTTGAGGTTTATTTTCTGCCTCTTTATCCCAGAGGGTCAGTTGAGAGTCGATGCAAACATTTCTGTCCATCATCCCGGGGAGCCGTACGGTGTGAGGACTGAAGTAAAGAACATAAACAGCGCACGCTTTCTGGCAAAAGCAATCGGTACTCTACCTGTTCACTAGTTAATCTTTGTATGAGGATTTAAAAATTAACTAATTTTATTAGTAGTAGTATTAGTCCGTGCGTCACACTACAGATTTTTATTTCCAGTATCAGATGGGTTATTCAGCATTAGAATTATTTTTATATAATTCTGCCCTGATGGAAAATATTAATGTCCCAGATTTATCAAAGGGTGTAATGTATACAAAGGGTGTAATATATACAAAGGGTGTAATATATACAAAGGGTGTAATATATACAAAGGGTGTAATGTATACAAAGGGTGTAATGTATACAAAGGGTGTAATGTATACAAAGGGTGTAATGTATACAAAGGGTGTAATGTATACAAAGGGTGTAATGTATACAAAGGGTGTAATGTATACAAAGGGTGTAATGTATACAAAGGGTGTAATATATACAAAGGGTGTAATGTATACAAAGGGTGTAATGTATACAAAGGGTGTAATGTATACAAAGGGTGTAATGTATACAAAGGGTGTAATGTATACAAAGGGTGTAATGTATACAAAGGGTGTAATGTATATATAAAGGGTGTTATATATATATACAAAGGGTGTAATATATAGACACGTGTAAACGGCCCCCAGCCACCAATCACAGCTCCTCTATCATTTTACCAAAGTTGAGAGCTGAGCTGTGATTGGTTGCTGTGAGAGCTGAGCTGTGATTGGCTGCTGTGAGAGCTGAGCTGTGATTGGTTGCTGTGAGAGCTGAGCTGTGATTGGTTGCTGTGAGAGCTGAGCTGTGATTGGCTGCTGTGAGAGCTGAGCTGTGATTGGCTACTGTGGGAGCTGAGCTGTGATTGGTTGCTGTGGGAGCTGAGCTGTGATTGGTTGCTGTGAGAGCTGAGCTGTGATTGGTTGCTGTGGGAGCTGAGCTGTGATTGGAAGCTGTGGGCAGTTTACACCAGTTTATATTTTACACCCTTTGATAGATCTCCCCCATTATGCTTACCTCTCTGTGCTCCCCCAGTGTGCTGTTTCGGCGTCTCCAGTCTCCCCCGCTGACTGCAGCCTCCGCCACTTATGAGACAAACTTATCTCTGGAGTGACAGCCCGATCAGCCAATCACTGGCCATGACCCTGTCTTGTCACTGACTGGCTGAGTAGGCTGTCCCTCCAGAGATGAGCTTGTCTCAGCAGCCGTCAGCAAAGATGCAGGAGACACTGTAACAGGACAATAGAAAGGTAAGTATAATGGCCCTATTACACCGCCCGATGTTAAAGTAGCAAGCAAGCACTAAGCTGTCAGGTCAGCACTCGCTTGCTCCTTGTTCCCCGCTCACTGTCTGTGTTATTTCATGCACCAACAGTGGGGGAGAGGGGGGCGCAGGGAGCTGCAGGAGGGGGATGCCCAGACGATCTTTAGATTATCCAAGTAACCCATAGGAGATAGCGGCCGTTTGCTGCCACCACTTTTATTACACAGAGCGACAGCCAACAAACCATCACTATTTTCATTATTTTCTTTCGACATGTTCAAAGACAACGATCCGCCAACATTGTGCGCGTCAGCCGATCATTGCATTTTAACGTTACCTATTCCACCAGGCAATCATCTGCCATAACAGCCAGTAATCTGCAAAATACGGCCGACAATCACTTGGTGTAATGGGACCTTAAGATGTTTATTATATTTTCCATCAGGGCAGCATTATATAAAAACAATTCTATCGCCAGATAACCCCTTTCAGGTTGTTACGCTCTGTGCGTGGTACACCGGAGCCCCATTCTCCGTTATACAATAAGTTTCTAATGTTTCATTGTACTATGCTCTTTGGGGTCTTTTATGAAAACTACAAGTAGAATGAGTTTCCTATCGGTAATTTCTCCAGCATTTAGGAGAAGGGTAAATGTTTTATCTACTGTCCGTTGTTTGCACAGTTATTACGCTGAATGTTGCATCTTTCTTCTTTTCCTCCCTAGATTATGAAATTAAAAGACAAACGGAATTACTTGATAAAGGTGGAACAATCCTCAATGAGACGAGGGCCTTTGACTACAAGCTCGGGTAAGAAGTATGTCTGGTCTCCGTGTGGCTTATCTTGGGGGGGGGGGGCGTTGGTTTTCTCGGGTTGGATAGAGCCAATACTTCGTTTGTGGATTAGACCGCAAGTGTAAATTCCCCTGAAATGGTATAAAACATTACACAGTGAATGGACCATCCCAATTTCCACACTCGACGCTATTCTTTTTGGGAGCACCAGCTCGCCCTGGAGGCAGGCCCACCGGCCCCGAGTGTGACGAAATCCCCTTTCTTCTGTCACCTGGCTCCATTAGAATCAATGGAGGGGGCAGGATATTGCCACACTGGGGGCCAGCAGGCCTGTCCCCAGTGCTTCAGGACGGGCCGGTACTCCTGAAAAGAACGGTGTCGAGCACGGGAATCGGGAGGCAATTAAAAATGACCGTGCCACCGGAGTCCCTACGCTGCCGCCACTGATCCATTAAGGTAAAAAATGCAGAGCGATGTACCTGATGGTATAGCCTGACCGTGTGACAGTCCACAGACATGCCAGGTCCTCTGTAGTAATAGAGGCTCTTGAGGCTTTCTTATACAGATATAGCCATGGTCATTTTAAGTGCCATGTGTTGTATTGTGATATCTTGCTGCACCAGAAATCAGGATAAGGACAGTAATGAGCGGTAACGTGAAACATAGCTTTGTGTAATGCGCCAGGGATCAGGATAAGGAGCGCTGCAGCAGATAACCAGTTTGTGTAGAAATGTATACAATGTTTAGTTTCATCCTTTTTTATGTATTATTTTGTTTTTGCATTACATTTGTTGTATGACTTTTTTTTTTATATATATAAGTGTTACCATACCTATGAGGGACAAGGAAGGAAAGCAGGATTACAGGTTTGTATATTTCTTTACCTCTTTAGTATGGTTATTATGCTGTAACTAGATGTATATAGAACACATACTGTACAAGAACAAGTGCAAATGTCGGGATAACCAGCATCTCACTATCTGCAGTATAAATCTGCACACAACCTCTAACAACTACATTCCCTGCTCTCGTATTGAGATTTAATTAATTGAAATACATTTAAGAGGATTACATGAGATAAACCAAAAAAAGCGAAGACATCATAAAGTGTCGGCCACTGCATAACAATAGAAGCATTATTAAGCAGAAAGGTAATCCTACTTATATTCCAGTAGTTTCTTCCTTATTCCTTTAAATCTTCTGCTTATAAAGGTTTATGCCGGAACCCAACCTTCCCCCTCTGATACTTTACGATGCCGAGTCATTGCCGTCTAACAAGAGCGCCGATCAGGTCATTAACATTGATCTGATTGAGGAGAACCTGCCAGAACTTCCAAGCATCACCAGGGAGAGACTTGTTGAACAATATGGAATATTACCTGAGCATAGTTTTACCTTGGTGGTGAGTAGCCCTCCGTATCATCTAATAATCTCCAAATCAAGGCCAGTTCTAGCTTTTCTTTAAGATGTAAGTGATGCCTCCAGTTGTACTGTTACTGAACCCACTGTACAGAGACTAACACTGGATAAAGACCATATAATGAACAATGCCCAGTGTACCAAAGCCAATATTACCAATAATAATTGTATACAACGGACAAGTAATACCGCCACATACTGGCCTCGTATTACCACTGCCCAGTGACAGAATAATACAGCCATATTGTCAATGAAAACCACCACAGACTAACATTAGTCCCATACAGTGACAGTTTAGCAATTATGGTACAGTTGCATCCAGTGACTCCCTGTGACATTTTCTCTGAGTGCAGTCTGTTACTGTTCCCATTTCCAGACTTCCTGCAGCCATCACTCCTTTCCCTGCCCCCACATTGTTTTAATACCACTCTTGTGCCCATTTTTTGTCCCTATTTTGTACACACTACTTGCCTCTCTCCACCTCCACGTGGCTGTGTCCTCTGATGAATCCTGGCTAGTGTTGGTTGCACACGATCTTGTTGTGCAGCTTGTGCCAGGCATCAGCAGCTGCTCGGGATCCCTTATAGCCTGCATGCCTTATGCTATTGGTCAAACCATGAGCTGAAAGCAGCACAGGTGTATGTATGTGTGTGTATATATATGTGTGTGCACCAGAGGTATTTTAGTTTTTTTTTATTTTTTTGTCTCTGTGAGCACCATTTTAAATGTTGAATCCATAAAACTTTGAGGCCCTATGCATTGTGTGTTCAGTCACTGTCTGTACTATATTCCAGAGCTGCAGGATTCAGAACACAGAATTTGCTTCGAGGATTTGTATACTGTTGTGCAGTAATCTAATGTAGCAAAAAACAGTTTATACTATAATATAGGAGACCAACTAAGCTTATAAGGGTGATCAGAAAAGCGTGGTGTGAATGCAGCTGTAGATTATAAAATCTGTACGTGTTACTCAGCGGCGTCCGTCATTTGTACCGTGTCTTACATCCAGGTTCTGTGCATGTGCTGCAGCACAGCCCGCCAAGCATAGCCATCCTCTCTTCACTGTGTCACTGCTGTTAAAGCGCTGTGCAGATATGCAGCCATATTAGTTATCCCCAACCTTCCTATAAAAATAAGGGGTACGCCAGGCCAAAATGAAACAATACAGTGCAGGCAGGGGGTGGGGGAAACAAAATATAAAATGGGCATAATACAGGCAGGCTCCCGAAAACCTAATTTTTTTTGTCCGGCTTCCTGCTACGTTATGGCCCAGGGGAAAGTACTCGAGCTGACTAATGAATTGCCTGCTCAGCCAGGCAGTGACTGCACCTGTGTCCTGCCACAGTCACTGACTGGATGAGCGGGCCATCCATCAGCCGCGTTGTGACGTTGCAGGAGGATGCGGCAGGGACCCAGGGATTGGTAAGTATACATGCTTTAGCATATATTATTTTTGCCCGGAGGCCCCTTAATGTAACAAAAAAAAAAACTGCTGAAAAGACTATATAGTTTCATACAATGTATGTTTTTTTTACACTTGTGGCATGTTTGATAGTTATACAGTTGCATCTTTTATAATGCTTTGACACCATATTACAGAATCTAAGTGTATAAAGAGGAAATAACTTATAAGGGTGCGTTCACACCTACAGGATCTGCAGCAGATTTGATGCTGTGTTCAGTTATTTAAATGAAATCTGCTGCAGAAAATCAGCTGCAGATCCTGTAGGTGTGAACGCACCATAAAAGTGTAAAAAACCATTGCAGCCATACAGTGTTATATAGCCCACATACCATAATACTTAGTCTGTTTCTATGACAACCTGTTGTCAATTATTATATGAAAAGAAGATTCAGAAACTATTGAAGTGTGTGAGAGAAGGTTCAGAAGAGGTTCTCTCATTGCTGGATACTTACAGGATAAGGTAACATTGTATTAGTCACTGACAGCGCTAATTAGATAGATTTGTCATTGTTCTGATCCCACCTGATCCCACCTTGTACCCAGCCAAGTGCTGTTACATTAGACCTGCACCCCATCATATGTCTGTAGGACTCGTTGTTTTATTCCAGGAACGGTTAATACTTGTGTATTGATTATACTTCTGCGCTCCGAGCCCCATCTTTGTTTTCTGTGAAATCCCTGGGTAAACGTTTGCTAGATGTAAAGAGACTTTGTATTATTTTTCTTTGCAAAACGTGGTAGATTTTCTGTTCACTGTGTTGGGTTAAAGGGGTATTCTGCCAGTACAGATAATTTTTTATATTTGGTTTGGGGCGCTGTATAAATAGGAAAGAAGCCGTACTCACCTGCCCTGATCCCCCATAGCTGCTTATAACACCTCCTTGTCTCAACTGCTCTTGGCTCCCTCCCGGTTTCTGTGACATGTTGTTCCCGCAGGACCCCCTATGCCGGTAACCTACCTAAGCTAGTCATTGGCTGAGTGGGCAGTTCCTTCAGGGACAACACGTCACAGGTACCAGGAAACTGGAGGCGTCAGAACAGCAGCAGTTCATATACCGGCTGTGGTCGAGTATTGTGGTGAGAATCTCTCTCTTTCCTGGTGAGAATCTCTCTCTCTTTTCTGGTGAGAATCTCTCTCTCTTTTCTGGTGAGAATCTCTCTCTCTTTTCTGGTGAGAATCTCTCTCTTTCCTGGTGAGAATCTCTCTCTTTCCTGGTGAGGATCTCTCTCTTTCCTGGTGAGAATCTCTCTCTTTCCTGGTGAGAATCTCTCTCTTTCCTGGTAAGAATCTCTCTCTTTCCTGATGCCCTTCTGCCTGATTTCTATACTATGGAGCGCTGTTCATTTTTGTATTTATTAGAGAAACAGATCATTGATCTCAGGGAGACCAGCCGGCTGCTGACAGTGTTATCTCTAGCTGGTCTCCCTGATATCAGTGACCTGTTACTTGCTTGTTAGATTTTAGTTTATTAATAAGTTTCTCTGCGGCAGCCCAGGGGGAGCTCAGATGCCACAGCAGGGGGCAAACACTTGTTGGGACATTCTTTTGTCATGCTGCATTTATGGTTTATTTGGTCTAAGCCCTTGTCTCTCCTGTAGTGAGGCCTCCATTGTTTTTGCTGTTACCAGCTCCTGGGGTGACTGCTCCACATGTCATTGTTCTCATGGTGGAGACGTCTTATCGCCTTCAGAGAGTGAACCTCCGGAGAGGCGGCGTCCTCTCTTGTCCGGGCGGAGGCGGCGTCCTCTCTTGTCCGGGCGGAGGCGGCGTCCACTCTTGTCCGGGCGGAGGCGGCGTCCTCTCTTGTCCGGGCGGAGGCGGCGTCCTCTCTTGTCCGGGCGGAGGCGGCGTCCTCTCTTGTCCGGGCGGAGGCGGCGTCCTCTCTTGTCCGGGCGGAGGCAGTACCCCCTTGTTTCCTGTAGGGCGCGCTTATACATTTACATACATTTATCATATCTAAAGTTCTCCGTATTATCTAAACACTGCTGAGAATTTGCACTTGGCTGGAACTTTGCTGAAAGTTTTGTGTTAATTGGCTCTCCACATACTTGCCGTCAGATCGCGTCTCTAGATGTCGCCTAAATTTCTATTCTTGGATGGTTATCAAATCTGTACGAGAACAGACGCTAACAACCTAAAATCTCTGTTTTATGTCGTACAATTTATCAGAAAGCTGTTACTGTGTCTGTAGGCGACATCTTACTGTATACTAAGTCCTAATTCTGAGAAATAGCCACTTCTACCTTATCCAGACAGTAACATGTCTGATAATCCATAACATTTATGAAGCGATGAGAGAATGGATTGGCATATACCGAGACCCTGGGGCCGAGCCGTGCGCCTCTATGGAATATATTTCTCATACGGCAGAGATTACATACGGCATTTCTCATACGGCAGGGATTTATTTCCATCGATTAACGTGTTATGTACTCTACAGCTGAAGGGGCAGCAGGGAAATCCTGTAGGGAACAAAGCACATACACCTAGTAAGAGTAACTCTTCTTTATTCTTACATAAAAACTCAAAGGGGTACTCCGGCAAAAATCTTTTTCTTTCAAATGAACTGGTTTCAGAAAGTTATATAGATTTGTAATTTACCTCTATTTAAAAATCTCCAGTCTTCCAGCACTTATCAGCTGCTGTATATCCTGCAGGAAGTGGTGTATTCTCTCCAGTCTGACACAGTGCTCTCTGCTGCCACCTCTGTTCATGTCAGGAACTGTCCAGAGCAGCAGCAAATGCCCGTAGAAAACCTCTCCTGCTCTGGACAGTTCCTGACATGGCGACCGGCGCAGGCGTTGCACAAAAATCTACACCTCCTCTGAAGTAGGTTTAGGTTTTTGGCTGGTTTACGCCTGTTTCCAGACATAAACCTTAATAAATCCGGTGTGGGAGGTGGCCACGTTTCCTCCTGTTCTTTTTGTAACCCTTGCCCGCTCATCAGGCGAGTGGGGTATACGGCTGATGTAAAGAGGTATATCATGATAAACAATAACTCCAACCCCCAAACCCCAACCCATCGTGATGCACGGTCACTGATGTCTATCAGCCTATCTGGTCGATTCTACAGATAATGCTGGATATGATAGAAAGGTGTTGCAACACGTGGTGAATTGCAGCCTGTAGTATATGGGGCAGTGTAGCCTCAAACATGTTAGTGCTTATGATCCCCTCCCCCCCCATCGAATATCAGAAGCCCTTATTGTTGTTACACAGTTAAAAGGTTAATTAAACGATATACTGTACCTTTATTGTGACAGTGGACTAATCCACACAGAATTATACTAATAGATAAATCAATAGACAATAATTAGAAACCATTAAACTCCCACATCAAATGTGTACAACCAGTCTGACCCGAAGGCAAGAAGGCGACATGGCCGGCATCCAGTATAGTGTCGTGTGTGAAGTGCTGAAAGTAGAAGGGTTTTACCTCCTGGATCCCAGATAATACAGTGTAAGGCCATGGTCACACAAACAAAGTAATCAAAATGTCACATGTATCTCTAAAAACATAAACTTGTGCTAAAACCGGCCAATACACAGCTCAGTGCAGAAACAAATGGGCAGAGTGCTCAGGTAAGTGCGGCTACCCGACTGATCAAAATGTTACAATGGTAAGACCAGTGGCTGGCGGACCCCCATAGATGCAGGCTGATGTTTTTGGACCTGGTTTTGCCAACCATGAGACATTAGTGGAAATTGTGTACAGTCGCATTTACCACCTGTCCTTATCATGGAAATAATGATAATCCAACCTTGAGGGACCACCACATATGGCCACCCATCCAAAATCAAGCCAGTCCTTGATTGTTTTGTCTAAGTTGCACTAAGAGGTGTAGTTTTAAAAACAGTGCATTTAGAGGTGTGTTCTATCTCTCAGTCCCCTCTGCAAACCTGAAATAGTAGCCACAAAAATATCCTAAGAAAATAGAGGCCACAAAATTTACTAGTGGCCCCTTCATGCCTGAGGCCTGTGCTCAGGGAGCCCTGAGGGGCTCTAAAAAACCCTGAAAAGTTAACAAACTTCTTAGATGTCATTTTGAATACTTTTTTAAAAGGGGGTGATTCCTGGTGATACAGGCCCCAAAAATCCAACTCAAAACTGAACCATTCCCTAGAAACATCTGGAAAACTGCTGCTACGCCTACAACTTTCTTGAAACATAGACCGACCTTCACCAAATGCTGCCGGCGTAAAGAAGACACATTGTAAAGGGAATTACCAGCTAATTTGTGTGGAATGACTTTTTCCTCTGTGGCAGAGATGTTAAAAAATTTTTAAAGTCAGAATCACTTGGATAAGTAAAAGTTAGGACCACATAAAGAGACACACCTCACTATGGGTATTGCTCCTTAAGATTAAAAGGCCGATCCTGAAGGATTAAAGTAAAATAAACAAAACATGGCTACTTTCTTCCAGAGACGGCACCACTCTTGTCATCAGTTTGTGTGTAGTATTGCAGCTCAGTGTAATAGAAGTACAATGCATAGAGTTGTAATACCACATACAACCTAAGGACAGGTATGATGCTGCCTTGGGGTAAAAAAAATCTGCATTTCTTAAATTCATGCTTAAAGGGGAAGTCCAGAATACGGCAAAGAAACCAAAAAAGTTATATTTGCCTGTCCTGGTGCCTGCGCAGTGCAGCTTCCTGCTTCTGGACCCCAGCTGGCAGTCTTCATAGCTCCCCTCTAGCTACTTCAAGACCCGGTCGACGGATGCCCTGCTCAGCCAGTGGGACGGGACACCACTACAGTGACTGGTTGGCTGAGGGGGCTAATTTCCACCCGCTTTTGATGTTCAACCCAGTACGTGAAATACCCAGAAACCAGGAGAAGAGGACACCCGGCGGGGTACAGGAGCCTGGTGATGCAGCACGGGGACAGGTGAGCATATTGTCTTTTTGAATTTTCCCCACCCCAATGCCAGACTTCTCCTTTAATGCCTGAAAAAAAGGATCACATCAGCCAACAAACAAGTGTTTTCTCCTTCATTGGCCATTTAACATTGACCTCTTATGAGGAGACGAGCGTTTTGAAAAACATTCATTTGGCCAAAAATTTGCTTGTGTTAAAAGGCATCTAGCCTCCAAATTCCCCAGATGTCAATCCAACCGGTCACCTGTGAGATTGCTATATACATTTACATGGTTCTTTGCATACACCTGTTGTAATTTCTATATTTGAAGTGGGTTTCCATAAATCTTTTAGAAGAGAGTTACCCGGTAGAGATGGAGGAGAAGCTCTGCAGATGTTTACAGCGTGGACGTCGCATAGTTTACTTTGTGCTACCTACTGTCTCGTAGAGAGTATTGTATTGACTCAAATAGACTCTCATCTGTAATGGCATGTCTGTGATCTTCTAAATTGGTTTTCACTTTGTAGTTATCCGTCTGCTGGAGTCCTGGCAGACACGCTAAAATATGTCAACTTACGAAAGACTGTCAGACAGCGCCGTACAAATGTCACCTCCCAGTGGATCTTTACTCATCATCTTTTGTTTGTTAGATTTTCTTTCTTGTTATGAAGTCTATGGGCATGCACCATCTCGAAGGCTCCGTAAATCAAAGTCTCCTTGTTTATATGCTGCTAAATTGACTGTTGATGTGAAGTTGCACAAAGTGTGTGTTATACGTTGCCCTCCTCTACTTAATTGTAATCATTCCCAAGTAGCTCAGGAGAATTCATATTTAGCTCTAAAGGAGCCCTCAGATGACTTATGCCTCCAATTGTTCTCCCTAAAGTTATCTCTACAGTACAAAGCAAGACTTTAAAGTGTCCTTGTCATTATAACTTTTAAAACTTAAATCAACAGTAGATGTGATATAAAGCAAGTTTGCTATTTTTTTTTTGTTATCATGGAAAACATGGGACTTCCTGCGTTCTGGCTCTAAAAACAGGTAGTCCGTGTTTCCCAGGTCATCTGAGCTCACGTAGAAAGCAGTCATGTGATTGACAGACACATTGAGCCATAACGCAGTAAGTATAGCTGTTATATAGCTGCCTTCAGGAGACTGGACCTGGATACAGTAAGTACAGCTGTTATATAGCTGCCTTCAGGAGACTGGACCTGGATACAGTAAGTATAGCTGTTATATAGCAGCCTTCAGGAGACTGGACCTGGATACAGTAAGTATAGCTGTTATATAGCAGCCTTCAGGAGACTGGACCTGGATACAGTAAGTACAGCTGTTATATAGCTGCCTTCAGGAGACTGGACCTGGATACAGTAAGTACAGCTGTTATATAGCTGCCTTCAGGAGACTGGACCTGGATACAGTAAGTATAGCTGTTATATAGCAGCCTTCAGGAGACTGGACCTGGATACAGTAAGTATAGCTGTTATATAGCAGCCTTCAGGAGACTGGACCTGGATACAGTAAGTATAGCTGGTATATAGCAGTCAGGAGACTGGACCTGGATACAGTAAGTATAGGTGTTATATAGCTGCCTTGAGGAGACTGGACCTGGAGACAGTAAGTATAGCTGTTTATATAGCTGCCTTGAGGAGACTGGACCTGGATACAGTAAGTATAGCTGGTATATAGCTGCCTTCAGGAGACTGGACCTGGATACAGTAAGTATAGCTGTTATATAGCTGCCTTCAGGAGACTGGACCTGAATTTCTGGTAAGTATAGCTCTGGTTTTCAGCATGATAACGAAACAAAAAAAAAATAATGAATGTAAATTTCACACTTGCTCTTTATCACATCTACTGTTGATTTACATTTTTAAAGTTATAACGGCAGTGACACTTTGTCACTTTGATAGCTTCATGTCCGTAATTAATATTTACTAGATAACCAGTAATACCCAGCACATTTGACATCCTTGGCAGGAATAACGCATTTGATGTACATGTTTCTCATTTTGTGCACGGTCTGTACTGTACCGATGTGCTGTGGAACAGACTTCTGAACTCAAGACATCATGAATTATTAGGATGTCAGAAGCTCCAAAACTGTGTCAGTACAATAGCGCGAAGACGTAAACTGTTTTGGAGCTCCTGGCATCGTAATGAATTATAATTTCAGGAGTTCAAAAGTCTGTTCCATAGCACATTGTCCGTAATTAGGTCAGAAACTTTTGAATGACTCCTTTAGAGTTCTGGTGGGACACAGTGTGCAGCAGCTTACTATGTTTCCCACCTACTCAGGTTAAAAAGTCCAGTGTGAAAAGTAAAAAATTATCAGGTTTCTTTTTTTAATAGAGATTGTGACATGGAAAAGGAAAACTTCAAATATTTTTCAAAATATAGAGCCTTCTAAAACATGACAATCTGCCATTTTTGGACACTAGGGAGACCAGCCAAACAATAACACTGCCCGCTGCTAGTGAAAGCGCTCAATGCAATGAAATCCTAGGTGCATTGCCCCCTGGGAAACATGAATATGCAAAAGAAGAGCCTGTGGAGCCTCATTGAAGAGTCTCGAAACACAGGACAAGCCAGATATCCCTCCGGGATATCAGTGCTCCTCACTGATAAGAGGCAACACCACGAAACAGCTGTATGAGGATAGATACCTGGCCTTGGTTTTTCCCTTGTCATTACATTGACTTATAGGGCCACTTAATTTCCCAGGGGGCAATGCACCTAGGATTTCACTGCATTGAGCGCTTTCACTTGCAGCCGGCAGTGTTATCGTTTGGCTGGTCTCCCTGAGATCAGTGATCTGTTTCTCTTCTTGCCCTACTAGGCATTGCTCCCACCTAGCCAGAATCCTGCTTCACACTGATGAGGGGCAACACCCCGAAACAGCTGTCTGTGGATGGATACCTGGCCTTGGTTTTTCCCTTGTCATTACATTGACTTATAGGGCCCCTTAGTATGGTGATTTTGGTGGTTTCCTTACAGGAGCCGCCCCTTAGCTCGGTCCTTCCTGGAGGGATATCTGGCTAGTCCTGGGTTTTCAAGACTCTTCAATGAAGCTCCACGGGCTCTTCTTTTGCAATTTTTTGACAATAGGTTCCCCTCACCAGTTTTACAGACTGTATATACCAGATGTGTGCTGGCATTAGCTTGATCTGTATTAAACAAATGGTTTTTTTTGTGCTCCACATAATTATTATGATGATGCCTGTCCATTGTTTTATCCTAGAACGAAGACGGACTTCGAGAATACTTTGAAGCAGTCGTGAAACTGTCTAAAGTTGACCCCAAGAAGATAATTGGCTGGGTAATTAAGGATTTGCTTGGTCACCTAAGGCATCAGAATCTCTCCATCAAACAAAGGTTAGCCGTGTTTACTGCAGCCTCTTCTCTAATAAACATAATAATAGCCTCTTCTCTAATAAACATAATAATAGCCTCTTCTCTAAGAAACTCGCCATTCTTATTTTAAATTGAAATACTTCCCCTTAGGTCTACCTCTAGCACACTTCAAAAATTTCAAGATACATACTTCTCTCAAGAATCATTAAGTGTAGTGTTTTTTAATGACAAACGGATCACTTAAAGGAATGAATGTAATAGTTTATTAGATCCTTTGAAATAAACTATTCTGGCAATGTCACAGTTCCTTCAGTCTTGGGGATTTCGTGGTCTTTTTCCCTTCAGACACACAAAGAAACATCATTGATAGCAGGAAAATAGCTCATTCCCCTTTCTCATTATATATATTTCCTAGTGCCGATTTGCATTATTGGTTTGAATGATGTTTTCAGAAAACAAGAACCGAGATAGTTACATGAAGACGTATTGTTGTCTGTTTTATGGCATTACTTTTCCAGCACAAATTGCCATACAGCTACCGAAGTCACCAGACTATTTCCTTAACTGTTAATATGTTTCTTAATGACCTTGTAGAGCGGCTACAGAGTAGAATCTCCATTTTTGCAGATGATACTAAACTGGGTAAAGTAATCAACTCAGAGGAGGATAATATATTACAGAGGGATTTGGAGAAGCTGGAGGCTTGGGCAGAGAAATGGCAAATGAAGTTTAATGTGGATAAATGTAAGGTTATAAAATAGAATAATAAGTACAGTTATGTGCTAAATAATAACAATGGGTAACACTGCTGAAAAGGACCTGGGGGTATTGGTGGACAGTAACCTCATCTATAGTGATCAGTGCCAGGCAGCAGCGGCCAAGGCTAATAAAATAATGGGACGCATCAAAAGAGGCCGAGATGCTAAAGATGAGGACATAGTTTTGCCTCTTTATAAATCACTGGTCAGATCACATATGGTATATACAGCACCGCGCACCGGTATAAAAGAAGGACACAGCTGTGACTATAACATTCTCATGGTGTCATGGCTAATTCATTAAATAAGTTCAAGGGAGGTCTGCATGCTTTTCTTGATAAATACAATATTATGGACATTAGATTTCTGGTGATACGTTGATCCAGGGATTTATTCTGATTCACATAGTTAATAAGGTTGAAAGAAGACAAGGGTCCATCAACCTATAGAAACCCTAGTGTGTTTATCCCATCACAGGGGCAACTGGCATCTGCCTCATAGAGGTTTTTGCCTTCCTCTGGATAAACACAGTAGGGTCTCTGTAGGGTTGATGGACCCTAGTCTTCTTTCAACCTTATTAACTGTTACTATGTAATTAATTTATCTGATTCCTGTTACCTGTAAAGGGTCCAGTTTCATTAACAAAAGGTTTTTTTTTCGGTATTTGCTTAAATAAATAAAGGCTCAACAAACCTGCGTATACCTCAAAGTGATATTAAACAGATGTTTTAACAGTTATGGTGTATTAAAGGGGTATTCCAAGAAAATCAACTTTTCCCCTGTCCAGGGGAAAAGTAGGAGATTGCAGGGGGCCCGACCTCTGTACCCCCGCAATCTCTGAATAGGCCCCCTGGGCTTCTGTATTATGACAACAGCCACTGGTACTACACTTGACCCGCATCTCTGTTCATTCCAGCTCTTTCCATCACTCCATAAGAATGAATGGAGTCGCGGGTCATGTGCCCTACCCGCGGCCGTATTCATGATACAGAAGCAGAGGGGGTAGGCGATATGGAGATTAGTGGGGGGTACAGAGGTCAGACCCCCTGCAATCCCCTAAAAAGTTGATTTTCTTGGAAAAACCCTTCTGTTTTAATAATGTAGTGTGAATCTCTGCACTGTTTCCATACGGTGGTGGCCTAGCCAACTGGTTGTACAGGGAAATGCAGCACTGCTGTGTAGGAAAACCACAGACGGCGATCCAGCCTGAAACGAAGCCGGAGAGAAAGCGCAGCAGCATAAGTGCCTCCTCGGCTGTCAATTAAATCTAAGAGTTTTGTTCCATTATAATCTATAAAACAAATGGGTCTAATCTCCCGCCAGCTGGGCTTTGAAGCGCTGTTATATTATTTTGATTTTTCCTTTTTTTTTTTTTTTTTTAGTGCCGTCAGTCCCAGCTCATTAGCGGAACTTATAAAACTTTTAGAGAAAAGAATGATCTCTTCTTCAGCTGCTAAAGAGGTAGGTGCACATACATCGGCTTCCTATGGTTTTATTGCATAGAAACATTGCAGCCTTGTGACTGTTGTCACCTCACATACAGGATTCAAGAAACACTCCAGCCCCACTTTTAATTTTGCTTCTTTACAGTGACTTCTTGAGTCCATCAGTTATCCTTTTCCTCGCTGGGTTCTGCATTATAACATTCACATTGCTCAAAGGGGTTTTCTGGGTTTATAACATTGATGGCATTTCTATAGGCAGAATTATAAGGCCTATACTGTGAAACATCTTTTTTTTTTTTTTTTAAATTTTAGAGTCAGATGCTGAAAAATATACACAGTATATTGTATCTGTTTATCTTGGATTACTCGTTGAACCCCTATTGTGAATGGTCTGACCCTGTCTTGTGTGTATACTGGGGTTAAAACCCTAAACTAAAGTCATCTGTAGGATAAAGGAGGTTGATTCCAAATCTGTAGCTTTCTTCTCCTTTGTATTTCCCCGCTGTAAGCCTACAGACTGGGCATGTTGCCGCATAGAGAGGACGGCCAAGCTCCGGAATATAAAGGAGAGGACGACTGAGCTCCGGAATATAAAGGAGAGGATGACTAAGCTCCGGAATATAAAGGAGAGGACGACTGAGCTCCGGAATATAAAGGAGAGGACGACTAAGCTCCGGAATATAAAGGAGAGGACGACTGAGCTCCGGAATATATTGGAGAAGACGACTGAGCTCCGGAATATAAAGGAGAGGACGACTGAGCTCCGGAATATAAAGGAGAGGACGACTGAGCTCCGGAATATAAAGGAGAGGACGACTGAGCTCCGGAATATAAAGGAGAGGACGACTGAGCTCTGGAATATAAAGGAGAGGATGACTAAGCTCCGTAATATAAAGGAGAGGACGACTGAGCTCCG
Source organism: Dendropsophus ebraccatus (assembly GCF_027789765.1). NCBI lineage: Eukaryota > Metazoa > Chordata > Amphibia > Anura > Hylidae > Dendropsophus > Dendropsophus ebraccatus. Next base: position 147,090,213 of record NC_091460.1, on the reverse strand, counting down.
GAATATAAAGGAGAGGACGACTGAGCTCCGGAATATATTGGAGAAGACGACTGAGCTCCGGAATATATTGGAGAAGACGACTGAGCTCCGGAATATATTGGAGAAGACGACTGAGCTCCGGAATATAAAGGAGAGTACGACTGAGCCCCAGAATATAAAGGAGAGGATGACTGAGCTCCGGAATATAATGGAGAGGACGATTCAGCTCCAGAATAAAATGGAGAAGACTACTCGGCTCCAGAATATAATGGAGAAGACTACTCGGCTCCAGAATATAATGGGGAGGACGACTCGGCTCCGGAATTAAATGGAGAGGACTCCTGAGCTCCGGAATATAATGGAGAAGACTATTCAGCTCCGGAATATAATGGGGAGGACGACTGAGCTCCGGAATATAATGGAGAAGACTATTCAGCTCCGGAATATAATGGAGAGGACTACTCAGCTCCAGAATATAATGGAGAAGACTACTCAGCTCCAGAATATAATGGAGAAGACTACTCAGCTCCGGAATATAATGCAGAAGACTACTCCGCTCCGGAATATAATGGAGAAGACTACTCAGCTCCAGAATATAATTGAGAAGACTACTCAGCTCCAGAATATAATGGAGAGGACTCCTGAGCTCCGGAATATAATGGAGAGGACTCCTGAGCTCCGGAATATAATGGAAAGGACCATTCAGACTCCTTCATTTGTGGCTTAAACCAAGTGAATGCAAGAACATAGAAAGATACAAACTGCAGATATAGACTTAGCGCTGTATACTCTACTGATGTATAATCCACTGATAACTTAAATTTAGTGGTTGTTGTGGAGGTGACAGAATCCTTTAAACAATATGTCCTTTTTTGATGACTCCTTCCTTTACTTACTGCTGTTACAGTTGGGGGTACAGTGAGGTTTTATGTCGTGCCGCCTTGGACTACAGCTATAGTTCGGTAGTTGTAGTCATTCATTAGCTCACAGAAGTCTCGGTGAAGCCCAGGCCTCTCTGATGGATTACAGCATGACTGAGTAGGTGTTCATCTTGGAGATACTTGGGATAGAGGTTCCAGCCAATAGGAAAGAGGAAAAAAGGAATATATATATATATATATATATATATATATATATATATATATATATATATATATATATATATATATATATATATATATATATATTTTTTTTTTTTTTTATATGGCTTTCCTCGGATACTTTACAACCATGCCAGTGGAGTCGTCGATTTCCTCTTTGGTAATCGTCTTCCATCTCTTGGTCCCTATTAACAGTGTGAATGAGTATGTAGCATGAAACAGAACGCAAGAAGAGACCTGGAGGATTTGCTGCTCCACATAGTAACACGACAACATCATTACAGTCTGAACGTGTTACGATCTCCTCTCTGATGCATCAGGATTTACTATGAAGCATATTATAATAACGGCATAATGATAAGTCACAATCATTCAGGAATGCAGAGAAATGGTAAATTAAGAAATCTCAGACCATAATAAAAAATAATACAAAAATAACAAACCTCTCAGCACTGATAATAGCTGAAAGGACCAGGAGCACATTTAGACACGAGACCCTGACCGAACCAAACCAGGACCGTCCGACCCTTTTCTGCAGATATTTTGGAATTTATTATCCCTGAGACATTGACGTTTTCTTAGTTGTAGCGGTGATAGGTGATATGTCTGGTACTTTTTGTCCTTTCGGAGTACAAGTTAATTTACCACATTAGATACTTCAGATTCAAAGTGCAGGTAGGAACATTCATAGCAGAAAAGAAGCAGCAAATATAAATGTAATTCTAGATTATAATCTGCTGCTGAAAAGCTGTTGGATGTGACACAATAAATTGGATCTTCTCAGTTTAGTTTTGCTGCATGAAAAGCACAATTTGCTGTTTGTTTCGGCGCTTTTCACAATTGTACTTGACTACCAGTGTAGTGCAGCTTTCTACTAAATAGAGGGAAAAAGTTATTTTTTTTGTTTCTTTAACCCTTGGGGGGGCAGAGCTTTTAGTTGCAGTATTTCTGGCAGTTCTTCATTCAGCTTTCTGAGTTTACGGTTTATTCCAAGAGCCAAACAGTTTACTTCTATTTTTCAGTGGACATAATAATGTGTGATTTTTGTGGGACAAGTTGTACTTTTTATGGCATCTTCATGGGGTTATGAGGTTCATCGGACCTGGACCAGGTGAGCAGGAAAGGCAAAGTTTCCTCCTTCTGTTGAGCATAAATGATCATTCAATGTCTTAGGAGGATTAAACCTTCCCTTTCTTGCTCACCTGGTCAGCGGCTCTTCATAAGAAAAGTATTGGCACTCACCACCTGAGCTACTAAAACTTCTGTCTTTATTTGGAGCTGTTTAAAATATTAAAGGGGTACTCCAGCATGGGGGCACTTTTGCGCTGGGACCGGGGACAAGGTAGCCGAGGGAAAAGACATCCAGTCACCTCCCCGGTTCCAGCGGCGATCCCGCATTGCGGCGCTCCGGTTCCCGCCTCCTTCACTGAGTGGCTGAGCGGACCTGAGACGTCATGTCTCGGGCCTGCGTCAGACACCCGGAAGCGGCCGGACACCGGAGCGCCGCGATGTGGGACCCGCCGCTGAAACCGGGGAGGTGAGTGGACGTCTTTTCCCTCGGCCACCTCGTCCCCGGTCCAAGCGCAAAAGTACCCGCACGCTGGAGTACACCTTTAATACAACCTTGTTTCATGCTCACTACCACTGTGTGGCCATGCAGCCTTGAAGTGCTAGTAATCACGAAGCGACGTTGTTGCTGCTGAGTGTGCTCGCACATCGTGATCCTGTATATGCCTGCAACATTATAATCCGCTCCAAGTAAAGCCTGTTTTAACAACTCAAGTGGTGAGTGCCAATACTTTTCTTTCTTCTTTGTACATGAAAATAACAAGCACCCCTCCTCTTTCATCCAGAATATCTTAGTCTTTTTCACATTTATCAACCAATTTTTACCTTTTTTTTTTTAGAGGGGGGGAGGGGCATGGGACGACAATGGAAAAAATGCAGTTGTCTGTTTTGTTTTGAACTTACCCCTTTTAATTATGTGATAAAAAGGACATTAGAACTTTTATTATCTGTGTCAGAACGGTCACAGCGATACCAAATTCAAGATTTGTATTTTGTACTTTTTCTTTTTTTCAAAGCTTTGCAGGAATGTGTTCTCCCGATCACTGATATATTATACTGCAATACTACTACATTCCCTACTACTAAATCTGAATTCCCAGACACCCTAGGGAATACCCCTTTAACTAAAGTAGTTGGCAAGAAATACCTAGGAATAACCTTGTTCTTCAGAAGATGAGCTCGTCAATCACGTTATGTGTTAATGTTTGCTTGTAACATGTCTATTCTTATTCCAGTGAGTGTCAAGTGCTAGGGGTGGCTGGAAGGCACGATGAGAGGATGGAATTAGGATGCTCAGAACATAATACACAGCTATTAATACTAGCCATAAAAATACTGAGGACGGATTCAGCTGCATTCCATTTCCCACCCACATTTCACTTGAAGGAAATGGCTAAACACTTAGCTTGTTCTTCTGCTTACAGAACTTGGAGAAAATGACAGCAGCATTACATATAGAAATAGGCAAAAATCTGTCCAATTCACATTATTATTCAGAACATACCATTGTTTCCTGTGTCTGTGCGTCATTTCCTACAGATCACCGTATTTGGGCTGTGACTAGAGTTGAGGAGATGGGGCCTGTGGTTCCCTTGGTCCTTGCACTGCTTCCCCTTACCGTACTGTATGTCGTATGTTTGCATAATCAGTAATGTGAAAGAAGATGATTTAATTTAAAGGGGAACTCAGGATGGAGAAAATTATTTTCTATGAAAAAAATGTAAGTTATATGACTGTCTCTATATAATGTACTATGGTGTCTGCACAGTTCTGCTGCACTGGTAATTGATTGACATCCAGGAAATGAAGAAAACTCTCTGCAATCTGCTCACATTGAGTTTGTTTGCTGAGTACAGACTGAGGATGTGGTCATAAAAGAGTGGGGCATCAATGTCAGGCCCATAAAGGGGCAGGGTATGCGTGGGAGGGGGGCAACAAGAGACTACTAGGAGATGTAGTCTGATATCATGGGGAAAGGTCTAGCAAGAGAGCGGGCAGAAAACTGCGCCAGAGGAGCGTGACTGCTGTACAACCACATAAAGAGTGCCGGAGGGGAACATAGATAAGATCAAAACTGATATCGATTTTTTTTTTTTTTAAGCAAGTTCCCCTTCAACAAAAACTGTTTTGTTGTTTATAGACTGTATAATTCTTTTATATATGTAGTAGGGGAAGGATAAATACTGCCACTTGTGCCCTCCTATCACAGCCATCACATACTCACTGTACAGCCCCGGCACTAGGAGTCTTCCAGCCTAGCTGTCTCTCCGTCAGCCTCCCCCCATGTAGTAGTTGCTAACAGCTGCTGGGTACTTTCTCTCCCCCATCTAGTCATCCCCAGCTCTCTCAGCCCAACCCCAGTCCTGGCTGTATCGGTGGCAGCTCGTCATCCAAGCTCACTTGCTCTCTCTCACACACAACACACACTTATATTTTGTGCCAGAACCCTGGAGCGTTTATCTCAGTAAAGCTGTTCAGTTGTAATGTAATAACCGCACGGAGCCATTTTCTCTGTTGATAATGGAAAAAAATGTAAAAAGCTGATCTGCACAACCCTACAACACTCATACAGCTCTACAACACACAACTCTACAACACTCGTACAGCTCTACAACGCACAACTCTACAACACTCGTACAGCTCTACAACGCACAACTCTACAACATTCGTACAGCTCTACAACGCACAACTCTACAACACTCGTACAGCTCTACAACGCACAACTCTACAACACTCGTACAGCTCTACAACGCACAACTCTACAACACTCGTACAGCTCTACAACGCACAACTCTACAACACTCGTACAGCTCTACAACGCACAACTCTACAACACTCGTACAGCTCTACAACGCACAACTCTACAACACTCGTACAGCTCTACAACGTACAACTCTACAACACTCGTACAGCTCTACAACGCACAACTCTACAACGCACAACTCTACAACACTTGTACAGCTCTACAACGCACAACTCTACAACACTTGTACAGCTCTACAATGCACAACTCTACAACACTCGTACAGCTCTACAACGCACTGCTCTACAACGTACAACTCTACAACACTCATACAACTCTACAATACACAACTCTACAACGCACAACTCTACAATACACAACTCTACAACGCACTGCTCTACAACAGCCATCAGTCACTTTCCCCTTACTCCCTAGTAAAGATAAGCCAAGAGTGCAGGTTTCTTTAAATGAAGGGAAGGGAAGCTGTGTCTGGCAGAAGCTTATCTCCTCCAGGGCCAAAGGTTGGAGCATCTAGGCACAGATCCACCCCAAGGGACCTGACAAAGATATGCTGCATCCCTGCACTGATCTGTTAAGTTGGCGACTTCTATTGCCTTTACAGGTCAAAGGTTTAAACTTCTGGCTCACTGGTGACTGAGGAGTTGTTGCTGCAGGTCAGAGGCCAAGCACTACATATACAAAACTACACTACACCGCTGTCATGGGGAAGAGGAGACCTGCCATATAATCAGATCAGGGAGGAGGTTTGAGATTCTCATGCGGCCGGAGAACCAGTATGGCTGCACTATCTGCTCTATGGATAAAATGTCCCTGGGATTCTGTACCCCCCCCCCCCCCAGCTCTGCCGTGTGCATCCGGCCTAATGCAGTTTATCAGTTAGAGAGTAATTCTATTTTTATGGGATGTTTATTCCGTCTTGCAGAAAGTTTTTTTTCTTCTCCTTGAGGTTTAATTGCTGTGATCAGTGATACATGAAAACTTTTTATGTTCTTGTGCAGGTGAGAGATGATAAATGTGCTTCATAAATCATACAAATCTATTACCAAATGTAAATGATAAAGCTTTTATAAGAGACGTTCAAGCCTCTTCAGGGCCCGTTCACCAAACTACTCTGGCATCTCTCTCCCAGCGTGGATATAGGTGGACCCAATGCTTGATGTGTATATATATATACATCGGCCCCTTTAACACATGTTCTTATGGAACAGAATGAGAAGCGGTCCCTCTAAGCTCCTTCCCACATTGGGGTCTGTACCAGCATTAAACTCCACAAATAGGACAAAACTACATTTTATTTTTTTTTTAGAAACTCTGAGGGGGAAGAATGTTATAACTTTATACTGTGATATACGGCTGGTGTTACATTATTAGCACAGAGACGGATAATCCCTCTGTGTTACAGGTTTTATTACCAGGTTCCTACTTGGCTGCTCTCTACGTCCCTGATGTTGCATCATTCATTATTAGATAAATCTTTATTTGCACAGAATTTATTATTAAAGATGTTCTGACAATGAAAGCCCAAACTTTTCATATTGCATAAAGGAATTGGTGCTGAAACCCAACCCTCCTGTCACTGTCCGACTGCCTGGGGGGTGGGGGGTGCAGGTGGTGGAAGGCACTAGTGCTCCTCTTGTCACTGGGGGGTTTCCGGGGGTGACTGTACCATGGAGGTAGAGACCACATGTTTTGCAGATGGGGGCCGGGCCCTTCTGCCCCACAGGCCCCATAGCTGCTGCGTGGTCTGCCTCCATGGTAGCTACACCACTGCTGCTTAGCGTCTTCCTGTGTTTGGCTTCTGATACTTGCTCCTTTGTACTTCATAGAGATTGTTACCTACTGTTTCCGAACCACAGCAAGTATTTGTGTTCCCTTGTGCTCTAGCCTTGTGTTACCCTGGCATTATTAGAAGCCACATACCTATATATTACTCACACCACACACACACACACACACATATATAAAGTACACTTCATTGCACCGCCCTCTGTTTCCAATACTACTACTACACACCTACTTGTGTACTCTTTCTTATCTTGATTTCTTATATTTTACTTAAAAAACGGCACACACCGTCAGCACCTGAGTATGCGGCACATGTCTGGAACATGTCTATAAAGCCCAGACATTTGTGCCATACGTCTACGGCATGTGCTGCTAAGGGGTTAAAAAAGAATCTGGAGATCTAAGACTGACGTGTTTGCTTTAAAGAGTTTTTCCAACATCAAAATCTTTCCTCTCTCCAGGGGATAAGGGGGTAACTAACTGATTCATACAGATTTGACCACTGGGACCCCTAATCCTGAGACTGCTGAGCTAACCAATGTCTGGTAGACCCATAGAGTATGAGTGGAGCTGTGACTGCGCACATACACTCACCGGCCACTTTATTAGGTACACCTGTCCAACTGCACGTTACCACTTAATTTCTAATCAGCCAATCACATGGCGGCAACTCAGTGCATTTAGGCATGTAGACATGGTCAAGACAATCTCCTGCAGTTCAAACCGAGCATCAGTATGGGGAAGAAAGGTGATTTGAGGGCCTTTGAACGTGGCATGGTTGTTGGTGCCAGAAGGGCTGGTCTGAGTATTTCAGAAACTGCTGATCTACTGGGATTTTCACGCACAACCATCTCTAGGGTTTACAGAGAATGGTCCGAAAAAGAAAAAACATCCAGTGAGCGGCAGTTCTGTGGGCGGAAATGCCTTGTTGATGCCAGAGGTCAGAGGAGAATGGGCAGACTGGTTCCAGCTGATAGAAAGGCAACAGTGACTCAAATAGCCAACCGTTACAACCAAGGTAGGCAGAAGAGCATCTCTGAACGCACAGTACGGCCAACTTTGAGGCAGATGGGCTACAGCAGCAGAAGACCACACCGAGGGCCACTCCGCTCAGCTAAGAACAGGAAACTGAGGCTACAATTTGCACAAGCTCATCGAAATTGGACAGTAGAAGATTGGAAAAACGTTGCCTGGTCTGATGAGTCTCGATCTCTGCTGCGACATTCGGATGGTAGGGTCAGAATTTGGCGTCAACAACATGAAAGCATGGATCCATCCTGCCTTGTATCAACGGTTCAGGCTGGTGGGGGTGGTGTCATGGTGTGGGGAATATTTTCTTGGCACTCTTTGGGCCCCTTGGTACCAATTGAGCATGGTTGCATAGCCACAGCCTACCTGAGTATTGTTGCTGACCATGTCCATCCCTTTATGACCACAATGGACCCAACATCTGATGGCGACTTTCAGCAGGATAATGCGCCATGTCATAAAGCTAGAATCATCTCAGACTGGTTTCTTGAACATGACAATGAGGTCACTGTACTCCAATGGCCTCCACAGTCACCAGATCTCAATCCAATAGAGCATCTTTGGGATGTGGTGGAACGGGAGATTGGCATCATGGATGTGCAGCCGACAAATCTGCGGCAACTGTGTGATGTCATCATGTCAATATGGACCAAAATCTCTGAGGAAGCTTCCAGCACCTTGTTGTATCTATGCCACCAAGAATTGAGGCAGCTCTGAAGGCAAAAGGGGGTCCAACCCGTTACTAGCATGGTGTACCTAATAAAGTGGCCGCTGAGTGTAAAGTTTTTGTTTGTTTTTGCATCATTTTGGCTCCTGTACAGACCTGTAGCCCAGCATGTTATACTATTTAAAAAAAAAAAGTTTTCCTTTTTAAGTTTTGTCCGTGAGGCGCATCATTCAGCGTACCATGATCGGTTGGTTATTTTCTGCTTACCTTTTTCTGTCCTGTAACCTGTACATTTGAAAACTTAAATAAAGAATGGTTAAAAAAAAGGTTTTCCTACAAAAGGACTTGTGAGTGTTCAGATAAAGATGGCGGGCTACAGCATTTGTCCGTCTGTATCCAGTCAATAGATTTGAATAGAATAGCAGCGCCATATACACCTGCTCCTTGGACCTGTTCTTGTGATCAGTGAAGGTCCCAGTGGTCAGAGGACTATCAGTCAATATGACTTATCCTTAAAGTGTCACTGTCATCACAAAAAACGTTTGACTTGTCATAGAGAATTTTTGATCCGACCGGTACCGATTGGGAGAACGATTGGGGAGTGGACTGCAGAGCGTCCTCTCCCGGCACTGAGATAGAAAAAAGAGTCAGAGTTATAATGGAGCTCTATGGAGCCCTACTCTGCAGCACAGTCCTCTGACCGCTCGTTCTCCTGACTGGTACGGGTGTGAACACTCAGACCTGGACCGATCAGAACTTTTAATGTCTCCATGACTTGTCAATTCTTTGGGCAGATGGCGGATTGAATCTGAGAAATTCAATGGGAGAAGCAGAACTTCAGTTGGAGTCTGCTGTGTGTCCTCCGCTCGAAATGTCCTTGCATATTCCATAGTGTGAACGTATCCTTATAGAAACTGAGGATGCTTAGACAATTGTTATGTTATGCTTTAGGAATACAGAAAAGTTGAAAATTTGTGATACCCTAAGCCAGGAAGTCCATATTAGCCAGGGAATCTGCGCTTTCTTGACTAATTTGAAGCCTTTTTCCTTGTGTTAAACTCCAGGTGTTCCAGGATCTGTGCAAGGGAGAAGGAAAGACCCCGACACAAATCATCAACGAGAAGAATCTGGGACTTATCATTGATAGGAAACAGCTAGAGGACATCTGCCAGAAGATTGTAGATGGCCACAAAGAAGAGGTATTGCATCTTCCCGAGTTCTGTATGTGCGTCAAGTCGCTTATTTGTACTTTTTGTGCTTATTTATATCAGATTCTTAATTCCCATTGCTTCATTCTTAGACTTTCAGTAGGAGGTTTGTAAAAATGATGATGAGCTCGGTAAAATATTTTCTGGTAATCTTATCGTTTAACACTGAAAGTGTACCTGTCATTTTTCAGTACAAGCGATTTTAAGAAACTCTGTAAGGCTGCCTTCACACACACCGGATCTGCAGCAGATTTTATGGTGCAGATTTGATGCTGTGTTCAGTTATTTAGATCTAATTTGCTGCGGATCCGGTGTGTGTGAAGCTACCATAAAAGCTTTTATTAAGCAAAATCGTTCTGTACTCAGAAAGTGATTTTCCTACGTCGTTCCCCCCCCTCACTTCAGAAGAAGCAGGATTTCTGTGTCCGTTATGATCTGTGGAGGGGGGAGGGGCAGAGTGGGATGAGTGAGCACGGAGGGGAGAAAAGACAGCCCTGCGCAGCACAACACCCTTCAATCTTCTCTCTCCAAGCTCCCAGATAAGCACTGACCTTTCTGACCTGTGAATCCAGCGTTTTATGTGCCCAGTCTCCAAACTGCACAGCTGCTTCTCTGCTCTCCCTGCTCACTCATCCCCCTCAGTCCCTCCACAGGATATAATGGACTCAGCGGAACCAGTCTTCACTTTGCTCTCCTGTAATAAAGACGACTTTGCCGATAATGCACAGATAAGTAGAGAGTTTAGCCGGACAGAGCAATGCATCAAAGTTTTTTGTTTTTGATCGTTTTTTGTGTATATATATATGTGTGTGTGTGTGTGGGGGGGGGGGGTATTTATGTTTTTTTGTTCTGTTTTTATTTCATCGCTTGTTCCCCATTGTCATTCTACTGTATGGTTTAGTAATTGGATTCCCACTGCAGCTGCAGCTATAGTTGTCACTGTGCTTAGTTTAGCTCGGACCAATTAAGGGATTGGCAGTGCCGCCTCCTCTCTTCAGTCCCGATTGCTTAGTGGCCTTTCACGATATCGGAGAATACACTGGGAAATAAACAGACTCTCAGCCGGAGATTTTAGTAAATGATGATGATGATGATGATGATAGACATAGAAAACAACCTAGAAATATCATCCCTTCACCTACTTATCGGGACTACTTATAATAGTTCTCATCTTTTTTATAGGTTGCCGCCATACAACAAGGAAACCTTAAAGTTATGCACAAGCTGATTGGCTTAGTCCAGAAGACTACAAAAGGGCGAGCGGATCCAGTTCTTGTAAAGACTATACTAGAAAAAAAGGTCTTACCTTGATTTATTTCCTCAGAAAACATTTTGGTGGATATATATCCATTTACACCTTTACTGCTATATTTATTTTTTTCTCATTAAAATCAAGATACTGAAATATATTCTCTCTTTGTTCTGATGTTTTTGTTTTCCGATAGTTTTATAGCTATATAACAGCTATACTTACTTATCCAGGTCCGGTCTCCTGAAGGCAGCTATATAACAGCTATACTTACTGTATCCAGGTCCAGTCTCCTGAAAGCAGCTATATACCAGCTATACTTACTGTATCCAGGTCCAGTCTCCTGAAGGCAGCTATATACCAGCTATACTTACTGTATCCAGGTCCAGGCTCCTGAAGGCTTCTATATAACAGCTATACTTACTGTATCCAGGTCCAGTCTCCTGAAGGCTGCTATATAACAGCTATACTTACTTTATACAGGTCCAGTCTCCTGAAGGCAGCTATATAATAGCTATAGTTACTGTATCCAGGTCCAGTCTCCCGAAGGCAGCTATGTACCAGCTATACTTACTGTATCCAGGTCCAGTCTCCTGAAGGCTGCTATATAACAGCTATACTTTCTGTATCCAGGTCCAGTCTCCTGAAGGCAGCTATATAACAGCTATACTTACTGTATCCAGGTCCAGTTTCCTTAAGGCAGCTATACTTACTGTATCCAGGTCCAGTCTCCTTAAGGCAGCTATATAACAGCTATACTTACTGCATCCAGTTCCAGTCTCCTGAAGGCAGCTATATACCAGCTATACTTATCAGAAATCCAGGTCCAGTCTCCTGAAGGCAGCTATATAACAGCTATACTTACTGTATCCAGGTCCAGTCTCCTGAAGGCAGCTTTATAACAGCTATACTTACTGTATCCAGGTCCAGTCTCCTGAAGGCAGCTATATAACAGCTATATACTTACTGTATCCAGGTCCAGTCTCCTGAAGGCAGCTATATACCAGCTATACTTACGGTATCCAGGTCCAGTCTCCTGAAGGCTGCTATATAACAGCTATACTTACTGTATCCAGGTCCAGTCTCCTGAAGGCTGCTATATAACAGCTATACTTACTGTATCCAGGTCCAGTCTCCTGAAGGCAGCTATATACCAGCTATACTTACTGTATCCAGGTCCAGTCTCCTGAAGGCTGCTATATAACAGCTATACTTACTGTATCCAGGTCCAGTCTCCTGAAGGCAGCTATATACCAGCTATACTTACTGTATCCAGGTCCAGTCTCCTGAAGGCAGCTATATAACAGCTATACTTACTGTATCCAGGTCCAGTCTCCTGAAGGCAGCTATATAACAGCTATACTTACTGTATCCAGGTCCAGTCTCCTGAAGGCAGCTATATACCAGCTATACTTACTGTATCCAGGTCCAGTCTCCTGAAGGCAGCTATATAACAGCTATACTTACTGTATCCAGGTCCAGTCTCCTGAAGGCAGCTATATAACAGCTATACTTACTGTATCCAGGTCCAGTCTCCTGAAGGCAGCTATATAACAGCTATACTTACTGTATCCAGGTCCAGTCTCCTGAAGGCAGCTATATAACAGCTATACTTACTGTATCCAGGTCCAGTATCCTATAGGCAGCTATATAACAGCTATACTTACTGTATCCAGGTCCAGTCTCCTACAGGCAGCTATATAACAGCTATACTTACTGTATCCAGGTCCAGTCCCCTGAAGGCTGCTATATAACAGCTATACTTACTGTATCCAGGTCCAGTCTCCTGAAGGCTGCTATATAACAGCTATACTTACTGTATCCAGGTCCAGTCTCCTGATGGCAGCTATGTAACAGCTATACTTACTGTATCCAGGTCCAGTCTCCTGAAGCTTTCCAGGCTTGTGCTGGTTGAAATAAAGAGATTAAACACATGAAGTCCCGGCCAGTACAGAGACTCACAGCTCATTGTGTCCATCAATCACATGTCCGCCTTCTCTGTGAACAGATGTCTTGGGAAACACTGGACTTCCTGTGTTTAGACTCTTTGGGGGGTAAAAAGTTAGAACATGGAAAGTGCCATGTTTTATATGATAACTAAAAAAATTATGTAAATTGCAAACTTGCTTTATATCACATCTACTGTCTTAGATCCTGTTAGACTCGGCTTTCAGGCTATTTTCATGTCCAGTTTATAAATTGAACAGTTAGTTTGTAGAATGATCATTGGCAGATATACTTGCTTTTCTGGAAGTTTCTGTAGCAGATTATGGATAGATTGCAGATAGTTTGGGAACTGACCAGGTACCAGATATGGCCAATACTATGGAGAACTCTTGTGTAAATCAGCCAGCCCGAGGATAAAACCTTCTGTGGTGACTTCTAAGAAATCTGAACAATCTTTTTTTTTTTATCTTTTTTTGTTTGTGTTTTACATGCATCCCGTATTCCTGAAAGCCGAGCTATATTTCCAGAGTGTCACTCGTCATCATCTGCAGTAAACTGAATAATGGCTTAAATGCAAATGCAGCGGTGGTTTTCACTCCGTGTGATTTGTGCTTTATAAAGAATTATGCTTCACCTTCCAGACACAACAAACTATTTTTAATTTTATTTCATTCAATAAAAAGCATTAAAGAGATTGTAAAACATTCACATTGGTCTCTAGAAACAAAGTAAAATTACCTGCATCCCATTATGGCCAGAACACACGCCGTTTCATGCGCAGTGCAGGTTTGGTAAGGAGCGTAAAATCTGGGCCCAAACCAAGTTATAAAGGGAAGATGTCACATTAGATATTTATTAAAGAATAACCCTGAATCAAGCTCCTTTGTATGTTGCAGAGGTTTGTTTTATAGCAGCCGTCTGTGTAGGAGAAGATTGTGATAAACTTTGTTATGAGCAAAGTCCGCGCCGTGTTCTGAGGTCACTCAGATCTGATCTGTCCCTAGCGGGACACGAGGCCCACCGGGCCGACCGCAATCCCAGCGTTACAACCAACTCGACCTGGGGCTAGAAGGAGAAGCAGGGTCCTGGGGTTTACTGTATAGCCGGGTTTGTTGAATTTATATGTTAAAAGAAAAAATGGATAGAAATGGATGTTTGGTTTTTTTTATGTGCACAAAAATGACGTTAAGGGCTCCTTCACACACACCGGATCTGCAGCGGATTTCATGCTATGGATCCAGTGTCAGTGCATCCCTATGACAATACATACTCGCAGCAAGATTGACATCCCGCTGCATGTATATAAGTTAACCCCCCGGCGGCTGGAGCATACGTCACCTCCTCCCTGTTCCGGCTTGCTTTGGGGGTTCTCGGCAGGATGTCCTGCCCCACCAATCAGTAGCTGCGGCGGGGCAGCGCACTGATTGGCTTAGCAGGGCGGGCAGATGCTGGGAACCCCTGAAGCAAGCCAGAGCGCGGAGCAGGTGATGTATGCTCCAGCCGCCGGGGGGTTAACTTACATACACGCAGCAGAAAGTCAATCCTACAGCGAGTACATGTTTGTAGTCTCACAAGGATGAACAGGCACTGGATCCGCAGCGGATTTCACTGCGAATCCACAGCGCGAAATCCGCTGCCGATCCGGTGTTTGTAAAGGAAGCCTTCAGCGTGTTTCTCTGTATGTTTAAATTAAATGTACCAAAACAGATAGATAAAGGCCGTGGACCCAGACAAGTGGCCACGTCTTCTAGCGTTTCTAAATTTGTACAAGATATTATTTTCCCCAGAGTCACGCGAATTCCTTAAACAGCTTCCAAGCATGTAGTGTAGATTTAGGATCCCATAATGTAACCGTCATAATACAAATAGTAACCAGGACTTATGCCAATGAATAGTCGTGCACAATTTGTTTTCCAAATCAGGACACTTTTTTTTTTTTAAACTAAAATGCAAATAAAGTTCAAATAATTTGTACACTAAGAGGGTATGTATCATAGGGGGGGGGCTGATAATGGATGGCTGCAAATTTCTTATGTGTGCAATATTTATAAAGCAAAATTAACATGTTTTTCCTTGTTTTGCCATGTTTCCCTTCTCATTTTTTCCACTAGGAGGCGGCATGCTTTATGATTGGTCAAAATTACTGCAGAGTGATATCCACTAAATATCCGTTACTGTGAGAACTTAGTGGTCAGTGGGAAAACTGCAAGATTTCAGGATTTGTTATCCTAATCTACATATTGAGAAGGAAAGACTGGAGAAAAATAGTACAGTGGTGCCTTGGATTATTTATATATATATATAGTTATAGTGGTGCCTTGGATTAGGAGCATAATCCGTTCCGGGACGGCGCTTGTAATCCAAATCCACTCTTAAACCAAAGCAAATTTTCCCATAAGAAATTATAGAAATGCAGACAATTGGTTCGATGCCCCAAATATAAAGATTTATTATTCTGAATAACATGTAAAACAGATGAAACAAACATTCATAAACAGCAGAATCTGTGATATTATAAGTTACTGTACAGTAATGGAGAGGATGGGAAACACAAGGACTGACAGAGACTGCAGGGAGCAGGAAGGAATGAGCAGGACAGATGTGGGCACATACATGCAGCTCTCTCTGTCCGGGGAGAGAGGGGTTACAGCTATGGAGAGATTACCTCCACAGTTCTGTCCCCTGATGCAAGCCCCAGCCTGAAGTGGATCTGCTATGATTTGGAAGGTGAGGGAGACTCCCTGGGTCAGAGTACAGGGCTGTAGACCCCGCTAGGCAGACCATCCCACTCCCCCTCCCACCCAGTACAGGGAGCTCTTACACCAAAGCAATGCTCTTACACCAAGTCATAATTTTGAAAAACTGTGAGCTCTTAAAACAAAACGCTCTTAAACCAAGGTACCACTGTATTTGTTTTCCCGCCTTGTTTTGCTTGCATGTAGTGTGGTCAAGTACTTCCTTAATTATATGTACCATTTTTTTTATGGAATACACATTTGGTTGCACCCACAACACTTCAGAATCTTTTACCTTGGACTGTATTGGGTACATAAATAATATATTTTCAGTACCCTCTTACGGACCTGATTGCTCCATTGGTTCAGCCTACGCTGACAGGCATGCCTTTGAACTGTTCTAATAGCATCTCAGACATCTCTAATTCCCAGCTTGATGCAGGCGATCAGAGATGAGTAATCTATATAGGGATTGCTATTTCTAGCTGATCCGCACTACGTTGGTGGTAGCAAATCTGAATTATGCATCAGATCTTGATAGCAGACGCTCATCAGCGACGGGGAAGACTCTTGTTCTTGTCTGAAGGTTATCAAGGTCCGGTCATAATCTCTTTCAGTTTAAGTGCAAACAATATACATAATTAGAGGAAATGATGGAGTCTTTATAGCAGAACCCGACCTCGTTCCATTAAGTAAACTCTTTGCCTCCATCGGTCGGCCGGGCAGCTTTGTTCTGTTCTTCCATCCTTACAGACCAATTAATGATATTTTACTAATATTTTGGTTTTTCTACTGTCTAATTTACACAAAGATTAGAAACTTTTACAAGTGTTCAATAGTCGCTACTTATCAGGTTTTCACAACATTTGATAAATTAACCGATTTAAATGATAGTTTCCTAAAGTAAACAACCTGGAGAAGTGATCAGTGAGTGCCGCCAATTCATATACAATGTTCTGGTTATCTCAGATCAATAAGAATTCTGGGATCTTTTCTTTTCAAGGACAAAGCGTACTAATAAAAAGAAAACAAAGGACACAGTTTTTTACACATACTTTACTATATATATATATTGCAGAACATATAATGTGCAAAACCAAAGCAGGATATATTATATAAATGTAATAAATATGCCACCCACCCTAGAAAAGACACAATTACTGAAACGTCTTATTATAGCTTCTTCTCCCTCCATGTCATTATGAGATATTCTAAGGTCACCTCAGGTGGGTCCGTTTCTAAATAAATAGGTCACAGAAGTGAGGGGGGGGGGGGGGTAACTGTACGTCTAGCTGCTTCTCTATTGGTATAAATGGAAGATATAAATTCTTATGGCAAGTTCATACATTGTAAAATGAAAACAAAAACGGCCGTATAATTGGTATAAAAAGCAGTATTGTTTTATTTACTGTTTTATTTAATGTTTTAAAGTCTATGGAAAAGCGACTGTCAGTGCACACGTTGTATAAACAACGGCCATAATTCCAACAATAGCCACATTTAATAGAACACATAGAACGGCTGTTTTCTTTTCATTTTACATTGTAAAGCCGGCCTAAGAGTCTTCTGGGCACTTACACTACTTTGGAATACATAGTCACATGAATGAGACCCCCATAACACCCACTGATTCCAGTAAAATGAGTGCCCATTGGTTCCATCTGAGGTGACCATCTTACACATATATGTATCATCTCAGGTTAGACTCAAATGGAAAACGCCTTGAACATTTAGACTGTTAAAGCAGTAAAAAAGAACAATGTATTTTGTGCAAAACATACTGAATAAGGCTCACGGTGCGGTCATCCGATAACACGCAGGTTGGCACGGATGTACCAATTTGGTCAATTTAAATAAAGTTGCTGGTACGGTATGTGCAGCTCACAAAAATAATTAAATGAACAAGGAAACATAGGAAATAGTTATTTCTTTTGGTTAATCTTCCTACTCGATGACACATATACTATACACACACATACTGTATAAAAACATTGATGAGGACAATCAGTAGTTAAACAAGATTGCATACTGTGTGCCCACCTGCGCGCAATATGCAGTAAGGGGCATCACATGATATTCCTGCCAGTATAGTTAGTGTGCGACCAACCAGAAGTTCAAAAATCTTTCAGTCAGTGGCCACAGCAATAAGAATATATCTTAAAGTGAATTTACCAGTTTGCATACGGAGCCGTCGCATAGATCCCGGTGGTGCAGTTTCCACCATCTGCGCCTTTTTTTTATCTGTGATTTGGCCTGCTCGATGCAATAGAAGTTGGCCCAGTGCCC
Organism: Dendropsophus ebraccatus; assembly: GCF_027789765.1. NCBI lineage: Eukaryota > Metazoa > Chordata > Amphibia > Anura > Hylidae > Dendropsophus > Dendropsophus ebraccatus. The sequence goes on along the minus strand of NC_091460.1, from coordinate 147,072,396 downwards.
CCAGCTACCCTGGGTGAGGCACCTCCTTCAGAATCAAGTCTGGCAGTGTCACCGAAGGGATATCGGTGAACAGGGGGTGCTGGGCCCGTCTCTAGTGCACCGAACGGGTCTTATTGCAAAACGATAAACCGGTGCAGATGGCGGGAGCCTGGCAGTGGTTTGAAAAATAGACCATACCTCCGGAATCTACAAGCCAGTGCCGACCAGGTTATATAAAAAGTTGTACATGTGCTTTTATATCCAATGACCTTGATACGAGTATACATACAGCCTTAGGCTCTGGTCACACTGCTGTTGGAGGCTTAGTGCGGGAAAGAATCAGAAGATTCATTAGACAGAAGGAAAACAGCATTAACTTTCCATCAAAATCCCAGAAGCCATAACAGATTTTTAAATCACAAGAGTTGGCTGGGACCCGTAGGCTGTGGCTTCACATAAGGCAGATGTGAACAGAGCTTAGTAGTAGCTGAAACCTTTAGGCGAATGCAACTGAATATTATGGGGTAGACCCCATTCTAGCAAACAGAGAAGGCTCCAGCAAAATATAATTAGAGATGATCGAACATCGGAAAATTGTAGGTTTGATCTAACGCGAACATTCTCGGACCTGTCGCATTAGATTGCTGATGTCTTCATGGTCCGTGCGGAAAGAGGCGCGTGCCCGGGGACCCCCTGGAATTCCAGGATTCACACTTAGGCAATAGGCTGAACCTAAGATTTTCCGATGTTTGATCATCTCTAAATATAAATGCCAGGGATCGGGAACCTTTGGCCCTCCAGTTGTTGCAAAACTAAAACTCCCATCACCCTGGACAATCAAGGCTTTGGATTTGGCTGTTCAGGCATGGTGTGAGTTGTAGTTTTGCAACAGCTGGAGGACTGAAGGTTCCGTACCCCTGCTTTAGGCCGTGATACTTGTTTAACACATTCTTTAATGCCTAAACTTAACACAGTGTAGAATAGGGCTTTTTACCCGGAAACCATAGATACCACTCCTATCCTAAATTATATGGAAATTAGGTGATAAAGTCCGGCACAGCTCGGCCCCGTAGCTTCTGCAGCCCTGTGGCCTTATCTTCTAATTTGTATAAAACTTCTTATGCTATAAGTGGCGGCTATGCACATCGGGTTATGAAGCCCTATTGTAATCTGCCTTTATTTTATGCATTAAAAAGCTGCTGGTTGGTCCCTTTAAATCCCTATTGGAAAGAAAAGACCTAATATTTAGCAGGTAGTGTGCGGCCATGCAAACTTAAAATTTTTGTCTTCCACTAAAATATGAAACCTGGTTATCAATTTACAAAACATTTAAAGATGAACTTTAAGAAAGCGTCATCCTCACTTTATAAATATGACGGTAATATGTTTATTAAGGCACATCAGTCATGTAAGGCCCCAGTATAATGCACTAAAGTTCTACTAGATAAAGACACAAAATTAGGAAATCTGAACAATTTCCAAGGTGCACAGACGACATACAACGTATCTGCAAAATCCCAAATACATCTACAAGGAAGAGAAGGTCTGTATGATCTGGATGGTTTACCGTTATGGAGTTTGTTTTTTAAATTGATTTACTTTGTTCAAGCTGAATGCAAATTAGGCCAATTAATAGACCAAACAATGTACTAAATTTATTACCAAGAATCAACAAATCTGGAACAGTCTTAGGGCAGATTTACACATTACGTAGATACAGTCCATGCACAGACAGGACCTCGAAACTCCCACTAACATTAATTCTAATGCTATAAGCATTTCCGCACTACAGTACTGACGCCGTGTTAGTACAGTATCTCAGAGATTTACCTGTTTGTACTACCGGCAAATAGCCCGGCTCCGGCCTTGTAAACACACACAGTTCCTTCCTTCCTTAGCTGTCTGGGCCGTTACAGCACATAGGTGTTACTGCTATCCTGTGACAGCTCTAGAGAAAGTGCACTGCAATGAACACGTTGTGCTGGGCTGATTAGTTACACTGTGCAGCCCTATATATACCATGTGGGGAGGAAGGTGAGTATTTATACATTGGCTTAGCAAAGTGCTATGTGAGCAGAAAGGAAAGAAACAGCAGAAACGCTGCAAGGAAGGGGTTACGCAATTTATTTTACATTATTTTCCTGCGTATAAGACTTTTCGGGGGTCGTCTTATACGCCGGGTATGGTCGCCCCATACGGAGGGGGAGCTCAAAAATGACCACATTGCCTTTATGGGGTGACCACTATAAAAAAAAAACAAATCAGTAAACTCACATGTGACCAGTTCTGGCAGCCGCGCATCCCATACTGTCCGGGTCCTGGCGCAGGCAGTGTGACATACACTGCCTGCGCTGGAAATCCCTGGAGCTGTCCCATGTAGTCGAGCATCTTATGGGAAACGCTCGGAGACACTCGGTTTCCAGAAGTTCCCGAAGCCTCTGTCATCCTCCCGAAGCTCTCCCGGCAGCCAAGCATCTCCGAGCTTTTTCCATGAGACTCTCGGCTGCCTGCGAGAGCTTTGGGGATCTCCAGCACAGGCAGTGTCACACTTTTTGCATTTTTGCGTGGCTTTTTGGGGACTGAAAGAGCGCCAAGAAACGCCCAACATTAAGCTTTTTTTTACTAGTGTTTTTTCCCCCTATAGAAGTCCATGGGGGGGGGGGGGGGGGGCACCACTGTTTCTTGAAAAAAGAAACTGCCAAAGAGCACAACAACTGCAGTTTTTGAGCCAAAAAAAACATGTGCCAGTGTGTTTTTTTGTTTTTGTTTTCAAAAACACCACGTTTCCACCTTCATGAAGATGGGAAAAAGGTATTTGTATGAAGAGAGACAACACTTCCAGTGATAAATTGTGTTGATTGTGAATTATATGAAATTATGCAATTACACTATTTGGGTCACATACGAGAGGAGGAGGCAGAGCTGCAGTTATCGGCACGGCATCTGGCAAAAATATTTTACAGTAGGTTCTTGAACCCCACATATTATATCATAATGATCTCTAAGTAATAGGTAGGAGCCACTAAACAGGTCAGTGATGCTGACCCCCTTCTAAGTTTAATCTACATCGATGACCTATTTCTTTCAGTGCATATTTAACTTTAGGAATTGTTGACAGCATCTGGTCAGGAACGGTGGTCTCATATGACAGAAACAATATAAATTCCTTCCATGTCTCTAGATGCATTAAGTTATTGTTCACTATAAATAATACAATAAACAAGACTGATAGGACTATATACATTTTCAGTGCAAAATTGACCAACCTGCCCAATAAGAGAAAACTCTTGGCAGCCATGTTATTCCTTATTGGTCCATATTACATACTGTATACTCTCCCTTGTAGATGGACAGGACTAGTGTCCGCTATTCATACCTCACATTCTTATGTTTAAGTTGGACAAGACAGTCAGACATTTGGCAATTTATTGTCTTAGGGTACGTTCCCACTATGGAACTTGTGTGGAAATATCAAGCGGAGGCCACACGACATACTCCACTAGAAGTTCCACCAGTCCCATTGACTCAGAATGATATTCTGAAGCTCAATCCACCGCCCGTCCAAAGAACTGACATGTCATTTCTTAGGGCAGATGGCGGATTGAGCTTCAGAATGTCATTGAGTCAATGGGACTGATGGAACTTCTAGTGGAGTATGTTGTGTGGCCTCAGCTTGATATTTCGTGTGTGTTCTGTAGTAGGACAATACCCTGACTTACCCTGGATAAATGTACAGTATTGCAGGATTTGGCAGAAACCTATTGATATATACAGTTGAGGCCAAAATTTTTATGGACACCACAATGATAAAATTATGACTTTTTAAGTTAGGAATCCCTGGGATTTTCGAGAAGAGAGGCTTTTTAAAGATGCAGCCAGTATTTCCCGTTGGCCGTATTGAGGCTGGACTAACACTCAGTATTTGGTCAGTAGTTTTACCAAAACTGACAGAGAAACTAAAAAGATTTGCGGTAAAATACTGACACAATAAGGCCCAGAATGCTGTGTGTGTGGATCCAGTCTCCGCCATCCCTTCCCAAGCTGCCCTGTTATTACAGAGATATCATATATGTTCCCATCCCCATTTTTTCTCCATTCTAGGGCTTTCTAGGGCTAGCTATTTGTGCCTGCCATCTGAAGCTTCTGCAAGCCCATATAATGCCCAATCCCCACTATTCACCACTCATTACTATCCCTGCAGTGTCATCTGTTTCATCCCAGCTCTGCTGCATCCATACATTTTATCACTGCGTCTGGGTCATGTGACATCCCAACAGCCACCATTTTGTGTGTGTGTGTGTGTGTGCACTGAACCTAGAAGCCCTGCAATACCAGGTCAATGCCTGGAGAGGACACAACGAGCTCTCTATCCATCTCCCTGTTGTAAGAATCCATTTAATATATGGTCACAGATAGAAGTTTAATATCTGATACGTCCCCTATGAACAGATACTACACTTCATCTTAGCCAAAAGGCCGAGAAGCAATGAACAGCCGCCATCTTGACTTTAGATTTCAAACTCTATTTCATATCTGCTATTAACTTTCTAGCTGCATAATGAATAATACAAACCTGATTGTGTGTTTTTAAGCCTTGTTTACAGCTGCAGGAGATCAATTGTTAGATCCCTATTATAGATCCCATTGTTTTGATGGGAAAATTTAGCACTGACTGTTTTTCTCCCATAAACAAACAACCACACAGCCTATAGGGTTAATAAAGCACAGAGGCGTAGGGACCATTACAGTAAAGAAAATATTACTAATAAACCCACATAGGAAGAACAACCACCACAGTAACCAGGACCCCAAGAGGCCGCTCTCTATCAAGTATTACAGGAAGTAGTAAAAAGTATCAGTAGATGGTAAAGGAATTAGTCACAACACCAAAATAGATCATCTTCATAAAAACAAAAAAACATAAAAACTGCAAAATTGAGATCTACACAAAATACTAAAGTGCTAAAAACAGTCTCCGATCACATAATATAGCACAGAATGCTGCTGAGCCAGAGCTGCAAGTTCTTTTAGAAATTCTGGGAATATGGCGGCTGCGAGCAAAGCGTTTCTAGTGCGAGTAGAGACGGTAGAGAGAGGGGGCGCTAGCTTATGTCTCTGTAACGCAGCATGTGACTGGTCTCCCGAACCCGTTTCCTTGTCTCCTGTACCAGGAAAATTATCTGGAAAAAAATAAAGTAACTGTTAGCGCAATCGGCGTAATGGGACATTTTCCATTACTAATCACATTCCGTGTATATCAGGAAGCGTCTGAGCGGAAACAATGGTTAAATATCACTGTTACAAATGAGGAGTTATTCCTTATGTCCCTGGACGATGGCGTCGCTGGCAATAAACAATAATAATTATGTGGTTTGTCATGGAGGCTTCTCGATTTACACCGGTTATCTGGACTTAATTCCAGTCCTACAGCCCATCGGAAAGTATCTACAGTCCCGTCTGCTGGTGTCGGATATTGGACAATGAAATTATTATTGCTTCCACTGCAATATGCTACTAAATGAGGCTTGCACTCATTGTTAAAGCGAGACGTCTGCTGAATGTGGGGATAAAGTCATAAAGGAAATTCATATAAAGTACTCAGGATAGCTGGCAGCATGCGTTAGATGGCAGCGCAGCGTTGTATATGAAGATAAATGTGATGGCTGGTAGAACGCCAATGCACGTGCCCAGCCGGAAGATTCAGAGTCCTACAGTACAATATCCTGCACATATACTGGGAAATTATGAGAACTCTTTAGAAGCAAATATTAGTATGGTGAAACCTTGGATTACGAGCAGAATTCGCTCCAGGAACCTGCCTGTAATCCAAATCACTGGGATAGCAAAGCTGATTTTCCCATAATAAATAATTGAAACACAGACGATTCGTTCCAGAACCCAACAATAAGGGAGGTCTGGGGTTCTGGATCAATAAAGAACGCTATCAGTAAAGAAGGGGTTAATCGCTTAACTCTCCACACACACACACAACTCCCCAGGTGGCTGCAAACCTGCTGGTGCTGGTACTAGTGCAGGCTGCCCGCAGCAGCTATCCGTGAAGGGGGAATGAGCGGTGGTGTGGACCAGCACCGGAGGAGAGCCGGAAGGCGACCAACAGAGCTGGTCAGGTAGCAGTTTCTCTGTATATTTGTTTTAGTTGAAAATAAATATTTTTTTAGCCCCTAAAAATAATTAGCTACATACAAAAAATTAACTTTAAAAAACAAATCCCTGATAGAGTGTGCAGACATTATAGAAGTGACAGGATTTTATCCCTGTCCGCCTTCTCCCGTTGTGCTATTCAGGCTGGAAACACGGGAGTATTTGTGCCAAAAGCAGAAGTGGATTCAAATGGGACAGGGGCGTAGCTACCATAGAGGCAGGATAGGCAGCTGCTATGGGCTCCTAATGGGCCCTAATAGTTATATACAGTGGACTGACAGGATTCTGCCTCTAGTCACAAGAGATTATATTTTTTGGGCACATCAACGAGTATATATATATATATATATATATATACACACACACACACAGTATATGCACTGCTTTGTGTTGTGCATAGGGGAGGGGGGCCCCATACAGTTTTTTTTGCTATGGGGCCCCATGAATCCTAGCTGGGATGGAGAATATAAGGGAAGGACGTGGCTTCTCTGTCCTGTTGGATCCCCTTCCGGTTGTGGCACAAATCCTGCCGTCTTTCCAGCCTTAAGTTCTGCTTTTTACACCCAATCTAAGGTCCTGATCCCATCCCCCACCCGGAGTGTTCTGAAGGATCTGGGCAGTGGTACTCCATTACTGGGAATAAGCCTTTCTGTGTATTAGGCTGAACGTCCATTACATATGTAACTGACATATCTACCACCAGCATTCACATAAATAGAGATATATATCATTTTTATTTTATTTTTCAATTCTTATTATCTTTTTTTTTTTTTATTGGAATTGGTTAATCTGCTCTAACAATGACACGCCACCTTCTATTGTGGACCGGCTCCTTTTGTGGGGGGGCAGTGGCGGCCATTTCTACATGAAAACACAAAATGTTTATACTTTGTATTTTCAACTCCTGTAAATGTTTTTACCTCCTCTAGATGCGTTTTGTTTTTTGTTGAAGTGTGCACCATGTACGTTCTTAGAACGTCCGCAGAGCACACAGGCTCATTTCACACTTCATTACAAGTAGCTTTTCATCTTTTGTCACTAAAACGTGGACAAGAGAAACCACATTGAAGCTTTTTCTTTAGAAAACTTGTTTTCCTGTTTCCATTGACTTGTTTCTGATCTCAGGAGTGTGAATAAATGTGTTGCAGAGACAGCAGGAACAATAGCTCGATACTAGCAGGGATTTTGTTCTTGTTGTTTTTTTATGCCTTTTTTATGTTTTATGGCTCAGTCCACCCTGAACAGAAGAGAGAATATTTCCAGACATTGTGAATTCAAAAGGAAGGAATTAATTTGAAGAGAGAGAAATGGATGGTAAAAGCGCATATAAAGCTATATGGATGTAATAAACTGTGTGTATATACTGTATAGAGGACAAAATCCAAGAAATAATATGTGTAAAATTCCTATTAGATTGAGAGCAATGTGCAGACACAAAGCTGATCTAAAGAACAGAAAAGTAAAAAAAAGTTTTGGATTCTTAATGTCTGATTTGGTAGAATCCTGATATTTATATTCTGATTTCTTCTGCATTAGTAGCACAAGGAGTCAAGAAGTGTGAAGAACCAGCGCGGAGTTAGAAGACTATAACCTGCACACCGGCATCTGTCAGAGATATGGAGCTGGTGTGGGAAGGAAAGATACTGCGGCAGGTAATCACCACACAGCAAAAAGACATCATAATAATAATAATAACAACAGCCAGAACTACCACTAAGTCATGTCTGGAATAATAAGGAGCCGCAGCAGCGAGATCTCTGCCTGCCTGCATGCAAATCGGCCCCCGGCGCTCACTGTTACCGGGAAGGTTTCATCCTGAAAACCAGTCACTCTGATGAGATATATTAGAATATAGGATTATTTTCTGTAATGTATTTATACAGAATTATCCCAATTTTAGAGTGATGGGGTTACATATATATATATACATACACACACACTCACCGGCCACTTTATTAGGTACACCTGTCCAACTGCACGTTACCACTTAATTTCTAATCAGCCAATCACATGGCGGCAACTCAGTGCATTTAGGCATGTAGACATGGTCAAGACAATCTCCTGCAGTTCAAACCGAGCATCAGTATGGGGAAGAAAGGTGATTTGAGGTCTTTGAACGTGGCATGGTTGTTGGTGCCAGAAGGGCTGGTCTGAGTATTTCAGAAACTGCTGATCTACTGGGATTTTCACGCACAACCATCTCTAGGGTTTACAGAGAATGGTCCGAAAAAGAAAAACCATCCAGTGAGCGGCCGTTCTGTGGGCGGAAATGCCTTGTTGCCAGAGGTCAGAGGAGAACGGGCAGACTGGTTCCAGCTGATAGAAAGGCAACAGTGACTCAAATAGCCAACCGTTACAACCAAGGTAGGCCGAAGAGCATCTCTGAGCGCACAGTACGGCCAACTTTGAGGCAGATGGGCTACAGCAGCAGAAGACCACACCGGGGGCCACTCCTTTCAGCTAAGAACAGGAAACTGAGGCTACAATTTGCACAAGCTCATCGAAATTGGACAGTAGAAGATTGGAAAAACGTTGCCTGGTCTGATGAGTCTCGATTTCTGCTGCGACATTCGGATGGTAGGGTCAGAATTTGGCATGAAAGCATGGATCCATCCTGCATTGTATCAACGGTTCAGGCTGGTGGTGGTGGTGTCATGGTGTGGGGAATATTTTCTTGGCACTCTTTGGGCCCCTTGGTACCAATTGAGCATGGTTGCAACGCCAAAGCCTACCTGAGTATTGTTGCTGACCATGTCCATCCCTTTATGGCCACAATGGACCCAATATCTGATGGCTACTTTCAGCAGGATAATGCGCCATGTCATAAAGCTAGAATCATCTCAGACTGGTTTCTTGAACATGACAATGAGGTCACTGTACTCCAATGGCCTCCACAGTCACCAGATCTCAATCCAATAGAGCATCTTTGGGATGTGGTGGAACGGGAGATTGGCATCATGGATTTGCAGCCGACAAATCTGCGGCAACTGTGTGATGTCATCATGTCACTATGGACCAAAATCTCTGAGGAAGCTTCCAGCACCTTGTTGTATCTATGCCACCAAGAATTGAGGCAGTTCTGAAAGCAAAAGGGGACCCAACCCGTTACTAGCATGGTGTACCTAATAAAGTGGCCGGTGAGTGTATATATATATATATATATATATATATATATATATATATATATATATTTATTTTTAATTTTTTTTCCTTACTTAAACACTTTATCGCCATATGATGAAAGGAGCCAACAATAACCATATTTCCACTTGAATTGTGACAGTAGATAATAGCTCTAGTGATAGCTCTAGATGGCACTTTACGGCTTTCAGTCTTCTTCCTCTCTGTCGGGCTGCTTTCCACACTGTAAGGTTGAGGACCTTCGGGTCATGTGATCAGGTCCTTCACCCTTTTTTCAGGTCCTGCTCGGTCTCGTGTGTCTTCTGATATCCAGTGTTCACCCTGCACTACAGTGATCGGCTGCACATCAGAGCACCGGGCCCCTCTCCCTCTCTGGGCCCCTAAAGGCACTGTGGGCCCCAGCACTTGCATGTGTAAGCCCTATGCTGACACCGGCCCTGTACATAGTGCCATTGCTTTGTAAGAGGATGTACAATGTGCTAGGGTCCTGCTGTTAGTGCACACAGGAGAGCCGGATGTCATGCAGTATTACCCCTCATACCTTTGGTTAACACATCTGTCGACCCTTGGCTCATGTTCACACGGGCCAGCAGGTATTGTTGAGCTTCGGCCAGCAGCTTGGGAAAATTTTTCTCTACAGAAGCAAATTGTTCAATTTTATGTTTGACAGAGGCCAAAACCTGCAAAGGAAGAGGGAAAATAGATGTCAGTCATGGTTTTCTGCCGAAATTACTTTTCTCTTTAGATGTTTAGAAATGGGGTTGAGTAGATTTCATGAGGTGATGAATGAACCGTTCTGCAACAAATAAGTCCCAGAAGAGTGTGAGCCCGGAGCAGCGGAGGAAGCGAGTGTCTGCGCCCTGATGAAGTCGCTCAGAACCGGCAGCCGACTTGACATCTCGAGCCCTGAGACTAAATGATCATTAGAATTCAACGTTCCCTCCTCAGCTGAAACCTCTCCAGACTTAGTGTGAGGGACTCCGCCAGCCACTGCGAGGGATTTCACCATTTACAATGATACCGGATATGATGGAAATCACTAGAAAGTCTGTAGGGAAATGGAAATACTGGAGGAGGACGCCATTCGGTTTATAAGGACTCTCAGTTACGATGAACGTGATGCAGATGACACGGAGATGGCAGCAGGACACACGACCATAACTTGTATGTAGTATCATGGAATTATATAACATTGTGAATGACACGTTAAACATATCCATACAGTATACAGCCTTTAAGGGACGTGTCACAAAGCAAAGGCGGTAAAATCAGATGTGGACCACATACAGATATGTACCGCTTGGTACACTACACCTAGGTCTGTGACTGTGTCCTGGTATTGTAACCTGCCCTATGCAACAGTATAGACTCATTTCTTCATTACTAATAGGGGAGTTTGATCCAATGTTCAGTGGTTTTACATTGCATGACATTATAGCGGTTATCTACCTAATGAAATGCTTCCAACCCCAGCTGTTCTAATTCACCAAGTCCTCCTGAGTATTTTGAGCCATCCCCTGTCTTTTTAGCTGCTGCGGTTCACGAGTTACAAGTTTTATGAAAAGCCGGTCTATAACCAAGATGGCGCCAGCCAGGAAACCACATTTCCCATCATGCATCTCCCTGGTCGGTTTGTGTACTCGCCCCCTTAGCTTTCTTTCCTGCCCACCTCTATTGCACAGCAAACACAGGACTGTTTCTCCACAGATTTTGCATCACATCACCCCAGTACATATGATCGGGGAGGGGGAGGGGTGAGTGCGGGATGAAGCCAGAGCTCAAAACCCCCAGAAAACCCGACTCTTTTATGCATATTATTACATTAGTACTCATCTACTGGTCAACTTCTTGGCACATTTGTTCTATGTAAAATAAACATAGTTTAGAGAGTTGAACTCTCTATTTTGAATCCCACAGTTCTTTACTCATTCTAACACTGGTCGGCACTCCATCGGGGACAGTCATTTGTGTACGTCCGTTTCTATATACACCGGCTTTCTATTCTTACAGTACCTGGTAGAGCGAGCGGACACTGGGCTGGAAGACCATGTTTGTGTTGAGTAGGAAGGATCGGATGAGCGGCTGCGGGTAGCTGGCGAGCTGGGTGAAGATCTCGAGCAGCAGCAGGTTTACGTGCAGGGAGTTCTCCAGCATATTCTCTAACTTGGATAAAACAACACTGATGAACGGTCCTGAAACGGCAAAGAGAAAGAAATGCAACTTCCTTATCCCATAATATTGTTTACATAGAGCCAAAACAAAGGACATTCTGAACACGGTGATAAGAGCGAATACTCAGATCTTACAGAAAAATAATCGGCATAAAATAGATACAAATCAATGATATTTATAACTGGAACGAGGCAGCAGGTATGGACGGGGGTCGGTCGCCCTCTGGTTTGGGCCACAATCAGGAGAGGAACCCAAGTACCCGCAATGTTTTCAACCTCTCTCCTCCTCTAAGATGAGGAAGGTGAACTCAGGTGCTGCAGGGTACCAGTCATTCATGAGGCCCAGGTGTATTAGCTGGCTGAGAGGACCAGGTGATACAGGTGCGTGGTACCAGGGGTCAGGTAGGAGGTATAGTGAGATATCACTGGAGAGATGGAATGGTACATGGGTCGGACAGAGACAGCAGGGACTGGGCACAGCTGGCATCATTGGTGTTTCTGAGCTAGGATAGGTAGAGAACAATGTTCCTTTAAATAGATGGCGCCAATAGGCTCACAGTATGTACCAGGGCAGGAAGTACAGAGAAACCAGGAGCGGAGCACAGAACAGGCCCCAATGGCAGACATCGCTCCCGAGAGGTCAGTGGGAGGCAGTGCAAGCAGCGCAGACATGGAGCTAGCAATATACTGGACATGTAGAGATCCAGACCTCAGCACTGGCAGGGTGGCAACGTCTCCAAGACCTGTAACTTTGGCCATGCTTCTCGTCTTCCGCTATTCTCACATATAATGGAGACAATGTATAGAATTTTAACAATTGTCAAAACATGAAAAGGCAAAAACCCAAGGATGGTGGGTGCTGTATACAGCTTGTATACCTACAGAGCACGTTGGGGAACTGCTAACTGCAATATATCAGTCACTTCAGTGTGGGCAATGCCTTCCCTATACCACATGTGCCATGCCAATAGCATACCCAAAATCTGTCCATCCACGCTATACTGGTATTATACAGGTATACAGTGTGGCTGGATACAAGAACTATCATGTGACAATTATACATGGTTACTGAATGTTCACCGTTCCATCATAATTTCTTCAATAATGTGATAGTAAATGAAAGGAATGGGCATGGAATGGTTCATCAAAGCTAAATAGATAAATGCGTCTCTCGTTCTATCTGGAACAAATAATAGAAACATTTTTGCCATTCTTTGTGCATTGAATGGTTGTGCGATTACGGCCCATACCTGTGAATGGAGCTGCCTGGGTCCTCGAAGAGTAGTTTGAGTAGGCCGTAACATGCTTGGACCCAAAGGGTGATGGTAAGCTTTCTGCGGACGGGGTGTTTAGCGAATACTTTTCAAAATCCTCCTCATCGAGAGGAGAGAGACTTCCCGGAGCAGGAGAAGTGGCCGTGTCTTCTGCCCTCGTGTTCAGTCCATTGATGATTTCATCACAGCGGGCTATGAATTCTTCACTGTCGGGGCTCATTGTTTTCCCACCAAGGTCAGAGTCCTCCTCACAAGAGAAGACCAGCTTCAGTTTGGGAGCATCCTTATGGCTTTGTGTAGTTCGCTTTTTTACTGCATTTTCATTTAGACTTGAGTTTTTCTTATTATTTCGTTCTGTATTGCTGGATTTATCGTGCTCTTTACTTGCTGGAGCTTTATCACGCGCGTCACTTGCTGGAGCTTTATTGTGCTCGTCACTTGCTGGAGCTTTATTGTGCTCGTCACTTGCTGGAGCTTTATTGTGCTCGTCACTTGCTGGAGCTTTATCACTTTCATTCTTCTCTTGTGTTTCAGCAGAATCTTTTTCGGCACATAACATGTAAACCATTGCATCATTGTCAAAGTCATCCTCTTCGTTGTACGTGCCTTTAATGAACATTATTGCATTCTTTTTCATCTCTTGGATATGCTTTGGGGGTTCTGGCGGTAACACCGAGTCCTGAGGTGGTTGCGGTGAGCTCGTTCCTGAGTCGGGAGATATCCCGGTGTCGTAGCTATCGTCCCATTCAAGGTCATCCTGCAGTTTTCCCCCAATGGAAGGATTCTCGGAAGAGAAGGAGTGCAAGTACTGTCTTCTTCCACCTCGGAAGGTTGGGAAGTCTTCTCTGCGAAAACTGTTCTCTAGCAAAGCTTGAAAAGAAGTTTCGGGGTCTGGATTCTCCCCGTCATATGGAGCGGACCAGACTTTACAGTCCTCTGCACATTGAAGGATGTTTTCTTCAGCTTCGCACAGATACTTAAGGTAACTTGCATCCACCGTCTCCATGTACTCCTCAGGAAATATGGATTCTGCCTCATATGACGATGAATTGGCTTCACCAGTGTCTGTAAAATACAATTTGAGAATTTAGTAAAATTTGAATTTTTATAAAAAAAAAAAAAAACACTTAAGCAACTTTCTAGATTCCCTCTATATCTTATTGTCATCTTTCAGCATCAGAGCCCTTTCAACCCTTTTTTTTTTTTATTTTACCACCACCCTCAGCCGTATATTAACCCCTTCATGACCAAAGGTCATTGGTTCATTGTGACCTGGACATCCCGCCATCCGTGCTCTCCTCCTCGCCTTTTAACACTTTTATTTTTCCTCGTACAGGGCTGGTGGGGGGGGGGGGGGGGGGGGGGCTCATGTTTTGTGCCATGATCTATAGTTTTTATTTGTATTATTTTGGTGTAAAAGATAGGTCCTTCTTTTCCTCTTTTACGTTGTTTGCTGTGCGGGAACAATATGTACGTAATGTTATATTTTAATAGATCAGACAGTTCTGCGCCCTACGATACCAAATGTATTTTTTTCATATTTTTATTTGTATTTTTATTTATTATTATGGGAAAGGGGGTAAGTTCAACTTTTATTGAGGGAGGGTTTTATGTATTTTTAAAAACATATTTATTTTATTACTAGATTGCAAATACTAAACAATGCGATGCCATTGCATAGCATTGATCAATCTTGTTGGCGATCTTCCCATAGAGTCTGCCTGTCAATGTCAGGAACTGTCCAGAGCAGGAGAGGTTTTCTATGGGGATTTGCTGCTGCTCTGGACAATTCCTGACATGGACAGAGGTGGCAGCAGAGAGCACTGTGTCAGACTGGAGAGAATACACCACTTCCTGCAGGACATACAGCAGCTGATAAGTAACAGAAGACTGGAGATTTTTAAATACCAGTAAATCACAAATCTATGTACAGTAACTATCTGAATCCATATTTGAATGATTTGAAAGAAAAAGATCTTCACTGGAGTACCCCTTTAAGGAAGTTACTGATGTACATCTACAGCCGATACCTGTTTTATTGTCCAAATTGAAAAAAAAGATAGTAGGTATAAATAAATATTCTATAGTAGACGGAACCTGTATAATTTGTTGTAAACATTTTATTTTCTAATTAAAAATATTAAACTTTGTCTTCAGTGTCCAAGTACGTCATGTTTAAGTGTTGAGTTTCTCCGCTATTCTCTACAGCTGGCTATGGATCTAAAGATCTGGCAGTGATTTGATTATTTATTTAAAATCAGAATTCTTTCAGCAAAGGGCCATACATGAAAAATGTGGAAAACCGTGAAATCCTATAATGATGATAGTTATTAGTTAACCAAAATTTCGTGTTTACGGCTAACGCCCGATATTGCAGCAGGTGTGGTTAGTGTTCCACCCGAGTGAGCAGGTTTCAGAACAGATTGCTTTTAGTTCCATAGTCATTAATGATAATTGTTGTGTTAAACGGCCTCATATACACGAGCTGACAACGTCCCCGAACGCTTACACAATGGATTGTACCAACAGGATATAAGCAACAAATATCAGAACATTGCTGGATAAAAATAGACTAAAGGTCATAAAATCACCCCAAAAAAGAGAAGTATAAGGAAAGGTAAAGCATACCTGTCATGTAAATGTCTCTTTTCAGAAATCAATAACCATCAATAATACAAGTGATTTTAAGAAACTCTGTAATAGGTTTTATTAAGCAGCACGTTTCCTTCTGTACTCAAAAATCGTTTTTTCTACCTCCCCCCTCACTTCAGACGAAGCAAAGAAGCAGAATTTCTGTGTCCATTATCCTCTATGGAGAGGGGAGGGGCCGAGGGGATGAGTGAGCAGGGAGAGGAGAAAAGGCAGCCCCGCACAGCACAACATCCTGCAATCTTCTCTCACCAAGCTTCCAGATAAGCACTGACCTTTCTGGCCTGTGACTCCAGTGTTTTATGTGCCCAGACAGTCTCCAAACTACACAGCTGCTTCTCTGCTCTCCCTGCTGATGGGTGATGTGTCATGTGCGATCGCTCATGTATGATGTGCCATGTGTCATGTATGATGTGCCATGTGTCATGTGCCACGAGTGGTGTCATGTGTCATGTGTGATGTGCGATGGGTCATGTGTAATGTGTCATGTGTCATGTGCGATGTCTCATGTGTCATGTGCGATGGGTCATGTGTGATGTGTCATGTGCGATGTCTCATGTATGATGTGTCATGTATGATCTGCCATGTGTCATGTATGATGTGCCACGAGTGATGTGTCATGTGCCATGTGTGATGTGCGATGGGTCATGTGTAATGTGTCATGGGTCATGTGCGATGGGTCATGTGTGATGTGTCATGTGCGATGTCTCATGTATGATGTGTCATGTGTCATGTATGATGTGCCATGTGCCATGTGTGATGTGCGATGGGTCATGTGTAATGTGTCATGTGTCATGTGCGATGTCTCATGTGTCATGTGCGATGGGTCATGTGTGATGTGTCATGTGCGATGTCTCATGTATGATGTGTCATGTGTCATGTATGATGTGCCATGTGCGATGGGTCATGTATGATGTGCCATGTGTCATGTGCCATGTGTGATGTGCGATGGGTCATGTATGATGTGTCATGTGCCATGTGTGATGGGTCATGTGTGATGTGCGATGGGTCATGTATGATGTGCCATGTGTCATGTGCCATGTGTGATGTGCGATGGGTCATGTATGATGTGCCATGTGTCATGTGGCATGTGTGATGTGCGATGGGTCATGTATGATGTGCCATGTGCCATGTGTGATGTGCGATGGGTCATGTATGATGTGCCATGTGTCATGTGCCATGTGTGATGTGCGATGGGTCATGTATGATACTGAAAGGAGCCGCTCAGGACAAGAGACTTGATGTGTTTTGGTAATAAGAAAAAAAGATTTTGTTCCCTTTTGAAAACAGACGTGTAGAGGAGACATTGGGGGACACATGATCAGGTTCATATGTTTGGCGCGAGTATTACCTCACCGATATACACAGAAGCTTTAGGAGAAGCCACTTTAGGGACTATTATTCTTTTTACTCTGTTACACATAAAAGTTTTTGAAAAGATTTGACCAAAATAAAGACGTCTAAAGGAAAATAATATCCACCGGCCGTCATCAGCCGATCAACAATCATCTCCCCCTCCATCAGAACGGCCGTGTCCGTACACTGTAACGGGGGGGCATTTTTTCCCACATTTTTGTGCGGCCCTAAAAATGCGGCACAGAGGCTCATGGCGCAATGGCCTCACCTAAATCCTGGGCGCACCGAAGCCTTTCTGTTTGCACACAATGAGATCTACGCCAGCTCAGACCCGGCAAAGGTTTCACTAACATTCTTCCAGTGGAGGCTCCTTTAGCGTGCAGCCACACCCCCCTTTACAACACCCCCCCCCCCCCCGTGTGAGGCCGCATACCCCTTTACAACACCCCCCCCCCCCCCCGTGTGAGGCCACATACCCCTTTACAACACCCCCCCCCCCGTGTGAGGCCACATACCACTTTACAACACCCCCCCGTGTGAGGCCACATACCCCTTTACAACACCCCCACCCCTGTGCGTGTGCGGCCAGATACCCCTTTTCACTCCTCCTCTTCGTGCGGCCACACACCCGTTTACAACCCCCCCCGTTCGTGTGCGGCCAGATACCCCTTAGCCCCCCCACCATGTGTGGCCACAAACCCCTTTAGCCCCCCCGTGTGAGGCCACAAACCCCTTTACCCCCCCCCGGGTGCGGTCGCATACCCCTTCAGCCCCCCCCCCCCCATGTGTGGCCACAAACCCCTTTACCCCCCCCCCCCTGGGTGCGGCCACATACCCCTTTTACCCCCCCTCTGCGTGAGGCCACATACCCCTTTTACCCCCCCTGGGTGCGGCCACATACCCCTTTTACCCCCCCTCTGCGTGAGGCCACATACCCCTTTTACCCCCCCTGGGTGCGGCCACATACCCCTTTTACCCCCCCTCTGCGTGAGGCCACATACCCCTTTTACCCCCCCCCCCATGTGAGGCCTCAGACCCCTTTTTGCTCCCCACCCTCTGGTACAAGCGGCACAGAGGGATCCGATGTGAATACAATCTGGCCAAATCCTGCCTTTGTGAATATATTTACATGCATTGGGCCCATCAGCTCCATAAAACTAGTCGGGTCGGGTGAGTTCGCACCCTTTGTTATTTTCCCCGTGCTCATCTGCCATTAAAAAAAAACAAAAACAAAAAATGTTGTCCTGAAGGCCGGACTTCTCCTTTGCGTGAACAGAAATTTTACCTTTTTGTTTGAATTTTAACAACATTATATAATTTTTCTCTAAATCCTTCTCGTCGGCTGTACTGGGAAAACAGCAGTCAGGGGTTAAGGCCAAAAATTTTGCAGCAGAAGAGCAGTCCCGTTCTTTTACCGCACTGCGCTGGCTGACCATCATGTGAGTACATGGCAGGAGGTATCTGTAACACAGAGGACATAGGGTCATTCCTAACCACATATAGACCATATATACCCTCTAATGCATCATACATTTATATGCTGTAGTTATAGGCGCGGCAGGGATTGTTGTTATATACTATACACTAATAGCTGTTAGCTCAAGGAGACACCTGGTACCTTTCATATATCTGTCTGTGCCTCCAGAATGTACAAAATTCTTTTATTCTCTCATAAGAAAAAGAGACTTTACCAAGCTCCTCAAGTGCAGTAAGTTGGAATACCTCCTCACTCCCCCTTCCATCCCTGACCCGGCTTAAGTGACAGTCAGCTGGAAGTCCCAAGTAGGGTCAGTGATGAACAGGGGAGTGAGGAGGCAGAACAGCCCTCAGCCGTGCAGGAGCTCTGGGAACGCCTATTTGACTCTTTGCGCTGGAGAATAAACACATTTCTCTACATCCTGGAAGCACAGACAGATACACTCACCGGCCACTATATTAGGTACACCATGCTAGTAACGGGTTGGACCCCCTTTTGCCTTCAGAACTGCCCCAATTCTTGGTGGCATAGATACAACAAGGTGCTGGAAGCTTCCTCAGAGATTTTGGTCCATAGTGACATGATGACATCACACAGTTGCCGCAGATTTGTCGGCTGCACATCCATGATGCCAATCTCCCGTTCCACCACATCCCAAAGATGCTCTATTGGATTGAGATCTGGTTACTGTGGAGGCCATTGGACTACAGTGACCTCATTGTCATGTTCAAGCAGAAATCGAGACTCATCAGACCAGGCAACGTTTTTCCAATCTTCTACTGTCCAGTTTCGATGAGCTTGTGCAAATTGTAGCCTCAGTTTCCTGTTCTTAGCTGAGCGGAGTGGCCCCCGGTGTGGTCTTCTGCTGCTGTAGCCCATCTGCCTCAGAGTTGGCCGTACTGTGCGTTCAGAGATGCTCTTCGGCCTACCTTGGCTGTAACGGTTGGCTATTTGAGTCACTGTTGCCTTTCTATCAGCTGGAACCAGTCTGCCCATTCTCCTCTGACCTCTGGCACCAACAAGGCATTTCCGCCCACAGAACTGCCGCTCACTGGATGGTTTTTCTTTTTCGGACCATTCTCTGTAAACACTAGAGATGGTTGTGCGTGAAAATCCCAGTAGATCAGCAGTTTCTGAAATACTCAGACCAGCCCTTCTGGCACCAACAACCATGCCACGTTCAAAGGCCTCAAATCACCTTTCTTCCCCATACTGATGCTCGGTTGAACTGCAGGAGATTGTCTTGACCATGTCTACATGCCTAAATGCACTGAGTTGCCGCCATGTGATTGGCTGATTAGAAATTAAGTGGTAACGTGCAGTTGGACAGGTGTACCTAATAAAGTGGCCGGTGAGTGTATATGAAAGGTACCATGTGTCTCCTCGCCCTAACAGCTGTCCCTAAAGTGTCCGCCGTTTGGAGCCTGAATTTCAGCTGGCAGATCCCTTTACATAAGACGTCTACCTAATAAGATTTGTGCAAGTATAATATCCCAATCATTCTCATTATTAAAAGCAAAAGACAAAGCCAGAAAAATATATTTACAAAGTAAATAAGGATTCAATATCGGGTGGAGCAGAATTGTTTCTCTCTAGATGTTACAGGTGGATTTTTACCACTATTATAATAACTACTATATCCTATATGAGATACTTCTATATAATAACTACATTATCCTATACTAGATACTACCATAATAACTACTACACTATACTATACTAGATACTTCTATATAATAACTATATCTTATACTAGATACTACCATAATAACTACTACTATATACTATACTAGATGCTTCTATATAATAACTACTTTATATTATATCTTATACTAGATACTTCTATATACTATATATTATATCCTATACTAGATACTTCTATATAATAACTATATCTTATACTAGATACTTCTATAATAACTACCAGATACTATACTAGATAGTACTATATACTATTACTATATATTATTATGTCTATTAAAAAAATCTCAAGTCTTCCCATACTTATCAGCTGCTGTATGTCCTGCAGGAAATGTTTTATTTTCAGTCTGACACTGTGCTCTCTGCTGACATCTCTGGCCGAAACAGGAACTGTCCAGAGCAGGAGAGGTTTTCTATCTCATAGAAAACCAAGACAGAGTTCCAGTCTTGGCCAGAGATGTCAGCAGAGAGCACTGTGTCAGACTGAAAATAAAACAACACTTCCTGCAGGACATACAGCAGCTGATAAGTAGGGGAAGACAAGATTTTTTTAATAGAAGTAAATTACAAATCTATGTAACTTTCTGATATCAGTTGATTAGAAAAAAAAAAAGATTTTCGCTGGAGTACCCCTTTAACACCTTTTCCCTTTTTTAATAAGAATAATAAAGCTGAAGCCTCCGGAGTCTTTATAATCCTGTTGTGTTCTTGTGGAGAGCATACCCGTCAGATCTCTGTACGTCCCATATTATAGTATATTATGTATCATCAAAGAGCAGAGGAAAGAAGTGCAGCAAGAGGAGAACACAGCAACCTGCAGAGCAAACCCGGGATTGTTATTTGGGGGCTATATATACAGTGAGTGCTATATGGGTATACGGACACCCTCCTCATCACACATCACAGATGCTTAAAGGGAACAGGACATACTGAGCGGGAGCCTCTGTATACTGCTGCATCCCCGGTACAGTCACCGCCAGGGGCGGCTACACACAGAGGTTTCTTTCCATCGGAATAATCAGAGCCGGTCAGAGAAGCCGATCGCTGCGCGTTCTTTCCATAAGGGAGATTGCTGTGTTACCTCAGTAGGAGCTGTAACATCACGTCCTCACAATGGAAGCCGATAAGAGTCCGGAACATCGCAAGGGACACCACACACAACTGGCGGGAAAAATAGAGAGGATTATTGGTTACAATATCAGAGTGATATGTGATATATATATATATATATATATATATATATATATATATATATATATTTTACACACACACACCAGACCCCAATATATATATCCCAGACCCCCAATATATATATATATACACACACACACACCAGACCCCCAATATATAAATATCCCAGACCCCAATATATATACACACATATTCCAGACCCCAATATATATATATATATATATATATCCCAGACTCCCAATATATCTATATCCCAGACCCCCAATATATATATATATATATATATATATATATATATACACACACACACATATACACATACCCCAGACCCCAATAAATATATATATATATATATATATATATATATATATATATATATATATATATTACATATCCCAGACCCCAATATATAATATATATCCCAGACCCTAATATATGTAAATGTATATACATATATATATATTGTAGGGATCTTCCCGGGGGATGGTGTGTTTGGACACAGTTCACATCAGGCTTTGATTTGTAAAAGATCAACTTGGCGTTTATTTGCAGCATAAACCGTCCATAACAGAAAATTAGCAACACCGTGCTTTTAAAAACAGAACAAAACAAAAAGTCCTGCCCGTCTGGGCGCTTACTAACACACTGGTCACCTCTCTGGCACTTCACTCGGCAGTACTGCGGGGTGTGAACAGGCCCCAGCAGCGGCTGTATTCCCAGCTCTCACCAAACAGACCACGCAGGCTGTTTACTCCTGACTGAGAGCAAGGACCTGTATCCTCTGCAGGGATTTTCTTTGTCTGGCTGATTAGGGTCAGAGACACCTGACCCCAAAACCTGACTGGGATCGGGGGGAGGGAATGGCAGATCCCACTACCAAAACCTACTTACCATTCCATGTAAGTCCAGGCCCGGCAATAATAAATAATAGCTCAGCAGCATAACACTGCTGAGCACAGATGCCTCCTGGACTCACCATCTCACACTATGTATCAACCTGGGTGAGATGTACATCCCCTCGAGCACTTTTCCTGTCACATGTCCACAATATATATATATATATATATATATATATATATATATATATATATATATATATATATATACACATATATCCCAGACCCCCAATATATCTATATCCCACACCCCCAATATATATATATATATATATATATATATACATATCCCAGACCCCTATATATATATATATATATATATATATATATATATATATATATAAAAAATATATATATCCCAGACCCTAATATATGTAAATGTATATACATATACATATATATATATATATATATATATATACATATATCCCAGACCCCCAATATATATATATATATATATATATCCCAGACCCCCAATATATATATATATATATATATCCCAGACCCCCAATATGTATATATATATATATATATATATATATACACATATCCCAGTCCCCCAATATATATATATATATATATATATATATATATATATATATACACACATATCCCAGACCCCAATACATATATATATATATATATATATATATATATATATATATATATATATACACATATCCCAGACCCCAATATATATATACTACAGAGCCAGTAGTCTAGTAGGCAGCAGGATAGTCCACTAGCCCGGCCACCTGTATTACAATAGCTCAGAGCGGATACGGATTACCAGCACGCACCGCGCACAGCGAGCTCTTAATTAGCACTAGGATTCTGCCTCCAATATCCATTTGACTTCTCTCTTTATCGGCACTTTCACTCTTCACCTTCTAAGCTCAGGTAAGAAACCCCCGAGATGCTGAGATTAATATAGATAGACATCACCGCGTCCGTGCTCGGAGTGATAAACACATAACGTTATCTACACTACAAACGTTTCTATTAGAAAACACGATGGAATTTCGCAGACGCGGCAGAATCACAATATTCCTCAGGATTCTTCTCTCCTTCTCAGACATTGGAGTAAAAACGAGTTTTACGGGAGGTGATAAACGAGAGGAATAAGATATCACATTCACCGTTCTCTTCATTGCTGCTTGTTGTTCTGTATATTAGTGATGCAGACCATACGCTGGGAAGGGATTGTTTGTGCGGCCGGTGTTACATCTTGGGTCAAAATAGTCAATAAAAAGGCCTAGAGATTAATAATGGAGCCGGATAAGAACTGACACCTGACTGTACCTGTCCACTGATCCCTGACCGCACCTGTCCACTGATCCCTGACCGCACCTGTCCACTGACCACACCTTGTCACTGACACCTGACCGTACCTGTCCACTGACACCTGCCTATTCTACCTGTCCACTGACCCCTGACCGTACCTGTCCACTGACACCTGCCTATTCTACCTGTCCACTGACACCTGACCGTACCTGTCCACTGACACCTGCCCGTACCTGTCCACTGACACCTGACCGTACCTGTCCACTGACACCTGATCGTACCTGTCCACTGACACCTGACCGTACCTGTCCACTGACACCTGATCGTACCTGTCCACTGACCTCTGCCTATTCTACCTGTCCACTGACACCTGACCGTACCGGTCCACTGACACCTGATCGTACCTGTCCACTGACCCCTGACCGTACCTGTCCACTGACACCTGACTGCACCTGTCCACTGACACCTGACCGTACCAGCCCACTGACACCTGACCGTACCTGTCCACTGACCCCTGACCGTACCTGTCCACTGACACCTGACCGTACCCGTTTACTGACTCCTGACCGTACCAGCCCACTGACACCTGACCGCACCTGTCCACTGACCTCTGCCTATTCTACCTGTCCACTGACACCTGACCGTACCTGTCCACTGACACCTGCCCGTACCTGTCCACTGACACCTGCCTATTCTACCTGTCCACTGACACCTGACCGTACCTGTCCACTGACCCCTGACCGTACATGTCCACTGACACCTGACTGCACCTGTCCACTGACACCTGACCGTACCTGTCCACTGACCCCTGACCGTACCTGTCCACTGACACCTGACATCACCTGTCCACTGACACCTGACCATACCTGTCCACTGACCCCTGACCGTACCTGTCCACTGACACCAGACCGTACCCGTTTACTGACTCCTGACCGTCCCCGTTTACTGACCCCTGACAGTACATGTCCACTGACACCTGACCGCACCTGTCCACTGACACCTGACCGTACCTGTCCACTGACCCCTGACCGTACCTGTCCACTGACACCTGACCGTACCTGTCCTCTGACCCCTGACCGTACCTGTCCACTGACACCTGACCGTACATGTCCACTGACACCTGCCAATTCTACCTGTCCACTGACACCTGACCACACCTGTCCACTGACACCTGACCGTACCTGTGCACTGACCCCTGACCACACCTGTCCACCGACACCTGACCGTACCTGTCCACTGACCCCTGACCACACCTGTCCACCGACACCTGACCGTACCTGTCCACTGACACCTGACCGTACCTGTCCACTGACACCTGACCGTACCTGTCCACTGACACCTGACCGCACCTGTCCACTGACACCTGACCACACCTGTCCACTGACACCTGACCACACCTGTCCACTGACCCCTGCCTATCCTGCCTGGAAACTGACACATACAGGATAAGAAGGGCTAAGGCTCTGTTCACATCTGCATAATGACTCGCATCTATACAGGGAGCCACAGTGCCGGCTCCGGGGGACAATGGACGCCACTGACATATAGTAGAGCCCAATAGGGTTCAGCCGAGGTCTCTGTTGTTTTGACAGCAAGAATAGCGCTGTCAACTAGCGTGATGGAACTGCAGACAGAAGGTCACAGAGGAACCCCGACCATCAGTGTGAGCATAGCCCCCGGGACAGCTGCGGATCAGAGCAGGAAAGGGACACAAGAAACAGAGACAGAGACATCTGCACAAGAGCAGGAAAATAGGAAGTCATGTAAATTATAAACCGAGACTTATAATAAAAGTGTATAAGAAATACACAGACTTATAGGCTCTGAACACAGAAGTATAAGGGAAGGGTAAATCTGCAGGGCGGCATACATACTGGGAACTGCCTGAGTATATATCAGTGATGTATCTATAGGGTTGGTACAGAGTTAAAGGGGTACTCCACTCAGACATAACTTTCGATATGTTGCTGCCCATGGTGAGACTAACAATTCCTTCCATACTTGTTAGTATCTATTCAGTCTCCTTTCCTCAGTTCTCAGATGCTGCTTTCTGCTGAAGATACAAAAATCTGTGTGTGAGCTTTTCTCTCCGTCTCCCCTCCTCCCCCCTCCCTTCTGAGGCAGCTGATGTAAACAAGTCCCTGGGAGGCTGTATCTGCAACATTGTAGCTTCTTTGTAATGCTGGGAGGATTAATCACAGTGATTTCAACAGCAACCTGACCTCAGAATAACCTTCCCAGCGTAACAAAGAAGCTACAATGTCGCAGATACAGCCTGCCAGGGACTTGTTTAGTTCAGCTGTCTCAGAAGGAAGAGGGAGGAGGGGGAGACGGAGAGAAAAAGCTCACACAGATTTATGTGTCTTCAGCAGAAAAAAAGCAGCTGAGAACTGGGGGAAGGAGACTGAATAGATAACAAGTATGGAAGGAATTGTTGAATATCTGTTATTAGAAATTTTTTGACATGTCACAGAGAGATGTCAGAAGTTTTGATTGGTCGGGATCTGAGTGTTTACACTGTAATTGATCAGGAGAACAAGCCGGGAGAAGTCAGTGTACAGCGTATTCTCTCCCAGCTCTATGTTATGTCATCTGGACGGCCGTATAATGTAACTCTATGTTATGGGACGGCCGTATAATGTAACTCTATGTTATGGGACGGCCGTATAATGTAACTATGTTATGGGACGGACGTATAATGTAACTCTATGTTATGTCATCTGGACGGCCGCATGATGTGACTCTATGTTATGGGACGGCCGTATAATGTAACTCTATGTTATGTCATCTGGACGGCCGTATAATGTAACTCTATGTTATGGGACGGCCGTATAATGTAACTATGTTATGGGACGGCCGTATAATGTAACTCTATGTTATGTACTCTGGACGGCCGTATAATGTAACTCTATGTTATGGGACGGCCGTATAATGTAACTCTATGTTATGGGACGGCCGTATAATGTAACTCTATGTTATGGGACGGCCGTATAATGTAACTCTATGTTATGGGACGGCCGTATAATGTAACTCTATGTTATGGGACGGCCGTATAATGTAACTATGTTATGTCATCTGGACGGCCGTATAATGTAACTCTATGTTATGGGACGGCCGCATAATGTAACTCTATGTTATGTCATCTGGACGGCCGTATAATGTAACTCTATGTTATGGGACGGCCGCATAATGTAACTCTATGTTATGGGACGGCCGTATAATGTAACTCTATGTTATGGGACGGCCGTATAATGTAACTCTATGTTATGGGACGGCCGTATAATGTAACTCTATGTTATGGGACGGCCGTATAATGTAACTCTATGTTATGGGACGGCCGTATAATGTAACTCTATGTTATGGGACGGCCGTATAATGTAACTCTATGTTATGGGACGGCCGTATAATGTAACTCTATGTTATGGGACGGCCGTATAATGTAACTCTATGTTATGGGACGGCCGTATAATGTAACTATGTTATGTCATCTGGACGGCCGTATAATGTAACTCTATGTTATGGGACGGCCGCATAATGTAACTCTATGTTATGTCATCTGGACGGCCGTATAATGTAACTCTATGTTATGGGACGGCCGCATAATGTAACTCTATGTTATGGGACGGCCGTATAATGTAACTCTATGTTATGGGACGGCCGTATAATGTAACTCTATGTTATGGGACGGCCGTATAATGTAACTCTATGTTATGGGACGGCCGTATAATGTAACTATGTTATGTCATCTGGACGGCCGTATAATGTAACTCTATGTTATGGGACGGCCGCATAATGTAACTCTATGTTATGGGACGGCCGTATAATGTAACTCTATGTTATGGGACGGCCGCATAATGTAACTCTATGTTATGGGACGGCCGTATAATGTAACTCTATGTTATGGGACGGCCATATAATGTAACTCTATGTTATGGGACGGCCGTATAATATGACTCTATGTTATGGGACGGCCGTATAATGTAACTCTATGTTATGTCATCTGGACGGCCGTATAATGTAACTCTATGTTATGGGACGGCCGCATAATGTAACTCTATGTTATGGGACGGCCGTATAATGTAACTATGTTATGGGACGGACGTATAATGTAACTCTATGTTATGTCATCTGGACGGCCGTATAATGTAACTCTATGTTATGGGACGGCCGCATAATGTAACTCTATGTTATGGGACGGCCATATAATGTAACTCTATGTTATGGGACGGCCGTATAATGTAACTATGTTATGTCATCTGGACGGCCGCATAATGTAACTCTATGTTATGGGACGGCCGTATAATGTAACTCTATGGGGCTGTCCGGGTCAGATAGACAAAGAGCAGGGTGGGGGTTACTCACGGCAGCACAGACTGCCACAGACTTGTCTCCCGATTGGTCGCGGTCTGAACACTCAGACTGATAAAAACTTTTGACGCGTCTCTTTCTAATGACAGAAACACTTTACATTTTCCCAGCGCCCTTATAGCCTATAGGGGCCCTGCTGCATAAGCTGATGACAGCCAAACGTCTCATAATCCTTAAGAATCACCCGTATACTGAAATATTATCATAATGGGCACCAGTCATGTTAAAAATGGAGCCGGATCTGCGGGCAGCATAGGAGGAACCAAGCGGATCCAGGATAACGTTACAGTATTCATATACATCTCATTCTGAGCCACATAGATGAGAGGGTCGCCCTACTCGCCCTGCTCAGTGATTGACAACACTCCCTGCATGCACACATGACTTCATAGTCTAGAATGAGCAGAAATTTACATGAATAAGTGACAAGTTATACTTAAAGTGATCCTGTCACCCCCCTCCCACCCCCATGTGCCGTCCTCCGAACCATCCACAAGCTCAGATGCTGCACATTCTATATATACACCTCTATAACACTTCTTTCTGCTCTAAAATCAATAAATTCATAGGTGGACAGTGTCATCTAGGCGGGGCCTCATGACAGTTGGGCTCCCTGTCCTATATGGACAGTGTCACCTAGGCGGGGCCTCATGACAGTTGGGCCCCCTGTCCTATATGGACAGTGTCACCTAGGCGGGGCCTCATGACAGTTGGGCCCTCTCCCCAGCAGGTAGATGGGGCCTGACTGCAGTGAAGCCCCGCCCAGGTGTCACTGTTTTCCGATAAAATGAAGAAAGAGTAAGGGGGGGTGACAGTATCACTTTAATCTTTTTCCAAATAACTATATATCAATCTGCTCAGCTCCTCCTGCTCCATAACATTCTGCCTGCAGATTGGACTCAATTTTCAATATAACAGGTTCCTTTTAAAGAGACTCTGTCAGCAGGGTTATGGCGTCCTATCTTAGGGTCAGCAGGTGTATGGTGTCCTATCTCAGGGTCAGCAGGGTTATGGTGTCCTATCTTAGGGTCAGCAGGTTATGGCGTCCTATCTCTGGGTCAGCAGGGTTATGGCGTCCTATCTCAGGGTCAGCAGGTTATGGTGTCCTATCTCAGGGTCAGCAGGTGTATGGCCTCCTATCTCAGGGTCAGCAGGTTATGGCGTCCTATCTCTGGGTCAGCAGGGTTATGGCGTCCTATCTCAGGGTCAGCAGGGTTATGGTGTCCTATCTCAGGGTCAGCAGGTGTATGGCCTCCTATCTCAGGGTCAGCAGGTTATGGCGTCCTATCTCTGGGTCAGCAGGGTTATGGCGTCCTATCTCAGGGTCAGCAGGGTTATGGTGTCCTATCTCAGGGTGGCATAAACTAGTGACAGAGAAGCTGAGCAGGATAATTGATCACTTACATTGTTCTGTGCAGCTGATCCAGAGATCTCCTCCTGAATAACATGGACAATAAGTAGTCCTCTCTATTATGTGCATGAGCTCAGTAGTCCTGGATATTCATGAGAAGCAGAAAACTCCGCCCACCAGCTGCTGATTGGCAGTTATTTATCCATGCTGTGTATAGGCAGTCAGCTGTCAATCAGCAGCCAGGGGGAGGGGTGTGGCAAGAATCATATTCTCCTGCATATTAGGAGAACGGCTGAACGGAATGATGTAAGTAATACACCGATCTGTTCAGCATTTCTGTCACTAGTTTATGCTGCCCTCATTTAAACATAGTGACAGATTCCCTTTAAGCAACTGAAGCTTTTTGCTGCCGGAAAAGGACGTCATAAATAAACACAACTCTTCCATCTTGTACTTTTTACCACCAGCACTCCGGCCTGAAAAACAGAGGTCAGAGGATCCATGTTCTCCTAGTAAAGAGGGAGCTAATAACGCTTATAACAGTATAACAGTATAACACCATAACAGTATAACAGTATAACAGTATAACAGTATAACACCATAACAATATAACAGTATAACAGTATAACAGTATAACAGTATAACACCATAACAGTATAACAACATCTCTATGATTGACACATCACGAACGCTTCAGATATAAGCAGCTTCAGTATCTCGTACCCGAAACGGAGTGTTGATTCTGCTGACCAACGTATCGAGGATCTGAACCTTTTCATGCTGGTAGATGAGAATAAAACGGAGGAAAATCTTCAGCAACGTTGGTTCTGAGACGCTTCGTAGGAAAAGATCCAGATAGGCAGTTGTGGTCATCACCTCCTCCACCGTCACCTGGGAAGGAAAGCAAAGACATTGAATTTACTACAAGAAATCTGATTTATAAAAGTCTTGTAAATCCTGAACAATATGATCTGGTCCTGCGGCGAAATATCAAACCCAAAGGACTGAGAACAGTAAGTGCGTCCCGCGCAGCCTCTGTACTATGTGACACCATCAGACGCATGGACCAAAGCAGGTCAGCAAAGCCGGCATCCTCATTCCTCCAACACCAGCTCCTTTTCAGTATGTAACGTATAAGGGCTGAGCCACTGGCTGGATATGTGGTGTCCCACCACGGGTGTTGCTATTGGTTACACCCTTAGTAAATGCCTGTACTTTTAAGAGTAAGTGGTAATGTAGTAGTACCAGAGTTTTGACACAAGATGTCGCTGCTATAACTATACTGTATGTATCTAGATATTGCACAGCTGTAGTACCCAAAGGGTTGTTGTTTTACTTATGTATCACCTGGGTCTGTACACCAATGAGGGTCCTCTCTTCTTCTCACCTATCATCTCTCTCTTTACTGTCATACATGCACTCCTCACCCCCTCACAGCACAGGTTACACCTGCTGTAGGAAGGAAGTCACATGGGTACAGGAAGATCCGGAAGGAGCAAAGTTGCTAGAAGCCTATGAACTCTATCTTGCAGCGCAGGTGTCAGCAGGGAACCCCTTAGCATTCCACTCATCCCAGGTAACAAGGTCTGGGGCTTGTGTCACCCTCTAGGAAGGGTCACTCGACAGTTGTGGGCAATAGGTGGTGCAAAGACCAAGAAGTCAAAACACAGGCACAAGTATTTTCTCTACTCTCAAGTATTCTTGAGAGTCCAGAAAGGTCCCTACTCCACTCCAGACCACAGTGATAATTACCCAAGGGACCCCGCAATAAACTGGCAGGTCACTGTCCACAGGGGAAAAAGGTATAGCCAGCCCATTAAACTAAAAGCAGGTGTGCCACCATACCTGTGTGCCCAACCATCACTGGCGTCATGACAGAATACCACCGGGCAAGGCAATATTTCGGCCAACCACCACAAGACTGGTGTCACACCTCACCATCTGGCAAGTGACCGGCCGCACCCTTACACTGGGGGTCACCACAGATATACCTCCGGCTAGGATTATGTCTGCTGTGTGCACAATGGTCACTGAGGGGTAAGTGATCACAGAAATCTCTTAAAGAGGCCCCGTCACCTAAACAAGTCACAGAGAAAAGATGCTGCAGCAAGCAGCTAGTGTCAGGACTCACCGCATATCCTCCCTCCAGCAAGTGGCAAGTGTCAGGACTCACCGCATATCCTCCCTCCAGCAAGTGGCAAGTGTCAGGACTCACCGCATATCCTCCCTCCAGCAAGTGGCAAGTGTCAGGACTCACCGCATATCCTCCCTCCAGCACACATATAGAAAAACCTATTCTAAATTTATTTTTCCTTAATAAAAATTGAAGTTCTTAGCAAACCCTTTGATCCAATTGTAAGTTGGTAGTAACATTCTATGTTAAGGTGACCCCAGAGACTTGGACCCTATACTAAGTCCTCTCTTGGACTATAAGGGGGAGATTTATCAAAGGGTGTAAAATTTAGACTGGTGCAAACTGGTCACAGCAACCAATCACAGCTCCTCTTTCCTTTCAGCACTGCCTGAAGCTGAGCTGTGATTGGCTGCTGTGACCAGTTTGCACCAGTCTAAATTTTACACCCTTTGATAAATCTCCCCCTAAGTCTACAAAACTGGGCATACAGAATCAACTAAACTCTGTGTAAAACACCCACTGGAGCTGGGTGGAGTATACGGCTAAAAGGGGGCAGCCACATCCCCCACATGTGACACAAAAAGCAAATGAATAGCCACCACCCCACTCCGAGCTAACAAACAGACAAAAACAGAAAAATGCTGCAGCGATCTGCAAGTGTCAGGACTCACCGCATATCCTCCCGCCAGCAAGTGGCAAGTGTCAGGACTCACCGCATATCCTCCCGCCAGCGTACACACCATAAAAAACAAGGTCCTTGGCAAACCATTCAAACAGAATGTACCAACTCACCACATCAGGAGTATATGCGGTGAGTCCTGAGACTTGCAGCTGCTGCAGCATTTTCCTGCTTTTTTCTGTATGTCAGCCATGGCAGCGTGCAAACTGCACAGTGTGAATAAGTGTTAGTGGAGAGCTGGCCAGTCGTTTGCTTTTTTATTTTACAGAGACGTCCCAAAAGTTTTGATCAGTTGGAGTCAGTGTTCAGATCGTGAGAACAAGCGGCGAGAAGTCGACACTCAAAGTCTTTTCTTATCGACACAGGGAGGGGAGAGGACCGGCCGTTCCTCGGACATGTCTCCCTGACTAATCAAAAGATTTTTAACATTTTTTTGTAACAGGTACACTTTAAGGCTGTGTTCACACAACGTATAGAACGTACAGAAAGTCGAGGTTATGATCTTATTGGCACAACGACTGGCCGCTGCCGAATGCAACAGTAAAACATTAGAGATGGAACCATACAGATTTGGATTGGCCAATCAGGACATATGTACGGAGCGATATATCTATCTATATTCATGTAAAACTCTTCACCCCCTGGGGCACTAGGCCAGTTCCTCCTCGCTGTCTAAGAGCCTTTATTCTTTTATATTTCCCATCTACAGATCCATAGGGGGGGGGGGGGGGGGCTCGCTTTTTGTGGGACCGGTTGAACTTCATAATAACATTGTTCCATTGACCATCTAATATAATGTAATTCCCACAAGAAATATTTGTGGAGGGAAGCGTTCCCAATCTCCTGAAAGGTGCTGGCATGTCTCCTATCTCCTCTTCCCCGCTTTACTGACACCTGGAAGTCCCGAGTGGGGTCAGGGAGGCATGGAGGTCACTTTAGCTCAGGAAAGCCCTGTTCATACTATATATAGACAAATCGTGGGCATTGCCATTAGGCTGCAGATATAGCAATCACACCTGGGGGCCCCTTTACCATAAAAGCCAACACACAATTATAAATGGCTCATGGTAAGTGGGGTCCCTGTTACAGTTCTTACACTAGGGTCAGAGACTTTAAAGGGGTTCTCCAGTATACAAAAACATGTCCACTTTCTTCCAGAGACAGCACCGCTCTTGTCTCCACTTCAGGTGTGGTTTTCAATTAAAGGGGAAGTCAAACATTGGGTGTTTTTTTTCAAAAGCTCAGCTGACTATCTGAAATGGGGCGGACACGTCACGATCCGGGTCACCACTCAGACCAGGAAGTGGCCGGGGGATCAGTAACCGAAGCAGAATACAGCGGAACCCAGTGCTGAAGCCGGGGAGGAAAAAATGTCCCTTTAAGCTCCATTATCTACAATGGGGTAACGCCATCATGGTTCATATCTTGGACCGGTCTTTGTAATATAGAAGCTTCTTCGCCCTGGGATCCATCTCTGACCCCTATGGGTGTACCATTATTACTCTGTATCAGAGCGGAGAAATCCTCGGAGATCCGGTCACCAGCATTGTGCATATTCAGGGAATAAATAGTGGGGAATGTTCCACGCAGACGGCTTGATCCCCGGCTTAGCTCCGCTCAGCGCTGGAGGGATGTCGCATTTCAAACACCTCGGAAATCCTTCAGCTCAGCAAAGTCTGCGATTCCTTTGATTCACACACCCAGCAAAGCGAGTCCATAACCGACAGTAAAACATCCCGAGATTACAGGCACTAAAACACGTCTCCACACCGCGCTCGCTCCGACTTGTTAAACGGGGAGATATATCCAGTTTACAGGCAGACTCTACCTTCACGTTATTCTTCAATAAAATGTTCAGTAAAACATAGAGAGAAGTTATTCAGCAACTTTCCATCTCTATGTATGAATGTACCAAGTCATATGGAAAGCGTCTTATATTACAGACCGGGCCGATATAGAACCAGGTGACGCTGCTCCGGCTATGTGCAGCCACATATACTCCAAGTCATATGGAAAGCGTCTTATATTACAGACCGGGCCGATATAGAACCAGAGCTCCGGCTATGTGCAGCTACATATACTCCAAGTCATATGGAAAGTGTCTTATATTACAGACCGGGCCGATATAGAACCAGAGCTCCGGCTATGTGCAGCTACATATACTCCAAGTCATATGGAAAGCGTCTTATATTACAGACCGGGCCGATATAGAACCAGGTGACGCTGCTCCGGCTATGTGCAGCCACATATACTCCAAGTCATATGGAAAGCGTCTTATATTACAGACCGGGCCGATATAGAACCAGGTGACGCTGCTCCGGCTATGTGCAGTCACATATACTCCAAGTCATATGGAAAGTGTCTTATATTACAGACCGGGCTGATATAGAACCAGGTGACGCTGCTCCGGCTATGTGCAGCCACATATACTCCAAGTCATATGGAAAGCGTCTTATATTACAGACCGGGCTGATATAGAACCAGGTGACGCTGCTCCGGCTATGTGCAGCTACATATACTCCAAGTCATATGGAAAGCGTCTTATATTACAGACCGGGCCGATATAGAACCAGGTGACGCTGCTCCGGCTATGTGCAGCCACATATACTCCAAGTCATATGGAAAGCGTCTTATATTACAGACCGGGCCGATATAGAACCAGGTGACGCTGCTCCGGCTATGTGCAGCCACATATACTCCAAGTCCTATGGAAAGCGTCTTATATTACAGACCGGGCCGATATAGAACCAGGTGACGCTGCTCCGGCTATGTGCAGCCACATATACTCCAAGTCCTATGGAAAGCGTCTTATATTACAGACCGGGCCGATATAGAACCAGGTGACGCTGCTCCAGCTATGTACAGCCACATATACTCCAAGTCATATGGAAAGCGTCTTATATTACAGACCGGGCCGATATAGAACCAGGGGACGCTGCTCCGGCTATGTGCAGCCACATATACTCCAAGTCATATGGAAAGCATCTTATATTACAGACCGGGCTGATATAGAACCAGGTGACGCTGCTCCGGCTATGTGCAGCCACATATACTCCAAGTCATATGGAAAGCGTCTTATATTACAGACCGGGCCGATATAGAACCAGGGGACGCTGCTCCGGCTATGTGCAGCCACATATACTCCAAATTATAAGGCTACAAACTCTCAGAATGTTTACTGCCTTATTTGCTTTGTTCGGCCAGGTTCACACATACCGTATCCGCTGCCGATAACTTCTCTGTCATTTTCAATGAGATGACTATTGTATGTAAATGGAAAATTGTTGAGTGTGGACGGCGGCAAATACTCAGGTGGGTGCACAGCCCTATAGGAGATAGACTCAGACTCCTGCTGAATTCCAAACAACGTAGCGATAAGGCGGCACTCCAGATATAGTGAATAAAGAAAGGGAATTTATTCACCCATTATGTGCAATACAACATTTCAGTCTCTCAATGAAACCTTTTTTAAGCAACACATCCCAATATTATTATACATGGTTGTTGTATTGTATAATTCGCTAAGTGAATGAGCTGAACACACAGAGCAGAAATTACGCTTTGTACTAAATCCACCACTAGAGGGCGCAGGTTCTCTCCATTGACTTTCTGAACATAATAGAACTGACAGCTTACCCCACAGAATCCATCGATAAAACGGGAGCCATACATAAATGAGGCATAAATGACCACAGTAACCATACATACATAGTAAAATACAGCCCTAGTTTAATTTACTTCTATTTAGAAATCTCCAGTCTTCCAGTAGTTATCAGCTGCTGTATGTCCTGCAGGAAGTGGTGTATTCTCTCCAGTCTGACACAGTGCTCTCTGCTGCCCCCTCTGTCCATGTCAGGAACTGTCCAGAGCAGGAGAGGTTTTCTATGGGGATTTGCTGCTGCTCTGGACAGTTCCTGACATGGACAGAGGTGGCAGCAGAGAGCACTGTGTCAGACTGGAGAGAATACACTACTTCCTGCAGGACATCCAGCAGCTGATAAGTACTGGAAGACTTCTAAATAGAAGTAAATTACAAATCAGTATAACTTTGTGAAACCAGTTGATTTGAAAGAAAGAAAATCATTGGCATACCCCTCAAGTATAATGTCTCTTCTAATGCTATAACACTATACACACATTAAATAAAGTTATATTACAAAGTTATATAATAATATTAAACAATGCCCCTTTTAGCTGTCAGAATACCCCTTTAAAGAAATTAAAAAGTGAATATATGAGACATTAGAGGAAAGGGAAGTCAGGAGTATAACAAGACCCAGGTAACAACCGAGCAGACGGTGACGGATTGGGAAGATTTCTCAGCAATTGTTGTGATCTTTCACCATGGAGCGTGTGCGAGACAGACGGAGGGAACGCTGCATTGGTTGCTATGGTTCTAGTGCAGACGAGCAACGTTCCCCAACAGCCGTTCTTGTAAATGAGGATGAGAAATTAGGCAATCTGTTTTGTTTGTGTCTCAAAATTAACGTAAATCCAAATCAGAACTCCAGCGGCGCCATTTTGGGTGCACTGGATCAGTTCTTGCCGGATGACCTGTGCAGCCTATGCCATTCTTTATGAGAGACCCACAAAAGTTCTCTAATTACGTGAGGATGTACGTTGCAAGTGGCGGCAAATATCCATCATCAGGACGCCCAATTGCATCAGAGTGTTTTACCGGAAGAGCGCCTCATGATCATTATAAGGTATAGTAGGTTATAAATTTAATTATTTTTTTTTATTCAAAATTGCTATCTATGTACACCAAATTTCTATTTTTTTCCCTTAAAGGTATCTTGCCACTGGAGTTTCGACTTCCGGAAAATTCATCATCTCCGGGATAGTTTGTGACACCTGTAAGGCCCTGTGGGATTCTCTTTGAGAGGACTTTATTCTGCGTCCTTCTATAGAGCAGTGGATGGACACCGCCGAGAAGGTCCGGCAAGTGATAGAGTTTCCCAACTGTGTGGCGGCTGTGGACGGCGAGCACATCAGGATCCAGAAGCCTCAGCACATTGGCTCCAAATTCTACAATTACAAGAAGTACTTTTCTGTCATACTAATGGTTATCGCCGATGCCAAATAGAGGTTTGTTGCATCGGTTGTTTGGGGACATCGAGTCGTGTGGACGAACAAATGACTCCTGCGTCTTCAAGGACTCTGCTATGGGTCAAAGGCTTTACTCTGGAGATTGTGGACTTCCTCCACCAAGGCAGTTTCCTGAGACTGAGGGATCTCCGTTGCCCTTTGTTGTTGTTGCTGATGAGGCCTTGCAGATATGTGAGAACCTTTTGCAGCCATACTCCTGCTGAGGCCTTAACCTGGGCCAAAGGAACTACAATTCCGGACTCCCGAGTAGAGATGATCGAACATCGGAAAATCCTAGGTTCCATCGAGCTTGAACATTCCTGAACTTCCGCACTAGATTGCTGATGCGTTGCTGGTCCGTGCAGAAGGAGGAGCGTGCCCGGGGGGACCGCCTGGAATTCTAGGATTTAGCCTATTACCTAGGCTGAATCCCAGAATTCCAGACAGTCCCCGGGCACACTCCTTCTTCCGAACGGACCGGGAAGGCATCAGCAATCTAATGCGGAATCCCAAGAGCCAGACGTTTTGTAGAATAAGCCTTTGGAATCCTGATGGCAAACTGGAGAGTGTTCACCCGGCCCATACAGCTTCAGCCTGGTGTCATCGATCAAGTGGTAAAGGCTGCAGGTGTATTACATAACTTTGTGCTAACGAAACCACCGAACCCACCGAAACCACAAAACCACCGCTACAGAACCAATCCCATCCGACCCTCAGAACATAGACAACACATTGCCTGGAATTCGAGACATTCAGGTGTTGCTCTCAAGCACATGAGGGACCAGTTTGCAGAATCTTTCCAGTCCAATGCCGGATCGGTGGATTGGCAAGAAGACATGGTTTGAACTTGGAATCAACTGTTAAAATTTTTGTCCTGTCAATCATGTCAATTTTTTTTTTTTTTTTGAGGTGATGACCAGGTGGGTGATTCTGGCAAGTCTGGCAGCACTCCTTGCGGTTTGCTGGTGGCTGTGTAGATCTCCAGGGGCGGAATGTTCTGGATCTGATTGGATGTGACTCCTCCACTTCCTGGTTTGTCTGCTCTGCGGCGCATGCTAATTTTTTAATGACACACTGAATACGGACACAAACAAATAGAAGAAAACGGAGCACGACAAAAATACATAGAAATGAATGGGACGTTTGGTGGATATGTCAGATTCCCTTTAGGTGGTTAGAATAAGAGAACAGCTAATGGAACTCAGCGAATAAGAGAAGGAACCCAGCCTGAATTTTCTTTAAGCGTTTGCATACATGGCTTCTGTTAAATTGAGATTTTATAATGTAAATCTTACAACGCACTGCAGAACTGTGAACACAACCTTATTAGTTTGGCCGATCAGTGTGTGCACTCTAAATAAAGATACATAGACGCATTAGGTCCGCGGGTCTCACCGATGTGTCATTTATTTTGCACTTGGCGGCTTCTTCTCTGTTTTTTTGCGCTCATTTTTCAATGTTGCTTTCACAACTCTTGTGCATTTTGTCTTATTGCCCTCAAGAAACCTCCCAATGAGATGTCATTAATATTGTATTGATTCGAGGCGTAATATTTCTGCCACGCTGGATCCGTAGCAATAAAATAGCAGAGGTGCGCGCAGTAAGAAGACTAAAGCCCTGGAAGTTTCTGGAGAGATATTAAAGCTCTTCATCTGGAGATAAAAGGCCATATTTATTAATAAGCAGCGCTCGGTAAGACGCCGCAGAGTTCATTGGAGGGAATTGGCCATAAAGAGCCGTATTTAGGAAGCGTCGGCATTGCAGATCCCATTCATTCCAATGGCCTGTGAAATGGGATTCCGAAGATGGAAAAGAGGAAGATTTTATGTTTTTCAAAATATTCAGCGTATGGAAACCACTAAGACAGAGAGGTTGTGCCGTGCAGAAATAAGACGCCTGACCAAAGATATCAGATCCTATATTATTTTACATAAAATTATGACCTATACACCATATGGAAGTCAGGTTTATAGATATTACAAATTTAACCCCTTAAGGACAGAGCCAATTTTGATTTTTGCGTTTTAGTTTTTTCCTCCTTGTGCTTAAAAGGCCATAGCGCTTTCATTTTTCCACCTGGAAACCCACATGAGCCCTTTTTTTTTGTGCCACTAATTGTACTTTGCAATGACGGCTGAATTTTTGCATAAAGTACACTGCGAAACCAGAAAAAAATTCAAAGTGTGGTGAAATTGAAAAAAAAAAAGCATTTTGTTTATTTGGGGGAAATGTGTATTTACGCCATTCGCCCTGGGGTAAAACTGACTTGTTATATATGTTCCTCAAGTCGTTAGGATTATAACGATATAAAACATGTATAACTTATATTGTATCTGATGGCCTGTAAAAAATTTAAACCATTGTCAACAAATATACGTCACTTAAAACCGCTCCATTCCCGAGCTTATAGCGCTTTTATCCTTTGGTCTATGGGGCTGTGTCAGGTGTCATTTTTTGCACCATGATGTGTTCTTTCTATCGGTACCTTGATTGCGCATATACGACTTTTTGATCGCTTTTTATTACAATTTTTCTGGATTTGATGCGACCAAAAATGCGCAATTTTGCACTTTGGGATTTTTTGGCGCTGACGCCGTTTACCGTGCGAGATCAGGAATGTGATTAATTAATAGTTCGGGCGATTACGCCTGCGGCGATAGCAAACATGTTTGTTTATTTATTTATTTACTTTTATTTATAACCTGGGAAAAGGGGGGTGATTCAGACTTTTATTAGGGGAGGGGGCTTTTTACTGTTAACAACATTTTTTTTTTACTTTTACACTTATACTAGAAGCCCCCCTGGGGTTAGGGTTATTCCCCCCTGGGGTTAGGGTTATTCCCCCCTGGGGTTAGGGTTATTCTCCCCCTGGGGTTGGGGTTATTCTCCCCCTGGGGTTGGGGTTATTCTCCCCCTGGGGTTAGGGTTATTCCCCCCTGGGGTTAGGGTTATTCTCCCCCTGGGGTTGGGGTTATTCTCCCCCTGGGGTTGGGGTTATTCTCCCCCTGGGGTTGGGGTTATTCTCCCCCTGGGGTTAGGGTTATTCCCCCCTGGGGTTAGGGTTATCCCCCCCTGGGGGACTTCTAGTATAAGTGCTTTGATCTCTCATAGAGATCTCTGCAGCATAGATATCCATGAGATCGGCACTCGTTTGCTTTCGGCTGCTGCAGCCGGAAGCAAACGAGTGCCGAGCCGGGGACAGCGCCATCTTGGAGCGGTCCCCGGCCGGCTTCAGAAACGGAGATCGCTCCTCCGGGATAACATCCCGGGGGAGCGATCTCCGCCACTAGACACCAGGGAAGTGCTGCATCCGGTAATCGGATGCAGCTGTCATGTTTGACAGCTGCATCTGATTACTGTATTAGCGGGCACGGCGATCGGACCGTGCCCGCTAATACCTACGGACCGCCGCGGTTCAGAGCGGGGTCGCCGCGCGGCCCCGCTCTGAACGTCCTTACTGGCATCAGGGCGTAAGTATACGCCCGATGTCGTTAAGGGGTTAAAGCGTAACTGTCATGTTTGTTTTTATTGCATAAATCAGTAGTATAAGCGATTTTAAGAAACTCTGTAATAGGTTTCTTCAGCCAAAAAAGCCTCCTTCTGTACTCAAGAAGCAATCTCCCAGCCTCCCCCCCTGACTTCTTATCTGTGCATTATCAGGCAAACACGTCTTCATTACAGAGAAGCCAGTGAAGACGGGTTCTGCTCTCTCCATTGTAAGCCTATGGAGGGGGGAGGGGCCGAGGGAGATGAGGGAGCAGGAAGAGGTGACATGAAGGTCAGCTGTCTGTAGACTCTCTGGGCACCTAAACCGCAGGATTCTGGGGTCAGAAAGGTCAGTGCTTATCTATGAACTTACTGAGAGAAGATTGCAGGGTGTTGTGCTGTGCAGGACTGCTCCGTGCTCACTCACTCCTAACAGCCCCTCCCCTCTCCATAGCCACATAATGGAGACAGAAATCCTGCTTCATTTGATGTGAGGGGGGAGGCTGGGAGATTGCTTTTTCACTACAGAAGGAAACTCTTTTAGTACATAAAACCTATTACAGAGTTTCTTTAAATCGCTTGTACTGTTGATATTTAATGTTTTCAGAAAAATGGCCCTGAAATGAGAGTTACGCTTTAAGTTCCAGCCCGCCCCCCGCTCCCCCCCATGTCATGCACAGGTCCACACCCCAACTCAGTGCAGCTACAACCGGGACTGAAAATTATTCCAAGGATCCAATGGAAACAAATAATTCCAATTTATTAATAAACAGACAGGAGCATTGGCGCCCACCGGGAACATGTTGCTGTTTTCGCTATTTTCAATGATTCCGAATTATTCATCTCGTCCGGACTTATTTTCAGTCTGTAGAATCTATTTCATTACCTTGTGCTGATTCTCACTTATAAAGTCTGATATTCCAGAACTCTCTGGAAAATTCTCCGATTCTAATTGAAATAAGTCAAAAAGTCGGATTCCTGCAAACGAGACTTCAATTTATGGGGGAAAATTCTGCAACTGAAAATAAGTTTCTGTCCCTATAAATGAGTTTGTCTCCGCAGCCGTTGTTTTACAAACCACATTTACATAAATAAAATGTTACTATAAACTTATCGTTAACTCAGGATTAAAGGGGCACTCCAGCGAAAATCTTTTCAAATCAACTGGTGTCAGAAAGTTATATAGATTTGTAATTTACTTCTATTTAAAAACCTCCATTCTTCCAGTACTTATCAGCTGCTGTATGTCCTGCAGGAAGTAGTGTATTCTCTCCAGTCTGACACAGTCCTCTCTGCTGCCACCTGTGTCCATGTCAGGAACTGTCCAGAGCAGCAGCAAATCCCCATAGAAACCTCTGCTGCTCTGGACAGTTCCTGACATGAACAGAGGTGGCAGCAGAGAGCACTGTGTCAGACTGGAGAGAATACACCACTTCCTGCAGGACATACAGCAGCTGATAAGTACTGAAAGAATGGAGATTTTTAAATAAAAGTAAATTACTAATCTATATAATTTTCTGAAACCAATACAAAAGTTTCTTAGCATCTCAGAACGGCCCGGGGCGTGCATACCACTGCCCTAAAACATACATTACCCCCTGGGCCTGGGCAGTGATAGTGGACGTGTCCTGCTGTCAGTATAACCACGGACATTCTCCCCAGAACTATTCCTGCCGGGATATTAGAGGTTTATGTGGCTTTAGGATGATGAAGAAGCGAGATGCTTATTGCTGGCAGAAGGTTCCGGCAATCTCTCTGCAAACCTCTCGGGTTACTGGTGACATAGCTGAGATGTACAGATTCAGCATTCCCAGCATAGCACATAGGAGAGAAAGGGGGTCAGGCCGGGGCGACACCACCAGCGCACACAGCACCGACGGGTTTCTATGGAGCATCGGGGGCAGAAATAAACACACACTGAAGCCGGCTAATACCGTGTGTATAAATGGTAAAGAGGAAGGTGTGAACTGTGTGCAATGTAATTATATCACCGCGGTGCTAAATGTTTAAGTCTTCACCTAGAAGTCGATGTCGCACCTTTAATAGAGAATGTTCTGGCAGTTTATGTTTTATACGTTTATAGCACCAAAAACTGTGACTGCATCTAAACCCACAATCTGTTATATACCATCAGCCTATCCACACTGTTATATACCATCAGCCTATCCACACACTGTTATATACCATCAGCCTATCCACACACTGTTATATAGCATCAGCCTATCCACACACTGTTATATACCATCAGCCTATCCACACTGTTATATACCATCAGCCTATCCACACACTGTTATATACCATCAGCCTATCCACACACTGTTATATAGCATCAGCCTATCCACACACTGTTATATACCATCAGCCTATCCACACTGTTATATACCATCAGCCTATCCACACACTGTTATATACCATCAGCCTATCCACACTGTTATATAGCATCAGCCTATCCACACACTGTTATATAGCATCAGCCTATCCACACTGTTATATAGCATCAGCCTATCCACACTGTTATATACCATCAGCCTATCCGCACTGTTATATACCATCAGCCTATCCACACACTGTTATATACCATCAGCCTATCCACACACTGTTATATAGCATCAGCCTATCCACACTGTTATATACCATCAGCCTATCCACACTGTTATATATACCATCAGCCTATCCCCACACTGTTATATATACCATCAGCCTATCCACACTGTTATATAGCATCAGCCTATCCTCACACTGTTATATATACCATCAGCCTATCCACACACTGTTATATACCATCAGCCTATCCGCACTGTTATATACCATCAGCCTATCCACACTGTTATATACCATCAGCCTATCCACACACTGTTATATAGCATCAGCCTATCCACACTGTTATATACCATCAGCCTATCCACACACTGTTATATAGCATCAGCCTATCCACACACTGTTATATAGCATCAGCCTATCCACACTGTTATATAGCATCAGCCTATCCACACTGTTATATAGCATCAGCCTATCCACACTGTTATATAGCATCAGCCTATCCACATTGTTATATAGCATCAGCCTATCCACACTGTTATATACTGTAGCATCAGCCTATCCACACTGTTATATACTGTAGCATCAGCCTATCCACACTGTTATATATAGCATCAGCCTATCCACACAGTTATATAGACCATCAGCCTATCCACACTGTTATATAGCATCAGCCTATCCACACTGTTATATATAGCATCAGCCTATCCACACTGTTATATACCATCAGCCTATCCACACTGTTATATAGCATCAGCCTATCCACACACTGTTATATAGCATCAGCCTATCCACACACTGTTATATACTGTAGCATCAGTCTATCCACATCTTGCCTGAGCTGTTTTTAACAGCATTTAGTGACATGCTTTACAGTAAGACTCATGGACATAGATGACAACAGACAGCCTCTGTTCCCTTGAGATGAATGTGAGACATTACTTAGCGCGCTCTGTGACCTGTGAAGAGGTCATTCCACAGGGAGCTGCTATTGTCTCCTCTATCTACTGGTGTCACATGACGCTGCAATGCTGTACAGATCACTTTACTGCAGCCTCCTCTTATCACCACAGACACAAGTTTTATCTCCAGTGGTGAGAATGAGAACTGCAAGATATCAGGATTATTTTATAATAAA
The DNA here is from genome assembly GCF_027789765.1 of Dendropsophus ebraccatus. Classification (NCBI taxonomy): domain Eukaryota; kingdom Metazoa; phylum Chordata; class Amphibia; order Anura; family Hylidae; genus Dendropsophus; species Dendropsophus ebraccatus. The sequence goes on along the minus strand of NC_091460.1, from coordinate 147,028,333 downwards.
GATAGAAAAATGGAAAAGTAGAAAAAAAACATTACAAAAAATTCTTTAAAAATCTGTTTAACATAAGCAAATTTATACAATACGGCATTTTCTGATGACACTGTCCCTTTAAATAGCATCAACCCATTTCATAGTCATTTCTCACCGTCCTCAGAGGAGCTTACAATCTAATTCTCTCTCCTCTTTCTTGTTCCTCTTTGTTTCCTACATTTCATTGTACATCTGATGATTCAACATTTTCTGCTTTGTAGGTAGACGACAAAAGACATCTGGGAGGGGCCAAGACTTAAATGATCACACCTACGTCCACACCAACACAACACTTATTTCCTAACAGGCAGATCTGCTGGGACCCCCATGATCTCAAGAACAAGTCAAAAACAGGAAGTGGTGTATTCTCTCCAGTGTGACACCGTGCTCTCTGCTGCCACCTCTGTCCATGTCAGGAACTGTCCAGAGCAGGAGAGGGTTTCTATGGGGATTTGCTGCTTCTCCTGACATGGACAGAGGTGGCAGCAGAGAGCACTGTGTCAGACTGGAGAGAATACACCACTTCCTGCAGAGCATACACCAGCTGATAAGTACTGGAAGACAGGAGATTTTTATATAGATGTACATTACAAATCTACATAACTTTCTGACACCATTTGATGTAAAGGATTTTTTTTTGCTGGAGTTCCCCTTTAATACTGTTTGGAGAAACCCCAGGGCATGACCTCTATCCTGACAAGGTTTGATGGTGGGGGCTCATACACCAGTTCCATATGTTTGCATCCTGTACATAGGACAGGCAGGGACTATACTGAGGCATAAGGAGGTATGAGCCTGAGCACTGGGATCAATTATCAGTTTCTAAGAAGAATCGGGAGCAAAAGATGAAACTTTGGCGGCTGGTGATGACATTTAGCGCGGTTTATGGTAATGAGAACAGAGCGGAGCCGTATCCCATAATTAATCCCAATGACCATCAGTGTGACCGGGGGAGGGGGCACGGAATACTCTCGCTCAGGTCAGAAGACGGCCGTTCTCAGGTCAGTAAATAGATAAACTAACAGCGTTCATTAGTAGAAGAGGTGATAGATTCTGCTGCCTCTGCGGCGTCTGATACTAACGAAGAGATACGGAACTGCGGCAGATGATGAGTACAGAGAGAGACGATTAGCTGCATTAATGACTTGTATCCCCAGCAAGGAGGCAATGGCCTCTGCAACCCGAAGAAGTGTACAAATAATCAGCTGATAACCTGTGCCGATCCATATCCAGGACGCCAGAAATCCCCGCTATAGAACGGCCACCAATCATTGTGACCATCATACACCCGCATACACCTGCATACGCCTTCACACACCTGCATATGTCCACACACCATATAGTCCGCCAGATTTACTAAGAGGGACAGGCATGGCGGGTGCAGATCTACACCTTCTCAGATTTCTGCTGGTTCAGGCCTTCTTGCAGGAGTAAACCATGATAAATCAGGTGCGGGAGGAGGTCACCTGCTCTGCGCCTTGTCACACGTCCTGAATGCTTATCGGGGCTTACACCTGTTCTGTAGCATATGCCAGGGTATATTCTAATGAATGTGCCCCTATGAGCGGCCAGCAGCCAATCACAGGCTGAGACAGGAGCGGCCAGCAGCCAATCACAGGCTGAGACAGGAGCGGCCAGCAGCCAATCACAGGCTGAGACAGGAGCGGCCAGCAGCCAATCACAGGCCGAGACAGGAGCGGCCAGCAGCCAATCACAGGCTGAGACAGGAGCGGCCAGCAGCCAATCACAGGCCGAGACAGGAGCGGCCAGCAGCCAATCACAGGCCGAGACAGGAGCGGCCAGCAGCCAATCACAGGCCGAGACAGGAGCGGCCAGCAGGCCAATAACAGGCAGAGACAGGAGCGGCCAGCAGCCAATCACAGGCTGAGACAGGAGCGGCCAGCAGCCAATCACAGGCAGAGACAGGAGCGGCCAGCAGCCAATCACAGGCCGAGACAGGAGCGGCCAGCAGCCAATCACAGGCCGAGACAGGAGCGGCCAGCAGGCCAATCACAGGCAGAGACAGGAGCGGCCAGCAGCCAATCACAGGCTGAGACAGGAGCGGCCAGCAGCCAATCACAGGCTGAGACAGGAGCGGCCAGCAGCCAATCACAGGCTGAGACAGGAGCGGCCAACAGCCAATCACAGGCCGAGATAGGAGCGGCCAGCAGCCAATCACAGGCTGAGACAGGAGCGGCCAGCAGCCAATCACAGGCTGAGACAGGAGCGGCCAGCAGCCAATCACAGGCTGAGATAGGAGCGGCCAGCAACCAATCACAGGCTGAGACAGGAGCGGCCAGCAGCCAATCACAGGCTGAGACAGGAGCGGCCAGCAGGCCAATCACAGGCCGAGACAGGAGCGGCCAGCAGCCTGTCAGTGCAGAGACGGCAGAGCTGCAGACACTGGGTAGGCCTCAGGAGACACCAGGGAGTTATTCCTTTATTATCTTATCCTACGGCCATCGGCCGTGCATCACCATTACACGTAGTTATTACATACGCGCCTGACACACGATTTTAGGTCTGGACCTAAAGAAACGATCGTTCCATCAGCTGATTCTTCTCTCTATTACACAGAGTGATAATCTGGACGGTTCTGATTCAGCCGATTAGCGCTCCATGTAACAGGGCCCTAAGGCTGCAGTCACATGATCCGCGCTCCATCCCTGATGTACGGGCGACATGAACGGCCAATCCCTGTACTGGACTGTGTCCCCTGTTCCCCCAAATCATGGCGGCAGCACGGAACCTGCTTGAAACTCGGCAGTACTGTAGTGACACAGCCACAAAGACTCAAACTTCCATTCTAGAACATTAGTTTAGGGGCTTTAATATAATTTCTATTTACAAAAATGCTGAAAAATACAGAACGTCTCTTATAAGCCCAATAACTAATGTCCTCGGCCCGGCAGAAGGCTGAGCCCCATTACAATACCAATAACCTAATAAGCCGCACAATGCCGACACTTATATAATCATATAACTATAACCACATTACTATACAACTACAGTTTTGCATTTATGAATAAAATTACCAATTTGCTCATGTTTGACTTTGACTACAAAAAAGTTGCAGCAAAGACTCAGATAAGGTCCCATAAAAAGCCAAAGGAAAAGTACGGGAACATTAAAGCGACTCTGTACCCACAATCTGTCCCCCCCAAACCGCTTGTACCCTCGGATAGCTGCTCCAAGATCTGTCCTGTGGCATTAGTAATGATGGGGAGGATGGGGAGGAGGGACCGGGGGAGGAAGGACCGGGGGAGGAAGGACCGGGGGAGGAGGGAGAGGGGGAGGAGGGAGAGGGGGAGGAGGGACCGGGGGAGGAGGGACCGGGGGAGGAGGGACCGGGGGAGGAGGGAGAGGGGGAGGAGGGTACCGGGGGAGGAGGGACCGGGGGAGGAGGGAGAGGGGGAGGAGGGACCGGGGGAGGAGGGACCGGGGGAGGAGGGACCGGGGGGGGGGGGGGCGTTGGGCACAGGGCTGCAAGTTTACAAGTTGTTTAAGAAAATAACTGCATCACCTGCCGAACGGACCCCATGACAGATCTTAGACTAAAAGCAGCTATCCGAAGGTACAAGTGGGGGAGGGGGGGTCAGATTGTGGGTACCGAGTCACTTTAATCCCTGGAGAGGTCAGTGGATTTGTGGTTGGTGAAGGATGGATATCAGAGGGGTGATGGTAATGGTGAATATTCCGAGCAGAGACTGGTTACACATGGCGGCCACAAGGGTCTGAAGGTTTGGCAGGTAAAGATAGTAATGAGATGACTAACAGGATGCATCAGCCTATTATGAGACTTAGTGGCCGGAGTGAAAACTGCAAGTTTTAGAATGGAATGACATAAAAAAAAATTAGCAAAATAAAATTCACCAAAATAACTAAAAATATTGTTTAACATAAAAAATGCAATGTAAAAATAGGTGATTATGATTTATGACAATTTCCTGCTGCAAAGTCTGTAGAGTGAGCGGCAGGGATGTGTGATCAGTGAGGCTGGGAAGGGCATGGCCCATCTACCTGTCCCTCGCTCCACTGCTCAGTTATTTATAGAACCTCAGCACGGTACAAGACAACACAACGTGCCGGGTATCCTCAGCACCGTACAAGACAACACAACGTGCCGGGTATCCTCAGCACCGTACAAGACAACACAACGTGCCGGGTATCCTCAGCACGGTACAAGACAACACAACGTGCCGGGTATCCTCAGCACGTTACAAGACAACACAACATGCCGGGTATCCTCAGCACGGTACAAGACAACACAACGTGCCGGGTATCCTCAGCACCGTACAAGACAACACAACGTGCCGGGTATCCTCAGCACCGTACAAGACAACACAACGTGCCGGGTATCCTCAGCACTGTACAAGACAACACAACGTGCCGGGTATCCTCAGCACGGTACAAGACAACACAAAGTGCCGGGTATCCTCAGCACCGTACAAGACAACACAACGTGCCGGGTATCCTCAGCACCGTACAAGACAACACAACGTGACGGGTATCCTCAGCACTGTACAAGACAACACAACGTGCCGGGTATCCTCAGCACGGTACAAGACAACACAACATGCCGGGTATCCTCAGCACGGTACAAGACAACACAACGTGCCGGGTATCCTCAGCACTGTACAAGACAACACAACGTGCCGGGTATCCTCAGCACCGTACAAGACAACACAACGTGCCGGGTATCCTCAGCACCGTACAAGACAACACAACGTGCCGGGTATCCTCAGCACCATACAAGACAACACAACGTGCCGGGTATCCTCAGCACCGTACAAGACAACACAACGTTCCGGGTATCCTCAGCACGGTACAAGACAACACAACGTTCCGGGTATCCTCAGCACGGTACAAGACAACACAACGTGTCGGGTATCCTCAGCACGGTACAAGACAACACAACGTGCCGGGTATCCTCAGCACGGTACAAGACAACACAACGTGCCGGGTATCCTCAGCACGGTACAAGACAACACAACGTGCCGGGTATCCTCAGCACTGTACAAGACAACACAACGTGCCGGGTATCCTCAGCACTGTACAAGACAACACAACGTGCCGGGTATCCTCAGCACTGTACAAGACAACACAACGTGCCGGGTATCCTCAGCACTGTACAAGACAACACAACGTGCCGGGTATCCTCAGCACTGTACAAGACAACACAACGTGCCGGGTATCCTCAGCACTGTACAAGACAACACAACGTGCCGGGTATCCTCAGCACTGTACAAGACAACACAACGTGCCGGGTATCCTCAGCACGGTACAAGACAACACAACGTGCCGGGTATCCTCAGCACGGTACAAGACAACACAACGTGCCGGGTATCCTCAGCACGGTACAAGACAACACAACGTGCCGGGTATCCTCAGCACGGTACAAGACAACACAACGTGCCGGGTATCCTCAGCACTGTACAAGACAACACAACGCGCCGGGTATCCTCAGCACCGTACAAGACAACACAACGTGCCGGGTATCCTCAGCACTGTACAAGACAACACAACGTGCCGGGTATCCTCAGCACTGTACAAGACAACACAACGTGCCGGGTATCCTCAGCACGGTACAAGACAACACAACATGCCGGGTATCCTCAGCACTGTACAAGACAACACAACGTGCCGGGTATCCTCAGCACGGTACAAGACAACACAACGTGTCGGGTATCCTCAGCACCGTACAAGACAACACAACGTGCCGGGTATCCTCAGCACTGTACAAGACAACACAACGTGCCGGGTATCCTCAGCACTGTACAAGACAACACAACGTGCCGGGTATCCTCAGCACGGTACAAGACAACACAACATGCCGGGTATCCTCAGCACTGTACAAGACAACACAACGTGCCGGGTATCCTCAGCACGGTACAAGACAACACAACGTGCCGGGTATCCTCAGCACTGTACAAGACAACACAACGTCCCGGGTATCGGGTATCCTCACAGTTTTCCAGCACGGCCGCAATTACCAAGTTCTTCTGCACAAAGAAAAGTTCTTACAGTTTTCAATAAAAAAACAAGCTAAAAGTTGGTAATCTCCAGCAGACTTGTACATTCAGACCTAGAAGCAAATCCTGAAGCTTATCACCTCTGTTCCGTCAGGATAAGGTGCGTGTAATGAATAATAGATCTGCGGATTAATCCATACTGCGCTACTGATCATTAACTCAGGCTAGACTGGAAAATGGCGCGGCACCGCAGTCACACAAAAACACATTGGCATCACGTCCCTTAAAGGAGAAGTCCCACAAACTGTAGAAAAACGGCAGGCGGGTGGGGGAGGGAGAGAAAATAACAAAAAACTCAACCCATCCGTCCCCCGTGTCTCTGTACCGCTGCTCCCGGGTCCCACAGCTCCACTGGAGTGATTGCCCGACCAGCCAATCAGTGAGGTAGGCGGGACACTGGGTGATCGCTCAGCCAGGCCGTGATGTTGCTGCTGCAGGAGCCGGGTACACGACGTACAGGGTTTCCTGCAGAGGATGATGGGGTTGGTTACTGATGCACCGGGTTTACAAGGTGCTGCTGCAAAAAGACTAAAGGGAGGTGGGTAAAATTATACTGCAACAATGTGGACATCCAGCAATGGTCACACCCACGGTATAAGGGACAGCTGACCAACATATTATGGATGGTCAAAGATGAGGGGGAAGCCTTGATTTACCTTTAGGATACAACACCTATCATGTTCAGCAGGCAGATTGGCTCACAGATTGCAGGGAATACACATCTGTAATTTGTCCTGCTCTGACTGTTAATAGAGACAAGTTGACCCTGACAACAGGCAGTGGACATCAGATTGCGGAGAATTGAGAAACCTTGTGGTCAAGACTTTACAGCTGGTTTTTTTTTGTTAATAAAGTGATTTACAAATACAAGTGTGTTCGGAATCACATAGGCTATAGAATGGAGGGTTTTTCTCTCCCAAAACCAGCACCGTATATATCCCCAGGCAGCATCAAGTATTCCAGCTCACCCCATTCATTTCAATGGGTGTGATCTCCAGCACTGAACACTGTCTAGAGAGAAATATAGAGCGGTTTCTAAAAAAGCAAACCATATTTTCTCATTTTTGATAACTCTTTATCTCCGTTACACAAGAAATGGCTGTGGTCGTGCGCTGCGGCTATAAGACGTCCATCTGTCGCTTGTATAACAGTTTATAAACAATGGGGCACAGCGGGTACAGTATGTGTGAACCCGGCCAAGAGGTCACAACTAATGGGTTAAAGATAAAAAAAATATTATATATCATTGCAATATGTAAATTTACACCAACTACTGTACATAAAAAACACAACTATCTATAAAATACCGAACAAGCAAAACCTGGACTGTTAGTCTACTATGAAATAATGGCAGCTATATAGAGAGTTTTATTAGTGTGCCCTTTACTATACCAGTGTAATTCCTGCCTAACAAGCACAATATTTACTGTGTTCAAGCTTCATAGTGTCCTGGAAATGAGGCGAGTAAAATCCTAATGAGACCACAGAGGAAGATTCCGGGAGCTTCAGCCTCACATTGTATCAGAGCAGCCGCTTAGTATCCACCAGTCTGATGCCAACCGGGGCCAGTAAAGTGACTGGCACCGCAACCCATGCCCAATGACCATGGTGAGCAGAGAAACATTACACTCTGTATACTGCACCCCTAAGCTTACCAAGGGGGAGGGGGGGGGCTACACTCTGTATACTGCACCACTAAACCTACCGGGGGGGGGGGGGCTACACTCTGTATACTGCACCGCTAAACTTACCAGGGGGGGGGGTTACACTCTGTATACTGCACCACTAAACTTACCAGGGGGGGGGGGGGGGGGGGCTACACTCTGTATACTGCACCACTAAACCTACCAGGGGGGGGGGGGGGGGGGGCTACACTCTGTATACTGCACCACTAAACTTACCGGGGGAGGGGGGGGGCTACACTCTGTATACTGCACCACTAAACCTACCAGGGGGGGGGGGGGGGGGGGCTACACTCTGTATACTGCACCACTAAACTTACCGGGGGAGGGGGGGGGCTACACTCTGTATACTGCACCACTAAACTTACCGGGGGGGGGGGGGGGGGGCTACACTCTGTATACTGCACCACTAAACTTACCAGGGGGGGGGGGCTACACTCTGTATACTGCACCACTCAACTTACCAGGGGGGGGGGGGGGGGATACACTCTGTATACTGCACCACTAAACTTACTGGGGGGGGGGTAGGGGTGCTATACTGCGAGGGGATCAGGAGAATTACATTTTACATTTGAAGGGCTAGTTGGCAATTACTGTACATAAGCCGTCATTGCAGTTAGTTTTTGCATCCCCGGCTTAATACTAAGGACTTGGTGCCTGATTCTTTTTGTTTTATAGATAACGTTTTATTACCCAGTTTGGTCCAATAACAGAAAGTAATTGTATCTGTACTGGTCCCAGTATAGGGCCAGAGATTATGTTTATACTAAGTAAAAAAAAATAGATAAAAATAAAGGAAATATGCGCCCACTTTATGTTTAAAAACAACGCCCGTTATTGTATTGTTTTAATAGACTTGAATGAATTACACTGAAGTCAGTGGAATAACAGACGTCATTTACACACCATGCATTAAATAATGGACGTCTTTTGAGACGGACATCAAATTAATGTTCAGGACAATTATTTTCAGACGTTCTTTGCAAATAATAGACGTTATTTTTTAGTTGATCACACACAGAAGAGCGCATCATCAGGGGCAGTGAGACGAGGACCAGACCACTGGCGCTACAATTACGATATGTAATTGGGGTTACATTAAAGGGGTTCTCCAGCACTACAGAAACATGGCCACTTTCTTCCAGAGACAGCACCGCTCTTGTCTCCAGTTTGGGTGCAGATTTTGCAACTTAGTTCCATTGTGTTGTCTTTGAAAGAAAGTGGCCATGTTTTTGTAGCACTGGAGAACCCCTTTAAAACATAAATCACTGGGGCTCCATGAGCCGGAATATTCACTGATCCACTTGAAGTTTTTAAGGTATTAAATGATGGTCCAGTACCTTTCATGTAGCTCTACTATCCACGGCTATTACAGGTAATTCAACACATAGAAATTCTCCAATAGAGGTACTGGCACAGCGCTGCTCCCCGTCTGTTCTGCTGAATGCTGCGACTACCGTAACTTGGGTCAGTAACTTTTTATTGTTGATTGATAAAAAAAAACCATTCTGAGCCCTGAAAATACTATTTTATAGCTTTCACACTGATGACAAATAAACCCTCACATTCTGTGTTCCAGATAGAGGCGACAGATGATCCGCAGCGGCAGCGACGTCTTGGAGCCTCGGTATTAGCGTTATTGCTGCTGACCAGGTCGGCTCTTCATACTACAACACTTAATAGTCACTAAATGAATTGCTTGATTACACGTCCGGAGTCTCCCAGAGAACAAAGGTGCTTTACTTTCTGTCATTTCACAAGGGCTCCGTGTGGATTAGCGTGCATTTCAATGCTTAAACCTCCTAATCTCTCCATTATCTTGTGTTCAAAAACATTTACATCTGTGTCAGTTTTACAGAAGATAAAGGGAGCTCGGTTAAAGTCACAGGGAGCTCGGTGAGAGTCACAGGGAGCTCGGTGACAGTCACAGGGAGCTCGGTTAAAGTCACCGGGAGCTCGGTGAGAGCCACAGGGAGCTCGGTGACAGTCACAGGGAGCTCGGTTAAAGTCACAGGGAGCTCGGTGAGAGTCACAGGGAGCTCGGTTAAAGTCACCGGGAGCTCGGTGAGAGTCACAGGGAGCTTGGTGACAGTCACAGGGAGCTCGGTTAAAGTCACAGGGAGCTCGGTGAGAGTCACAGGGAGCTTGGTGACAGTCACAGGGAGCTTGGTGACAGTCACAGGGAGCTTGGTGACAGTCACAGGGAGCTCGGTGAGTCACAGGGAGCTCGGTGACAGTCACAGGGAGCTCGGTGACAGTCACAGGGAGCTCAGTTAAAGTCACAGGGAGCTCGGTGAGAGTCACAGGGAGCTCGGTGAGAGTCACAGGGAGCTTGGTGAGAGTCACAGGGAGCTTGGTGAGTGTCACAGGGAGCTCGGTGAGTCACAGGGAGCTCGGTGACAGTGACAGGGAGCTCGGTGACAGGGAGCTCGGTGACAGTGACAGGGAGCTCGGTGACAGTGACAGGGAGCTCGGTGACAGTGACAGGGAGCTCGGTGACAGTCACAGGGAGCTCGGTGACAGTCACAGGGAGCTCGGTGACAGTGACAGGGAGCTCGGTGACAGTCACAGGGAGCTCGGTGACAGTCACTGGCATCCCCCTCACTACTATCACACTATTCAGCTAGGTTTTATTAAGAAGAGTTCCCCCCCCCCCAAACGCACACACACATGGAATGAGGGGGATGAGTGATCATGGAGAGGAGAAAAGGAAGCCCTGCACAGCACAACATCCTGCATCTTATCTCATCAAGAGAGTCAGGAACTGTCCAGAGCAGGAGAGATTTTCTATGGGGATTTGCTGCTGCTCTGGACAGTTCCTGACATGGACAGAGGTGGCAGCAGAGAGCACTGTGTCAGACTGGAGAGAATACACCACTTCCTGCAGGACATACAGCAGCTGATAAGTACGGGAAGACTAGAGACTTTTTAATAAAAGTAGTAAATTACAACAATTTCCGAAACCAGTAGATTCAAAAGAAAATGAATTTAAATGGAGTACTCCTTTAAGTTGTAATGATGGCCCCTACCTACAAGCCTCTTGTGCAAATCATCATAAGCTGGATCATAGGAGAAACCATCAGAGTAAGATCACTGTGCTCTGATGAATTCTCCTATGGGGGGATTCCTAATCACACAGGAGGGGCGGCTGCTTTCTGCCCTAACCAAAAATTAAAAAAACATCCAAAAACGAGATCTCTTTAGATGCAAACTGGGTTGGGAACCTCCGGCGTAAGCTGTTGGCATTGATGGAATCCACACGTTTTTAGTCTTGTTTAGACCGGGAAGGTCGTCTATATACCTCCTATACCAAAATATCCCTCCCCCAAACACCATTGCATTTCTTTTAACCTGTACCATGGTTTAGGGCTCAATATAGACAAGGTTAAAGCTGAGGACTTCCACTTACTGAGGGGACCCTCAATGTTAAAGGGGTTATCCAGCGCTACAAAAACACGGCCGCTTTCCCACCACTCTTGTCTCCAGTTCAGGTGCGGTTTGCAATTAAGCTCCATTTACTTCAATGGAACGGAGTTTCAAACCCCACCCAATGTGGAGACGAGAGGGGGGAAAGCGGCCATGTTTCTGTAGCGCTGGATAACCCCTTTAAGTTAGGTGGGACCTGCATCTTCCAGACATCCCAGATATGGGACATATATATCACTATACAGTACGGACCTCAACTACCCAACCTCTTTTTTACCTTTTCGGACGACCTTTTGACCTTCCTACACGATACACATACAATACAATACGATACACAATCACTGATATTTTCCATTGTTTAAAAAATATTATAAAGAATTTGAAAATGAAAGAGAAAAGGCTTTGTGAACTGACCTTGTGCAGCGCCGGAGCCAGAACCGGTAAGAGGAAGCCATTGTAAATATAGTCTACAAGCTGAGCCCGGATCAGAGGGTGGGCCACCTGGAAAGAGAGGGTCTCAGGTTACTTTAAAGAAAGCGACGAGAGAGAACAGAGAAATATGCGGTCGATATCGATATTAATATATCTTCTCGGGACCATAATAGAGTTACACATTAGTCTTGTTCCTTCAGGTGCCCATTGATTCTAAGATGATTGCATTTATGTCTATGGACACCATTAAAGGGGAACTCCGGAGAAAATCTTTTTCTTTCAAATCAACTGGTTTCAGAAAGCTATACAGATTTATAATTTACCTCTACTTAAAAATATCCAATCTTCCAGTACTTATCAGCTGCTGTATGTCCTGCAGGAAGTGGTGTATACTCTCCAGTCTGATACAGTGCTCTCTGCTGCCACCTCTGTCCATGTCAGGAACTGTCCAGAGCAGAGGCAAATACCCATAAAAAAACTTCTCCTGCTCTGGACCGTTCCTGACATGGACAGAGGTGGCAGCAGAGAGCACTGTGTCAGACTGGAGAGAATACATCACTTCCTGCAGGACATACAGCAGCTGATAAATATTGGAAGACAGGAGATTTTTTTTTTTTTAAAGTAAATTACAAATCTACAGTATATAACTTTTTGGTATCAGTTGATTTGAAAGAAAACGATTTTTGCTGGTGTACCCCTTTAAATACCATCAGGAGACTCCTAACGACTGATTTCAGTAGAAATATCACCTGCTATTTGGCTTCTCTGCCCCTTGGTGTATTCCTGACACACCAGTGTCTGTGACATCTGACAATGCAATCTATTGTATCTTGTGTGATATTTATAGTTATTTACAAGCCTTACGCCATCTTTGTTTCCCACTGGGCGCCACATCTGCTTATAGCGAGCGCTTCCATCCTTCTAACAATCCGTCATTATTTATCGACCTAGAACCCACCGCCCTTGAGTTACTGCGTCACCCTAATATAGAAGCAATTAATAACGGCTAATTATCTATCGGAATACAGCGCGGCGGTGCGGTCCTCTACAGCTCAAGCAGATTGATGGCCGTCTCCGCTGTCTAAATCCTCTCGATGGGAAGTTATAATATATTCCGCAATGTTTTTAAAAGTTCAAGCAGATAATGATGAAATGACGGATGTGTAATGTCAGGATGCCAGTAAATATATTTGGCGCGCTCGCTATCATCTCGCCATACCTCGCTGCATTCTTTCAGGACATTTTTCATCTGGATCGGCACTGACATAATATATAACATACAATTATTGTTAAGTCGCTATAGATACGGCTGAGTACAAAATACAGCAAACATATCAATAACGGCCGTATTACACGGACCAAGTGCCCAGTGTAACAACCATCAGCCGACTAATCAATAAACGCACGTTTATCGGCTGATCGGCTGAACAGTCAAAGAAAATCAATGGGTCGTTGCTGGCACATCCCCCAATGCAATGGAGGACGTACAGCCAACAGCTGAGTGTAAGACAGGGTGCAGGAATTACCCCCCATTGTTGGGGCAGCGGGGTCCCGGCACAATTATTTAGCTGTGTAAGGCTCCTATTTGACAAAACGATTTTTTGACGATTAACAATCTCAAATGACCACTTTGGCGGACAACCTGAAATCGATCACCAAATTACTCACGTTAAAAGGGTATTCCAGGCAAAAGTGAAAAATACAGGGGGGTGGAAACATGAGAAAGAAGTCGTACTTACCTGTCCCAGTGCCCCACAGCGCATCATCACCGCTCACGTTCCCCCACCAGGCTCCTGAAGCTCCCGATCCTGGCGAGGCGGGACACAGCTGTAGTAACTGACTGGCTGAGCAGGTAGTTCCTGTGGGGCTGTGATGAAACAGGATCGGGAGCTTTGGGAGTGGTGATGCTGTGAGGCACAGGGACAGGTAAGTATTACTTCTTTATTATGCTACCAACCATCACCCGCCCCTCTTTGCCCAGAGTACCACTTTAATATAGTTAGGGTACTAAATGAGTCAGTTCATGCCACGAGGCCAGTTCAATGCTACATATATACGGGCCCCTGAGTATTCTGACATATACAGTATATACAGTAAGTACACCATCTAACCAGTTTGGAAGTCACATTGTCCCTGGTGTCAGATTATGATGGTATATGATGGTATATACTCATGTGTGACCTTATGTTGCTTTTATATCTAGTGTTTACGGTTCATCAATTAAAGTAGAGCGTAGGAATATAGAGCGAGTCATTTAGTCCTAATAAATGGGAGGTGAAGCTTCCGGAAATGTAATTTCAGGCCTGGAGCATTAACATCTCGGCAACCTTCACATGTTCCTCTGAATCTAAAGGGAAGGTATCTCCTGGCGGTGACTATAATAGTCGCAGCGTCTTACACCAAACATGTAGAAAACACTTCCCGCTAATTATAAGTGATTGGAGTCACACCGCTCTTAGACCTTCATCAATGTAAAGACAATGGCAGAGAACAATGTCAGAACGCGGCAGAACTCAAGGGCAGCGGCACTGCGCAGGCCGAGGAGATTACCGATATACAAACCATGCAAAATTATATAGAAAAAATAAACACATAAAACAACTGCCCCGAAAAGGAATCTACTGACCTGGATGACGGCATTACAGAACTCCAGAGAATTCATAAACTGTATAAGTGACGGGACCTGCAGCCAATCTTCTTTAACAAGACAATGCCATTCTTCCCCTTTATCCTCCAGCTTTGTTGGTAACGAAGAATAGAGACCACTCAGTCCTGTTGCGAGTACCTGGAAAGAGCCAAAAATGTCACTTTATATATGAACGGTCACACGTATAACACATCTTACTATATCTTGGCATATGCCTGAAATTGGCTTGTGGATCAACACAATCATTAAAGGGGTATTCCACTCATATAACTTTTAATATGTCATGGTGAGACTAAATTCCTCCCATGCTTGTCATTATCTATTCTGTCTCCTTCCCCCAGTTCTCAGCTGCTGATTTCTGCTGAAAACACAAAAATCTGTGTGTGAGCTTTTCTCTCTGTCTCCCCCTCTTCCCCCCTCCCTTCTGAGAAAGCTGATGTAAACAAGTCCCTGGCAGGCTGTATCTGCAACACTGTAGCTTCTTTGTAATGCTGGGAGGATTATTCTAAAACATGGGTCTTCAAACTGTGGTCCTCCAGCTGTTGTAAAACCCCAATTCCCATCACACCCAGATAGCTAAAGCTTTGGATTTGGCTGTCCAGGAATGATGGGAAATGTAGTATTGCAACAGCTGGAGGGCCGCAGTTTGGAGACCCATGTTCTAAAAGGTCACATTGCTGATAAACTCACTGTGATTATGCTTCCCAGCATTACAAAGAAGCTACAATGTTGCAGATACAGCCTGCCAGGGACTTGTTTACATCAGCCGTATCAGAAGGGAGGGGGAAGAGGGGGAGACAGAGAGAGAAAAGCTCACACACAGTTTTTTGTGTCTTCAGCAGAAAGCAGCAGCTGAAAACTGGGGTAAGGAGACTGAATAGATAGTGACAAGTATGGAAGGAATTGTAAAGCAGACAATGATTGCTATGAGAGTCTCGTACTTCATCACAGAATGATCCATGGTCCAAACATATTGAGGCAAATGTCAGCAATATCCCTATACAGAAACGGCCTTTCATCCTGATCCTCTACATTCCAGGAAGATCGGGCGTCATCTGCAGACAGATCGCCACTTTAAGTATAAAATAGTAAAGAAGGTTCCATTATGGTCTGGCACAGCGTCGTCATCCGTCAGGGTGCAGACACGGCATTTCCCTCTAAGCGGCCGGTGATCCGCTGCCAAGGACAAAAACTGCAGGAAAATGGCAGGTAATATAATAAACTGCTGGGACGGTTAACTCCGATGTGAGTAATTACACAGAGCGGCAATGAAAATGTGGAGATCCCGGTGAAGTATCAGCTTATTTAATATTAATCTGAAGCTATAAAGACGCTTTGCTGATTTGCAATTTGATGTCCCGAACGTTATCGGTGGATTCCATCATCACAAAGGTCACCGGACTGATTTTACTAATTAATTCTTCTAGATTGTAAGTGTCGGCTTTCATATTATAGACAGGCGCATAAAGAAGAAATAAAGATGAGGGTTCCGTCCAGTGTAGAAGAAATAACCGGACTGATTACCCATAATAGAAGATGCATAACGGTTTATACTGCGGCTTCTTCTCATTACCAGAGATTAGGGTAACTTCTATAATGGTTTACATGGGAGAATTACACAGGTAATATACATGTGGTGTCACACCACGGGTGTTGCTAGTCTGTACACCCCTCACAAAAGCCTGTACTCAAGGTTCAGTGGTAATGAAGTTATGCCTAAGTTTTGCCACTAGATGTTGCTACTATAGATCTATGTACTTGTATATTGCACAGCTGTAGTGAGCAAGGGGTTATTGTTTTTCTGTGATCTGTGCACATTGGTGCACATTTACACAAAGAGAGCACTTTCTTTTGTCCACCTATCTCTATTCTCCTTTTTCCTTTGCACTCTCTTCTCCACCACTCACAGGAGTTATTACATACCCTGTAGGAAGTTGTCACATGGGGAGAGGAAGTACACACCCACACTTAGTCAGTCTTAGCCAAGTTTCTGTATAGAAAAGAAGCAAGACAAGATGATCCCTGCTGTAGTCCAGCTGGGCCCTGGCTCTGCCAGGTCCCCCACCAAGTCCAGTGTAGTCTATTCTGGAGTGTGGTAGTGGACGGACACACATGGGAGACGCAGAGACTCTTTTCTTAAAAGCCACCCTTATACCAACTATGCATTGCTAAACCACTCAAGAGAGGACAAGTCAGGGATCATGCCAACCCACGCCGTTGAACATCTATAAAGGTGCAGGACAGTATCCTGAAACATCTTGCAGCGCAGGTGTAACCAGGTAATTTTGGCCACCTTGCTCAACTCAGGTAACAAGGACTGGGGTTTGTGTCACCCTGTTAGGACAGCTCACCCGACACTGCAGGGCAATAGTTGGTATCATGACAGGGGTCAAAGCATGGACACAAGTACACTACTCTCAAGTATTCTCCTCCTTCTTCTTCTAAAGTTCTGACAGAGCATATTTCTAAACTGGGTTGGGACTCTCAGGACAAATTCCTCTGCACTAATCTGAACTCTCACAACCTACTCTACTCCGCTATTCTGAACTTACTCTACTTCTCAGCACGCCACCAAGTCAGCACCATCAGTCTACCTCTGCAGCTCTCAGCACAGATTTTGTCCAGTCAGAATTCTATTGTCAGCTGGTGAATTAAGTGTTCCTGCAGTAAAGAAGATTCTATAGTAATAGGATTCTATTGTTCCGGCACCTACACAATAGTTACACCGTCCTTGGGTCATCTCCCCTTTCTGTGATAGTCCAGGTAGGTCACAGCTCCACTCCAGACAACCGTGATAAGTACCCAAGGGACCCCCTCACAGCCCGGCAGGTCACCGACCACAGGGGAAAGGGTATAGCCAGCCTCACTAAACTAAAAGCAGGTGTGCCCCCATACCTGTGTGCTCAGCCATACCTGTTTTCTTCTAATCCTGAAACCCCCGGCACTTAAACTCCGGAACAATAAACCCCCTGATGGTGTCACTGGCCGGCCATGGCCTCTGTGCTTAGCAAACTGTGTGAACAGAGACGGATTAAGGGTACCATGGGCCCCGGGCAGTTCAGAAATTGTGGGCCCCCAGCTAACCATACTCCTTCTAGCCCTGCCCCCAACCCGCTAACCACGCCCCAACTAACCATGGCTCCTCCCAAGCCACTGCCCCACCTCAGTTATATAGACTTTTTCCCAGGTCTTTTTGGCATTAAATATAGTAATTTCGTAATTATTTAGCAGACATGATCATTAATCCCTTCACGAGAACAGGCAAGCATAGCCAGGGTTTTTAGCCTGGCAGTTTCCCCATGTTGTCTTCCTGACTGAATCCTGGTCGGTCAGGAGTCTCCCACTTCCCGGCATATAAGACATATAAGACATATAAGCACAGATTATACAGTCTTACCCCCAACTTTGTATGCAGCAGACTGATATATACAGCAGCCCATGTATCTCTATGTGTCATACACTGGATACACAACAGCTCCTCTGATATACTGCCTCCTAGTGGCCATATATATATCACAGTCTTTACCACTGCACTTCTCTGCCTTGATTTACTATAGACGTGGCCCCACAAGGAATGTAACTAGGGGTGCGGTGAGGATCTGGACCCCACAGGTGCTTCACAGATTTTCAGAACAATATGGCGTTAAAAAAGAAAAAAATAATTTTTTACACTAAAACGTTGTTCTAGCCTTAAATTTTTCGGGTTTTGGGGGCGTACACTTACGCCCGCGGTCGTTAAGGGGTTAAAGAAAACATTGCTGGCTTCCTGTCCCACAATCCTCTGCTCTCATCTGATTTTTCCTCAAGGTGAAATACAAATTAAGGCTATGTTCACACACCGTTAGAGACCGGCCGTTCCGTGACCTTGGCCGGGTCACAGAACGGCCGGTCTCTGGCCGGATCATCTCGGCCGGTACTTAAGTACCGGCCGGATGATCTTTCCAGCCATGGAGCTCTGATGCGGGCGCATCAGCACGCACCCGCATCAGAGCTTCCCATAGCGCACAGTGAAGCAAACAATTCATTGAATTCCGGCCGCAGAAAACTGACATGTCAGTTTTTTGCGGCTCCGCATGGGATCCTGGCCGGAGCGTATACAATGTGTTTACGCTCCGCCCAGGATCCCATTCATTGTTCCACCCCGCAAAACTACGGCCATAGTTTTACGTTGTGTGAACATAGCCTAAGAAGCACTTAGAGAAAGCCTTGTGGTCCCGACTGGCCGTAACTAGAACCCGTCTGTGAGGGATAAAACATGAACCGTATGGATTGTGGATAAGAAAGATGAGAGACATACAGAGAGATACAGAGACATACAGAGAGGTACAGAGACATACAGAGAGATACAGAGAGATACAGAGAGGTACAGAGACATACAGAGAGATACAGAGACATACAGAGACATACAGAGAGATACAGAGAGGTACAGAGAGATACAGAGACATACAGAGAGGTACAGAGACATACAGAGAGATACAGAGACATACAGAGAGGTACAGAGACATACAGAGAGATACAGAGACATACAGAGAGGTACAGAGACATACAGAGAGATACAGAGACATACAGAGACATACAGAGAGATACAGAGAGGTACAGAGACATACAGAGAGATACAGAGAGATACAGAGACATACAGAGAGATACAGAGAGATACAGAGAGATACAGAGACATACAGAGACATACAGAGAGATACAGAGAGATACAGAGAGATACAGAGAGATACAGAGAGGTACAGAGACATACAGAGACATACAGAGAGATACAGAGACATACAGAGACTTACAGAGAGGTACAGAGAGATACAGAGACGTACAGAGACATACAGAGACATACAGAGAGATACAGAGAGGTACAGAGACGTACAGAGAGATACAGAGAGATACAGAGACGTACAGAGAGATACAGAGACGTACAGAGAGATACAGAGAGATACAGAGAGATACAGAGAGATACAGAGAGATACAGAGACGTACAGAGAGATACAGAGACGTACAGAGAGATACAGAGACATACAGAGACATACAGAGAGATACAGAGAGATACAGAGACATACAGAGACGTACAGAGACGTACAGAGAGATACAGAGACTTACAGAGAGGTACAGAGAGATACAGAGACGTACAGAGAGATACAGAGACATACAGAGACGTACAGAGACATACAGAGACATACAGAGAGATACAGAGAGGTACAGAGACATACAGAGAGATACAGAGACATACAGAGAGGTACAGAGAGATACAGAGAGGTACAGAGAGATACAGAGAGTTACAGAGAGATACAGAGACATACAGAGACGTACAGAGACGTACAGAGACGTACAGAGAGATACAGAGACTTACAGAGAGGTACAGAGAGATACAGAGACGTACAGAGAGATACAGAGACATACAGAGAGATACAGAGACGTACAGAGAGATACAGAGACATACAGAGACGTACAGGGACATACAGAGACATACAGAGAGTTACAGAGAGGTACAGAGACATACAGAGACGTACAGAGAGATACAGAGACATACAGAGAGATAGAGAGAGTTACAGAGAGGTACAGAGAGATACAGAGACATACAGAGACATACAGAGAGATACAGAGACATAAAGTATTACAGTGCATGGTATGTGGAGTTGCATTTAAAGGGGTCGGAATAAAACATCTGACAGCCTGTCCACCGGATATCCTATCAATGATTGTCAGGGTGCTGATACCCGGCCCCTTCCACGTCCTTAAGCTGTTTGCCACCTGGACTACAGAGAGAACTCAGAATCTGTTGGCTCTGTTCCCCTTGTAGTGGCGGCCCCGGTGTGCTGCCCTTGGTTACTATTAAAGTGAATTGGAGCTGCAGTACACAGGTGTCGCCACTACACAGTGATCAGAGCCAACTGGTATCAGTTCTATTCTCAACCTATTGCAGACATAGAACAACTGATTGGCGGGAGTACCGGAGTCGGAACCCCACTGATCAACTATTAATAGCCTACCCCATGGGCAGGCTGTCAGCTGTTCTATCCCAGACAACCTCTGTAACCAAGGTCCTAACTCCAGTGTCTGTGGGTGAAGCCAGATATAAAGAGAACTATGAACATAAGGGGGGACATTTATGAAGGGTCGGACAGGGGCGTACAGCACGCCCGGGAGAAGGCGCAGATTCACCCCTTCTCTCTGGTTTGGGCACCCAGCCGGCCAGATTCACTAAGAAGCGATAGGGTATTTATGACCGGCATATAAATACGCCGGCCTTGATAATTCCCCCCAAGGTGTCGGCAGAACTGGGTGATTTCAGCAGGACCAGACTATCTTCTAATGTCCATGGTCAGGGCCACAAAGGTTCAGGCATCTTGGATTTCAATTGGTTTATACAAGCCTTTTGTTCTCTGGGAGATAAACCAACACCTGCTTCCTTCTGAGAACACATACCAAAAATGTTAGTATATAGGTGGATAGGGAGAGATACCTGCCGATTTCACAGAAATATACAGTATGATGACTATAAATTCTGAGGATTCAGGTATTGTGCTTTACCTGTACATAAAGACGTATAATCAGCAACTCAAGTAGTAGTAAATAATGTGGAGCTTGGCGCTCTGGGGGTGGGGGGCGGGACGGGCATACAGTGCTCCTAACGGAGCCCCGCACCCCGGATTACACAGCTAACAGCACAGGAACGGAGCCCCGGACCCAGGATTACACCGCTAACAGCACGGGAACGGAGCCCCGGACCCAGGATTACACCGCTAACAGCACAGGAACGGAGCCCCGCACCCCGGATTATACCGCTAACAGCACAGGAACGGAGCCCCGGACCCAGGATTACACCGCTAACAGCACAGGAACGGCACCCCGGACCCAGGATTACACCGCTAACAGCACGGGAACGGAGCCCCGGACCCAGGATTACACCGCTAACAGCACAGGAACGGAGCCCCGGACCCAGGATTACACCGCTAACAGCACAGGAACGGAGCCCCGGACCCAGGATTACACCGCTAACAGCACAGGAACGGCACCCCGGACCCAGGATTACACCGCTAACAGCACGGGAACGGAGCCCCGGACCCAGGATTACACCGCTAACAGCACAGGAACGGAGCCCCGGACCCAGGATTACACCGCCAACAGCACAGGAACGGAGCCCCGGACCCAGGATTACACCGCTAACAGCACAGGAACGGAGCCCCGGACCCAGGATTACACCGCTAACAGCACAGGAACGGAGCCCCGCACCCAGGATTACACCGCTAACAGCACAGGAACGGAGCCCCGGACCCAGGATTACACCGCTAACAGCACAGGAACGGAGCCCCGGACCCAGGATTACACCGCTAACAGCACAGGAACGGAGCCCCGGACCCAGGATTACACCGCTAACAGCACAGGAACGGAGCCCCGGACCCAGGATTACACCGCTAACAGCACAGGAACGGAGCCCCGGACCCAGGATTACACCGCCAACAGCACAGGAACGGAGCCCCGGACCCAGGATTACACCGCTAACAGCACAGGAACGGCGCCCGGACCCAGGATTACACCGCTAACAGCACAGGAACGGCGCCCGGACCCAGGATTACACCGCTAACAGCACAGGAACGGAGCCCCGGACCCAGGATTACACCGCTAACAGCACAGGAACGGAGCCCCGGACCCAGGATTACACTGCTAACAGCACAGGAACGGAGCCCCGGACCCAGGATTACACCGCTAACAGCACAGGAACGGAGCCCCGGACCCAGGATTACACCGCTAACAGCACAGGAACGGAGCCCCGGACCCAGGATTACACCACTAACATCATGGGAACGGAGCCCCGGACCCAGGATTACACCACTAACATCATGGGAACGGAGCCCCGCACCCCGGATTACACCGCCAACAGCACAGGAACGGAGCCCCGGACCCAGGATTACACCGCTAACAGCACAGGAACGGAGCCCCGGACCCAGGATTACACCACTAACATTATGGGAACGGAGCCCCGGACCCAGGATTACACCGCTAACAGCACAGGAACGGAGCCCCGGACCCAGGATTACACCGCTAACAGCACAGGAACGGCACCCCGGACCCAGAATTACACCGCTAACAGCACGGGAACGGAGCCCCGGACCCAGGATTACACCGCTAACAGCACAGGAACGGAGCCCCGGACCCAGGATTACACCGCTAACAGCACAGGAACGGAGCCCCGGACCCAGGATTACACCGCTAACAGCACAGGAACGGCACCCCGGACCCAGGATTACACCGCTAACAGTACAGGAACGGAGCCCCGGACCCAGGATTACACCGCTAACATCATGGGAACGGCACCCCGGACCCAGGATTACACCGCTAACAGCACAGGAACGGAGCCCCGGACCCAGGATTACACCGCTAACAGCACAGGAACGGAGCCCCGGACCCAGGATTACACCGCTAACAGCACAGGAACGGAGCCCCGGACCCAGGATTACACCGCTAACAGCACAGGAACGGTGCTGAGGGGGATGGAAAGAGACATACCACGATAACAAGAGCCGCCATTTTTTAGTTAGACATATTGCTGGCTTATACAGTATATATTTACGTGCAATTTTAACTTCTCAAGTTAGAAATACTGGGAATATGAAAAATTTTATGTCTGTGAATGGTACAAACTAAAAAACTGTGCAAAGAAAATTACCCAGAAGAAAACGCAACACCTTGACGGCACAATATACTGGCGGTGTTATGTAAATTACCGTCACTCCATCTACAGTAACGCTTATTTCATGTAAATTGAATGACAGTGTCAGAGTCACGCGGCGGCCATAACTCCGTCTTTGTGAGCGGCGTATAGGACTTCCGCAGAGACGGCTGCCATCTCAGGGCTCCCCTGATTGTTGTCGCGTCTCGTTGGAGATATTTCGATGACCGGCTCCATACATCCTTTATGTCCATTATGGAAATCAAACAGAAAGCTAAATTGCTTCTTCAGCTCTCGGCTTCTGATCTTTGATAAAACCAGAAATATGGAGAATTTTGATGCTTTCAACCAAAGTGCGACCTCCGGTTCTATTCTCTCCCCACTTGTCGGAGAGTCGGTAACGTACATTGCAGTCTCACAGAGCGAATACTCGATATACATTCTAAGATTGTCGCCCTTCACCGTCATATATGAATATAGACGACGTATATAGGAATGCACGGACCACACTCGCTGTCAACTCACTGACATGGTTGTCAAAAATCATTTCTTCACCACAGAAAGAGACTGGCCTAAAGAAATGACGGATATTCTGCAGCGTGAGGGAAATAATAGATGTGAGTGGGGATGAGAGGCGGCAGTCACACCGAGACGGACGAGGAGCTGAGCCGTGCAGGGGAACGAGAACCTCCCTGGTCTGCCAGCACTGCAGCAGCGTCCTCTGGAGAGCGGGGAGGGTCCGGCTGGCTGAACGGCAGCAGAGGAGTAAATTACACCGCAATGGCCCATTAGGTGGGATTCAAACTACGTTTTTGCAGTCTGTGTTTTTTATTATTTTTTTTTAATCAGTTTTGACTGATGGAAAAATGGATGCAATTGTGTGCACCGTTTTTCCATTGACTTCCATTGTTAAAATAATGACCACATTTTTGCGTACGTTAAAAAAAAAAAAAAAAACACTTTTTTTTAATAATAGAAGCCAAT
This sequence comes from Dendropsophus ebraccatus, assembly GCF_027789765.1. Classification (NCBI taxonomy): domain Eukaryota; kingdom Metazoa; phylum Chordata; class Amphibia; order Anura; family Hylidae; genus Dendropsophus; species Dendropsophus ebraccatus. The sequence goes on along the minus strand of NC_091460.1, from coordinate 147,004,432 downwards.
GGTAAATTGGATGTAAAAAAAAACAGACTGCAAAAACATAGTTTGAATCCAGCCCTACAGCTATTTGTGGGAAAATTCTAAACAGTCTCACAACCTCTTGTGATTTCTGTGGCTTTGGCTGCTGTAACACACAAACTCTTTTGCATTAAGGAAATGGTAGCTGTGTATATAAAGCTCTAAAGCCGATGTATCTTTGCTCTGGACCCCCGTCTCTATGACTCTGATAGGCTGCTATAGGGTACTATCTGATAGGCTGCTATAGGGTACTATCTGATAGGCAGCTATAGGGTACTATCTGATAGGCTGCTATAGGGTACTATCTGATAGGCTGCTATAGGGTACTATCTGATAGGCTGCTATAGGGTACTATCTGATAGGCTGCTATAGGGTACTATCTGATAGGCTGCTATAGGGTACTATCTGATAGGCTGCTATAGGGTACTATCTGATAGGCTGCTATAGGGTACTATCTGATAGGCAGCTATAGGGTACTATCTGATAGGCTGCTATAGGGTACTATCTGATAGGCAGCTATAGGGTACTATCTGATAGGCAGCTATAGGGTACTATCTGATAGGCTGCTATAGGGTACTATCTGATAGGCAGCTATAGGGTACTATCTGATAGGCAGCTATAGGGTACTATCTGATAGGCAGCTATAGGGTACTATCTGATAGGCAGCTATAGGGTACTATCTGATAGGCAGCTATAGGGTACTATCTGATAGGCTGCTATAGGGTACTATCTGATAGGCTGCTATAGGGTACTATCTGATAGGCTACTATAGGGTACTATCTGATAGGCTGCTATAGGGTACTATCTGATAGGCTGCTATAGGGTACTATCTGATAGGCAGCTATAGGGTACTATCTGATAGGCTGCTATAGGGTACTATCTGATAGGCAGCTATAGGGTACTATCTGATAGGCAGCTATAGGGTACTATCTGATAGGCTGCTATAGGGTACTATCTGATAGGCAGCTATAGGGTACTATCTGATAGGCAGCTATAGGGTACTATCTGATAGGCAGCTATAGGGTACTATCTGATAGGCAGCTATAGGGTACTATCTGATAGGCAGCTATAGGGTACTATCTGATAGGCAGCTATAGGGTACTATCTGATAGGCAGCTATAGGGTACTATCTGATAGGCTGCTATAGGGTACTATCTGATAGGCAGCTATAGGGTACTATCTGATAGGCAGCTATAGGGTACTATCTGATAGGCTGCTATAGGGTACCAGGGCTCAGCGGGATCACACTTTTAGGCTATGTTCACACAAGGTTGTTTTGAGGCCATCTCTCTGAATGTCCGTCTTTTGATAATTACAGCCGTTAATAATGATCAAATACACAAGACAATATCGTGAGCATACAGCAGCCTTAAGGAGAACTACTGACTCACTGCAAACTATCTTTCTAGTATAAGTGAATAGTAAATGAGTACAATTTGTAGTCCTCTATGTTCCTGATATCCCTGAGATCCTTCTAGCATCAGATCTGTGTGTGACTTTGTATTCTGCTGATATATATTATAATACTTATTCCCATTTATACTGCTATGCAGACAGGAAACGTATATAAAGTACAGTGAATATACTGAATATACTCCATGCAGAACACAGTGATAACGCCTCGCAATGGCTCCACCTGCAGGATATGAAGAGTAAAGACTTTGATAGAAATCTATATAGTGATGGGACTTTCTAGTACGTAATAATGAGCCAAACAGGAATTTTTTGGAAATTTGACAGGAAACCAAAGCAGAAGCATAAAGGAGAGTAAACTTACTTTTCATGACTACTGACACTGAAGATCTGATATAAATGATGGGCTCAGGGCAGTGCGAGTCTCACATTCCTTAAAGTGACCCTGTCCCCCTTTCTGGATGAGGACGCCTCTACACAGCTGTGAGGCTGAAATTCTGCAGTTTTTATATCTCACTTTATAAATAGATTTCTTGGTGCTTGATCCAGTGAGAAATGCTTTTTATTGCTGGTGGATTGTGCCACCTGGGCGGGGCTTCATGGCAGCTTCGCCCCGCCCCTCTATGACATAATCAGTGTCCAGGCCCCATCCCCTCAGCAGCCATTGGAATGGGACGATCTAGAGGGGGTGGGGCCTACATTTTCAGCCATGAAGACCCGCCCAGGTGTCACAATCCACCGACGACCAAAAGTATTTTTCACTTGACCAAGCACCAAGAAATCTATAATACAGTGAGGTGTAAAAACTGCAGAATTTAGGCTTTACAGCTGTGTAGAGACGTCCTCATCCAGAAAGGGGGGGGGGGGCAGGGTGACTTTAATCCTCCTATTTATATCTAGAGATGAGCACATATACAGTACTAGCGAAGGGCTTGGCTAGGCTCGGCAGTCGGCTTGCCAGTGTAGCGTACAGGAGTTGGGGGTTTCCCTAGGGTTGGGCAGAGAATGGACCCTGTATTCTATTGACATAGATTCATAGGTACCAGAAGTAATAGAGAAGCCCCAGAGGAAACTACAAGTACCAGCATCACCATCTATAACACCTCAGGGGGAACTACAAGTACCAGCATCACCATCTATAACTCCTCAGGGGGAACTACAAGTACCAGCATCACCATCTATAACACCTCAGGGGGAACTACAAGTACCATCATCACTATTTATAACACATCAGGGGAACTACAAGTACCATCATCACTATTTATAACACCTCAGGCAGCAGTAATAGAGAAGCCCCAGAGGAAACTACAAGTACCATCATCACCATTTATAACACCTCAGGGGGAACTACAAGTACCATCATCACCAACCGCCTAGGTGCAGTCCCCTCTATAACCTCTGTGGCCGTATTTACCTCAAGAAGAGAGAGTTATTAGCACTCGGCCTGTGACAGGATATTTCTCCATATATACAGCATAGCCTCCATCCCCCCTGAGACCCCCGCACTCCAGGCGGCTACATCAGCTTCGGCCTTTGAAGTCCTTGACGCTCCGTGACACTTCGTTCCGGGTGCCTGGAAAAGCTGGATCCAGTCCTAGGAAACTTCTCCCAGATTCCCAGGACTGGATCCAGCTTTTCCAAGCACCGGGGGAGATTAGTTACGGAGCAGCACAGGCTTCAAAGGCAACAGCTGACGATCCGACTGCCGAACCTAGTGAAGCCCTTGCTACTTGCTACTTTTTTACACTAGAAAAACTTGCATAGACATTTACATTCACCCCTAGCTTATTATATAGTTGCAGATCCCTTCTCATCTCACACGCTTATGGTTTATCCACAGGAACCCGGCCAAATGCCAAATTACCCCAGAGAGGTCCTTGCTTTCCAGAGGTAGCATCAACATTTATCAGACAAAAAAGAAAATGAGGAACAAGGGGAAATTATCTGAGGTTTTGGGGTGAAGGATTAGAAGCAACATAAGAAAATATGACTTTACTGAAAGAGTAGTAGATGCTTGGAGCAAACTTCCAGTAGATGTGGTTGGTAAATCTACAATAAGTGAATGTAAGCCACATAATAATAGAAATAATGTAATAAGAAAAGAAGAAACAAGAAAATAAGAGCCGACTAGATGGACCCAGGGGTCTTTTTCTGCCGACAACCTCCCATGTTTCTATTTACATTCTATCCTATGGAGGTGGGGGTACCCCTTTACATTTGTTTTCGTGAAGTCTTTTTGATAATCTTTGTAGTTACATCAGTGATTACTAACACTCCATTGTATATCATTGTCTCACACAACACTTTGTATTGCTGGGAGGTCAACGGTTCTACAGGAAAGCCTGAAGGATTTCTCCCGATGAATAATTCCCCAGATAAGTGTGTCAGCATTCAGGAGACATAAGAAGCCGCTTTACCATAGAGAGGAGATACACAGAATTAACCATAAATCACTGAAATAAAAGGTTACAGGACTGACTGATTCTCCGCACGGATCCTCGGCAGCCATCTCCCCATTCTGTATGCTGCAAAGATTTCTCTAAATTATTCTCCAGGCACCTTTAAGTGTAAACCAAGTAGAGAAAGAGCTAAACATGAAAGTAAATCACAAAGACTAGGGTTACCGGATGGAATTATTCTACAAATGAGTCCTCTAAAATGGTGCAGCAGGACCTCATGAAGCCATCTCCACTATATATATATATATATATATATATATATATATATATATATATATATTATGTTTAGTGGTTTTCTCTAACAAAAATGAGCTGGTTGTATATAAACAGGTTTATAATGACCTTTTACTATTGGGGGGGAGAAGTAGATATAAGAGGGAAGCTATTAGTACGATTGTGCCGATATGGTTCCCTCCGGAACCGTATAGATCAGTTGTGCTGATTGGTTCCCTTTAAGGGGGGCCACAAAAGGTCAGCAAAATATTATTTTATTTTAAACAATGTCATGTTTTTAAAGTGTAAGGCTGGGTTCACACTGCGTTTTTGCAGTCCGTTCAGCGTATCTGTTTTAATTGGTTACTTTTAACGGACAGAAAAACGTAGTCACTACTACTTTTGTGTCCATTAAAAAAGAAATGGATCCATTTCGATTCATTTGTTTAAAAAATAATGGGAGTCAATGGAAAAACGGATCAAATTGGATGACCCACAATTGCATCTATTTTTGCATCCGTTTTTCCCATAAAACATATACGTTAAACGGATTGCAAAAACTCAGTGTGAATCCAGCCTAACTCTCAGCTCAGGATGGGCTGCTGTCCTGTGTGCACATAAGGAGCAGCACTAGTTCTGCCCATTCTATCACTGGTATATGGCATTTCCCCTCTTATTACTCTGCACCATTATCTCGGTGTCTGCTGTTACTATGCTCAGTTGCAGTGTGGATGCAGATTAGCTTGTTCCTATACACTAGGGGGGACATCTACTAGTACATTCTGGCGTACACCTGTCGTATCTCCGGCTTGCCCGATGGGCAGGTGGGGGGCAAGGTAGGGACCTGATTTACCATGATTTAAATCATAGCAGAAATTTACACCTGCTCACACCCACAGACATGCCCCCTAACCACACCCACATCCTAAGACATGCCTCTAACCACACCCACAGACATGCCCCCTAACCACACCCACATCCTAAGACATGCCCCTAACCACACCCACATTCATGCCCCTAGCCACACCCACATCCTAAGACATGCCCCTAACCACACCCACAGACATGCCCCCTAACCACACCCAAATCCTAAGACATGCCTCCTAACCACACCCACATCCTAAGACATGCCCCTAACCACACCCACAGACATGCCCTAATCACACCCACATCCTAAGACATGCCTCTAACCACACCCACAGACATGCCCCCTAACCACACCCACACCCTAAGACATGCCCCTAACCACACCCACATACATGCCCCCTAACCACACCCACATCCTAAGACATGCCCCCTAACCACACCCAAATCCTAAGACATGCCCCCTAACCACACCCACATCCTAAGACATGCCCCTAACCACACCCACAGACATGCCCCCTAACCACACCCACATCCTAAGACATGCCCCTAACTACACCCACAGACATGCCCCCTAACCACACCCAAATCCTAAGACATGCCCCCTAACCACACCCACATCCTAAGACATGCCCCCTAACCACACCCACATCCTAAGACATGCCCCTAACCACACCCACAGACATGCCCCCTAACCACACCCACATCCTAAGACATGCCCCCCTAACCACACCCACAGACATGCCCCTAACCACACCCACAGACATGCCCCCTAACCACACCCACATTCTAAGACATGCCCCTAACCACGCCCAAACACTTCTCCCACTATCATAGGGCAGCACAACATTGTTTTACTTACAGCATTTTCTTTGCTCTGTGCCAGCCCTCCCCTCTGTGCCAGCCCTCCCCTCTGTGCCAGCCCTTCCCTCTGTGCCAGCCCTCCCCTCTGTGCCAGCCCTCCCCTCTGTGCCAGCCCTCCCCTCTGTGCCAGCCCTTCCCTCTGTGCCAGCCCTTCCCTGTGGGCCTCCATAAGCAGCCAGGACACAGTGTCCTTGGCTACCATTGCACGGCACAGCCCTGATGGTGAACAGGGGTAGACTTCTCCCTCTGCACAGGGAGAATTCTCTCTCTGTAGCCCTATAGATGCTGCAGTTGAGCTCAGACGCCCAGTGCTGACAGTCTATGCGAGAAGTCTCAGAGACGCATTGGAAAGTGTGACTTCTGGTCTTCAATTGACATGGAGACAGAAGAGGGGTCACCAGGGGCGATTACGTCACTGCGTGTGGAATTTGAACAGCACTGTGGGACCAGAACAAGCCGCGCTGTGGGACACTGATCGACAATGGTGAGCAGCAGAGGGACAAAAAAAAATTGGAGTACATTTATTGTCTTTTATTACCTTGAACGGTTCACAAATTTTTGGTGCAAAATTCAGGTTCTTACGAGCCGAACCTTAAATGAATCGCACAAAACAGTGACGTAATTGCAGGCGTATAGCTGTTTTGGTGCAGTTCAGGTGTTTGCTCATCTTTACTTATCTGTCCGCGCCCCCTGGGGTCCTCAGTCTCTGGTCTGCGGTGTCCCCCGCGGCCAAAATCCTGCTCAGCCAATCACTGACTGAAAGCACAACGGCCAGAGTAACAGCCTGCTCAGCCAATCACTGACCGAAAGCACGACGGCCAGAGTAACAGCCTGCTCAGCCAATCACTGACCGAAAGCACGACGGCCAGAGTAACAGCCTGCTCAGCCAATCACTGACCGAAAGCACAACGGCCAGAGTAACAGCCTGCTCAGCCAATCACTGACCGAAAGCACGACGGCCAGAGTAACAGCCTGCTCAGCCAATCACTGACTGAAAGCACGACGGCCAATCACTGACTGAAAGCACAACGGCCAGAGTAACAGCCTGCTCAGCCAATCACTGACTGAAAGCACAACGGACAGAGTAACAGCCTGCTCAGCCAATCACTGACTGAAAGACAGCACGGTGCCCAGAGGAAGGGTCCTATTAGACAAAGCTATTTTTAACGATAAACAATCCCAAACGAGATTGTTTATTGTTAACCTGAAACTTTTCACCATATTACACAGCACGATAGTTGTTTGTTAAGATCATCACAACTATCATTTACTCCATCTGATCCCAGCAAAGAAGGAACAATTTGGAATTACACTGATCGATTAGTCAACGAATACGGAATTACAGTATGGAATTAAAGCCAACGATTAACAATGATTTTAGGGTCAGACCTAAATCAACGATCAAGGACACACTAATTATTTTTCGACCATTACCTGCAGCTACACAGGACGATTGTTGTGGTATCCCACCACGGGTGTTGTCTAGAGCACCTGAGTAAGTCATTCCTTCAGGTAAACAAAAGGGAGATGTAGCACCTTGTTTTCCCCACTAGATGTCACCATTGTTTTTGTGTCTTCTATGCACAGCTAAAGTAAAGGGTTAACTGTAACATATCACGTGTTTGTGTGCTGACTGGTCACAGGTGCTTGCTCTTTCTAACCTATCCTATCTTTTCTCTCTCTCTTGCACACACTCAGCCCCAACAATCACAGAAGGGTTTAGATTTTACCCCTGTAGGAGGAGTTAGTTTCTGTTGGAGGAAAAGAGGACAGTTCTTACTTAGTATTTAATGTGAGAAGAAGCAAACCTAAAACAGTTCCTGCAGAAGTTTAGCCAGAACCCCTGACAGGGATTAGAGACAGTAACTAAAGACTTATTTTTCTATGCAAGCAACTAAGTACACTATGTAGTGCTAAGCTTCACTTAGGGTAGAGAAGCCATCTAGGATAACCCTTGCCCATGCCAAGAACCGTTCTAAAACAAGCAGGACAGTCTCCTGAAACAAGAGGAACTGACCCCAGTAGAACAAAGCTATGCGGAAAAGGTCTACGTATCCTACTGCGCAGCGCAGGACAACTGGGAAGTCTCGGCAACCTGCTAAACCCGGATAACTGACAAATGGGGTTTGTATTACCCACCTAGAACGGGTAACTCGCAACTAGGGTGCATGGGCAGCTCAGAGCCAACTAGGCATCTGTAAGTACAAGTATCACTTATCACCTCTTTCTACACATTTGTTACTACATTGGGCAGGGCTCCACTGGTAACTCCTCTCCTCTTACTCTTCTCTACATCAGTGGTGGTACCAACATCCCTCAACGTCTGTTACCACTCCAGGTTACCGTGACAAGTGCCCAAGTGACCCTCAACACTTCTGGAGGTTACCGACCATTGGGGACAATAAACCGGCCAAAGCAGTTACCTACATCACACCTGTACAAAAATATCCAATACTCAACATCACAGAAGTTGCGGGCTGGAGGCACCCGAAACATAGATGAGGTCAGACAGACACAGAGGTCTCAGTCAGTGAGTGGCTGAGTGGGGTGTCACTCCAAAGATGAAAGTGACAGCCCACTCAGCAAAACAGTAGACAGGTGAGCAGACCATTTTTTCTTTTTAGATTTTAAAACAAAGCTTTGCAATTCTAACTCTCATCCCTACTTATAACTGATGTATCCCTAACCACACAATACTTCAGGGGCCTGATGCATAAACAAATGTTTTCCTGTGGTTGAGCCTAACCAGTACTCGAGATTGGTAGAAGTGACAAATCCTCTAAGCTTCTTTCTTTGTGAAGCAGGTGCACACGGACATAGCTCGCTCCATAATTATATAGTCCTCCAACAATTCCGCAGCAGCTTCAGTATAAACATAGGCAAATATGTGTGTTTAGTAGACAAGAGGGTTTCTGCCCAATTCTACTATCACATTCGTGCAGCAAATCTGCAACAAAAGAAACTGTGTATTATGTCATCTCCTGGGCAGGGGCATAACTAGGATTAATGGGGCCCCATAGCAAAAAGCAGTATGGGCCCCATGGCAGCTGCGTGGTCTGCCTCTATGGTAGCTACACCACTGCTCCTGGGAAACTCCTTAAAAAGGTTAAAATCTTGTTTAGTAGATCCCATAAAGACATTACAATCCCTAAGTAATAAAGACGTCTATGCCTGTAAAGCTTTCATTCTAATAGTTTACTTTTAGATGAGGAAACTGCAGTACAATGCTATAGAGTAGCAGTTACGGTGACTGACACATAATAGGGGACTGCTCAGAATGCAATTCCCTTATAGATCATAGAAATACTAGTTCTGCCTGGAGCCTCAAGTAACCACAACCAAATCTAACATGTCAGCTGTACATTATTTTAGTCTTGGCTCTGTCCCAATTTTTTAGAGACGCGTTTCTGCCATCAAGTTCTAAATACGTTTTCCCCCCATGATAAATGTCTCTCTTTCACCATCTGTGTTCTCTGTATTATTATGGGGAAAAAAAGTTTATGAGATTTGCAAATTACTGTAAGTTTTTCATTGTCGCCTGCCAAAAGCCATACTTTTAAAATAATTTTTGTTGACCTAGTCAAATGAGGACTTGCTTTTGGAATGGAACCATTTTGGCATTCGTGCTTTCTTTTCTTTCTTTTTTTGCCATTAAGAGTTGCAGCAGAAAATGCAGCCAGCGGGAGCAGGTAGGCCATGGCAGCAACCCAAAGGGGGCAGATGTTAGGAAGGGCACGTGTCACAGTTGTCTAGAATGGGACCAGCTTTGGCCACCCCTGGATACAATAGGCTGACACAGGGATGCTAGGAGTTATAGTTGCTGCAGTTAGGTAGAGTAGTGAGGTGAGCTGTGAGTAGCAAGGTGCAGGTATCGTGCGGGAGGAACGACAGAGTCTCTGATAAGACTTAACTACGGAACAGTTTACTGAATCAGCTGAAGGACAGTATAGAATATCACAGTCTCTGAATACAATAGGCAGTTTGCTCACAGTTGAATTAGCTTCAGCAGGAGGCAAATACTTGTAGTGTCATATATATATATATATATATATATATATACACACATATAGATATACTGTATATACACATACACCACAAAGGTGGTACAGCAGGTATGCTGGTACATAAAACAGATACTTTGCACTAGAACTCTGCTCTGCTGCTGGGAAGGATACAGATAAGGACTTGAATAGTCTTTGAATACAGTAGTTGCTTGAAATATACTTGAATACACTTGAATACACTTTCAGCTAGTGGATATAGGCTTTTTCCGGTGTATTACGAGGGTGACTTGGTATCTTGCAGGCTACAGACTGGGGTCCATTAAAGGACAAGTGCCATGAAAACCTTTTTCCCAGTAATTGAAGCACATTACAAAGTTATATAACTCTGTAATATGCTTCCATCACCTATCTGCCTCCCTTCCCTGTCTTTTCCCCCCTCCACCCCCCACCAGGAAGTGTCCTACCTCACACAGACCTAATTACTGCCGTCACCGTCACCAGGCAGCTCCTTCTTGTGAGGATTAGTCATCAGCAGGAGGGCTGCTCTAGCTCCTGTTACAGCACCCCCCCCCCCCTAGTCCAAGTCTTGGCTTGCAGTTGTTCAGCCAATGGGAGCTGAGCAAGCTAAGTCACCTGACAAGGCAGGGGAGGGGGGGCTGCTGTAACAAGAGAAGGAGCTGAGAGAAGAGCTTGGTGACGGTGACGACAGTAATTAGGTCTGTGTGAGTCAGGACACTTCCTGGTGGGGGGTGGAAGGGGGAAAAAACAGGGAAGGGAGGCAGATAGGTGATTGAAGCATATTACAGAGTTATATAACTTTGTAATGTGCTTCAATTACTGGGAAAAAGGTTTTCATGGCACTTGTCCTTTAAGACACTGCGGTTTAGCTGGAGCTGCACAGAAAAGGACATCCGCCTAAGCTACCATGTGGGCAGGGAGTGACACATGATTAGTGATTGCAAGCCCACCTAGTGGGCACAGCTATTTATCCGGGAGACCCTCTAGGGACACTAGCAACTTGCAGTAGGTTTTTGTTTTGGGAGAGGCAGGGAGAGACAGAAAGAGGCAGAGAGAGACAGAAAGAGGCAGGGAGATAGAAGATTTAATAGGTGTAAGGGAGAGATAGAGGCAGTGGCGTAGCTAACATAGAGGCAGGGTAGGCAGTTGCTATGGGGCACATGCAGCAGGGGGGCCCAGGGATGCACAGGGAAAATAAGAGTCTCCTGTGTAAGTGACCCAGTGTTCACTTATATGCTGCAACATAAAAAAGGGTTAATAAGGAGATCTTTGCTTCACTCCTCTGATAACCCCTGATCTCTGTTGCAATCAAGTAGGAAAATGTGTCAGAGGTCAGGGGTTATCAGTGCATGAGCAGTGAAGCAAAGATCTCTTTGTCTTCCTTTTTAACTCTTTTTTGTGTTGCAGCATGTAAGAGAATACTAGGTCCCTTACACACCGCAGTACATAAGGGGTTAAGCAGAAGGTAGTCTGCTCTATGTATTTAAGCATGAGGGCTCCTAATGGGCCCTTATAAATACAGCAGCCATTGTCTCTCTGCTCTGCCTGTCAAGTTTATAGCTGCTTCTGCCTCTGGCCTAAAACTGAGCATATATAAATATATATATATATATATATATATATATATATATATATATATATATATATATAGTACTTTGTGTTGTGCATAGGGGAGGGGGCCCCATGAATCCTAGCTACGCCCCTGGATAGAGGACAGTGTTGGTGGGATCTGTGTAGCAGGGACATTGCTGCAGTCACTTTGTGTCAGTACAAATCTTCCACCTCTGTTCACAGATTTCCTGGATGCTTTTCTGGATTAATTTAACCCTTTAAATGACCTGTCAGGTTACATCTTCATTCTTTTACTAACACCATTGTTGGCAGCATAATACCCGTGATTGTACATCAGTGATCCATCATCAATCACCTGTCAGGTTACATCTTCAGCATAATAACTGTCATTATACGTCAGTGATAACGCAGTGTCCTACCACTTCCACCATCAACTCTCTGTCCTAGGCCCTGTGGGGTCACATTGTGTGGCTAATGCGGCCAAACCTCTTACGGGGCAAGTAAGGGCTGAGTATATCTTATGCCCGTCTGTCTATGGCCTGTAGCATCACCTAGACGGCTGTTACGGCTGTTTATGCCAATTTTCAGTGTGTTTTTAGTGCTTTGGTGTCTTTTATTGGCTACTGGCTTTACAGGATGGCTAGTGTTCCTTTAAGGGGTTGATGCATAGTTGAGAGCCTCAGCAATATTTCAGTCTATACACAATAGAATTGCATTGGGCTGCACTGATTTATTACAGATTGACGGCTATGCTTTACCTTCCCGGCAGAGAATAGATCAGGGCTCAGGTGCTGCGACTAGCTGATTATTTCTATACAAAGTGCAGCGTTATCAGCGGAGGGCACGGACTGTCCAGCCGGAGGAACACTTTCCAAAACTTAAAGGAAGGCGACACTGGGCGCGGCTATTTATCGGTTTACTTCTCGGTGAGTAAAATAGCTGAATATCCGAGTAAAGAACAAATATATTGTTACATAGAGGGATGCGGATGTTAGCGTACATGTACAAGCATGGGCCACATTGACTTTCATCTTTAGTGATTACTTTCAGGTAATTTTTGGGTCATAATTCATACTGGGCCTCGGACCCAAGAAGATTGTTTGCTGTAAAATATCGATCTTGACAGATGGACAAAAATAGTCACTTTTAGGTTAGGTTCCCACAACGTCTTGTTTTTAAAATAATGGCCGTTATTTTATAATGGCGGACGTAAATAATGGTTATCATTACTAGCGGTCATTATAAAATAACAGAGGTTTTTTTGCCTAAAAAAAAAGACGTGGAATCATAGCCTCAGCCATGATGGAAGCCCGGCTAATAACCTATGGCTATCAGATAGAAGTTTCCAGAGGATAGATAAGTGTTATATGAACCGGTCCCTAGTAAGCGAGTGAATTTACCAGCAGTGTGCTATCTGCTTGCTTAAAGTGATAGTGTCCCCCCACCCCCACCCCCACCATATCCGGAGGTCTCAGCACCTTCTTATATTCTGGACATTTCATATCTTACAGTATAATGGATTTCTTGGTGGTCTCTCCCCTCAAAAACACTTTTTTATTTTTGGTGGTGTATAGGCGGTGCATATCCCCACCTACATTGGCACCGTAGGCCCTGCGCCCATGACGTCATCAGCCCCCCTCCGCGGTGCCATTGGAATAGGCTGACCTAGAGGCCTAGGTCCCACCCCCCCTCTGGTCTGGCTGTCAAAGGGGGCGGGGCCAGTGCCTCAAGGTCAGCCCATTACGATGATGCCGCTGAGGGTACGGGGCCTAAGTGCTAATAACATCACAGAGGGGCGGGGCTTACAACACTAATGTTGGTAGGGATATGGGGCACACCAGCCGTTAAGCCCCGCCCATATGGCACTGTCCACCAACAAGAACATACATTTTTGAGGGGAGAGACCACCAAGAAATCCTTTATATGGTAAGATATGAAACGTCCAGAATATAATCTTAAGAAGGTGCCGAGACCTCCTGACATGGAAAGGGGGGACGGTATCACTTTAGAACTATAAAGTATAATAATTCAGCCAGGCTGCTATCCTATCTCCAATCTGTAAGAGAAGCATTAGGGAAACACCTCCATTATAACATGGTGATCGGCAAGTAATCACATTGATAAACTATACAGCCATCTAGTTGCCGGCGTCCAATAGCTGCAGATTGTACACCTCGGCATAGGAAGGATATGGAAATGACTGAGTCTATACACGTCACCAACCTATAACAATAGACTTTCAGTAGAACAATGGATCACTTCCAATTCTTCTAGTATTTCTATGTAGGGGGTCTTAGACTCACCGGACAGAAGTAAGTGCTCTCCACTATGTGTTTAGCGACCATGTTGTTCTCTGCCGACAAGGACATGATGAAAAGCAATGCGTCCCGGGCTTGTTGTCCCACCGTGCCTTCTCGATGAATAAAAGGTATAAGCAGGGAGAATATAAGGAAGTTGGCAGCTCCCTGGTCTTCACTTGTGTGAAAAAACAGTTCTAAGATGGATGGATCTTTGGCAAGAATTGAGCAGAGCTGGTTAAGTAGGACGACCAGTTTGGTCTCCACATTTGGAGTGGTTGTGGAGGAGCACGTGCTGAGGAGCATCATCAATGGCTTCAGGATGGGTTTGTGATGGAGCAAAGGTTGGTGCGACTGCGTGACCAGTAACTCGTACATCCTCAGCTGCTCAAACTTTGTCTCGTCTGAAAATTCTCTCCTGAGACTCCATAAAAACAGCTTCTCCATAATATTCTCCGACACCACAAACTCCAGGATGGGCCCCATGGCGGCATCTTTTACCTGCTCCTCAATGAGAAGCAAGATCATGTGCTCCACGTAATTCTGCACCGCGCTGACCTCATCGGAAGAAATGGCTCCGTACCGTGCATGGGAGTTCTTGAAGGGGTCGTGTTTCTCCAAAATGCGCTGAACCTGCAAGAAACATAATCATCGCATGAAAATGAAAGCAGGGGATTCTGGGACGGCAGAATTATCAGGAACTCTACAGTGTTTATAAGATTATTGTTAATGAGAAACGGCCTCGAAGTCAAAACGAACAAAAAAAACAACGCAATTTAAACCTCAGCGTACGCAGCGCAGGAAGGAGAAGCAGGCGTCACAATGAGCAATAACCTTAATGAGGCGTAATCTGAACCGCTCTCAGTCATCACATAAAATCACCGCTGCGCAATCAAGACGCGGAGAACGTTCACTCGCCATATTCTGCCAACTGATGAACGGAAGCCAAATAGTCCCAGAGCCGCAGAACATGCTGGATCTACCCGCGACCTATGTGTGAACGGACAGATGTCTTCAGATCTTTAAAGTGGACATTATAGAAAACAGACCCGAACTACCACAACTTATTACCTGCAGACATCGTTTTGTTATGCGTAATTTGCATATTAGTAGATTATAGTTAGTGGAAATGACACTCGGGGGGGGGGGGAGCTACTGTAATTGCCTTTTGAGCTGGCTAACGTCATACATTAAAGGGGTACTCCAGCAAAAATGTTTTTCTTTCAAATCAACTGGTTTCAGAAAGTTATATAGATTTGTAATTTACTTCTATTAAAAGTGTACCAGTACTTATCAGCTGCTGTATGTCCTGCAGAAAGTGGTGTATTCTCTCCAGTGCTCTCTGCTGCCACCTCTGTCCATGTCAGAAACTGTCCAGAGCAGCAGCAAATCCCCATAGAAAACCTCTCCTACTCTGGACAGTTCCTGACATGGACAGAGGTGGCAGCAGAGAGCACTGTGTCAGACTGGAGAGAATACACCACTTCCTGCCGGACACACAGCAGCTGATAAGTACTGGAACACTTTTAATAGAAGTAAATTACAAATCTATATAACTTTCTGAAACCAGTTGATTTGAAAAAAAAATAATTTTCTCCAGAGTATCCCTTTAAGGCAAAGTAATACATGTAAAATAGTCTAAAAAAGGGAGCTATGTGCATTCTCTATTACACATACCAGGAAAACAGAAATTAGACACAAAGTACAAAACGTCTGTACTGGTCAACAACAAATTAATATTGTAAATGAACAGTAGTTAGGGAGATGCAAATGTCTGCATTGCTATTAAAGGGGTTATCCAGCAATAAAAAAACATGGCCGCTTTTCCCCTGCTCTTGTCTCCACTTTGGGTGGGGTTTGAAACTCAGTTCCATTTAAGTAAATGGAGCTTAATTGCAAAACATACCTGACCTGGAGACAAGAGAGGGGGAAAAGCAGCCATGTTTTTGCAGTGCTGGATAACCCCTTTAACGATATTTGCTATACGGGTACGGGAACAATGTGCCTCTCCATTAAGTTATGGTTACATGTTGCAGTACTGTGCATAATGAAAAAGTGCAGAGTTCACTGAAAATTGCACTGGTTTTGGATAGATATATACATATGTGAATATATATATATATATATATATATATATATACACACACACACACTGTGTGTGCATACATTAAGGTCGGCACTCTTGTATAGCAGTAAATTAAGCCCTGCCCCCATTAACCCCGCCCCTAGGTAAATCCAGCGGGACCTCCGCCTGCCGCACCTGCTCCTGAGTAGGGGTAGATTGCTGCCATAACTTACATCTGAAATAAATAAATATGCATAAATCCAAATGCAGCAACTTGGAAAACTTAAATTTTGGTAGATTACAATAGGCTCAGTCCCCTGGTTAAGCAGCAGGTCGATTTCCGATCATTTTTCCTATTCATTGTCCTTTTTGGAGTCAATGAGCGACCGCCAGAATATAAATATTCTAAAACAATAAAGATAATTTGCACAATACTCCATACAATACTATACAGTCTATACTATATATCCTGGCTTCACTGGGGAGAATTGACGTTTTGTAGTTAGATACATTTGGGGAAATGATTATTACGGGTGCATAGTGCATTACTTTATATTTCTATGGAGTCTTCGGTTAATATTGGACCAAATCACCTTTTATCTGTTGTATAAATTCCTGGTGGTTTTGTATAGAATATGCCGCCATTAGCAGCCACAACATCTGCTCCTCCGCATTGCCGCCTCCACTACACATAAGCCGACCCCCCCCCCCCCCCCCCCCTCCGCATCAGGTATTTATTTGGCTTATCGTATAATACCCATGGGCACTTGTCAATCTGCTCATTCAAGGATTCTAAACCAGCAAAATTAGAATGCAGAAATCAAATGTATCAATTGTAACAAATGTATCAAATGTAACAATTTACCTGCAAAATAGTTATGTCTCCAGACCCCAGAACAGGGCTATGACGTGCAGCCCCAGTCATTGTTTATTGGAGGGCCGGAACGGTCTCTGCAATTAGGTGGGAGACCTGTCTGCTTATTGTATGGTGGGAGGGGATTGTATGGTAGGGATTGAGGTGATTATAGAGATTCTTACTGGTCTGGCTGACTGTATCTTGGCAAATAGGGTCAGCTCCTACTGTTATCTAGTGAGATGCATTCTAATTGGACAAACGTCTGGCTGTTCCCCCTATGACATCATTGACCTTGGTTATTTAAGTCCAAACAAGACAAGGGACATCGCCATTCACCGTCCCCCTGAAGAAGCTCCAGTTAGGAGTGAAACTAGTTGTGAAGGCGGTGACTAGCGTTTACTATCTATACTTCAGCCTTATATAGTCTATATCTAGATCTATTCTAGTTATCAATACAGAACATCTGTTAGATAACGGCCCACCGGCCGCTGGACATTTAGCATCTCTCCTACCAGTATTAAGGGCTGTAGTGTACAGGATTTTAAGACTCACTTTTATAAAGTCACATTGATTTTATTATAGACTATTAAAAGTTACGTTTTACTTTATAACCGTCACAATCTAGGCTCAAGTGGGCTCAGTGGCTCTTAGTGTTAATTACTTACCGCCTAGTATGCCCGATTGCCTGTATAGCGCCATTTTGTGTGATCAATATGTATTGCAAAACTAAGGTGTTAGGTTACTAGCAACAGTTACTTGCAGTCTGAGTTGCTGACCTTGAGTTTTGGTTGACTACAAGTGGAGCAGTATATATTTCTGTGCTGCAGTGTATGGTTACTATAGGTGGAGCAGTATATATTTCTGTGCTGCAGTCTATGGTTACTACAGGTGGAGCAGTATATATTTCTGTGCTGCAGTGTATGGTTACTACAGGTGGAGCAGTATATATTTCTGTGCTGCAGTGTATGGTTACTACAGGTGGAGCAGTATATATTTCTGTGCTGCAGTGTATGGTTACTACAGGTGGAGCAGTATATATTTCTGTGCTGCAGTGTATAGTTACTACAGGTGGAGCAGTATATATTTCTGTGCTGCAGTGTATAGTTACTACAGGTGGAGCAGTATATATTTCTGTGCTGCAGTGTATGGTTACTACAGGTGGAGCAGTATATATTTCTGTGCTGCAGTGTATAGTTACTACAGGTGGAGCAGTATATATTTCTGTGCTGCGGTGTATAGTTACTACAGGTGGAGCAGTATATATTTCTGTGCTGCGGTGTATAGTTACTACAGGTGGAGCAGTATATATTTCTGTGCTGCAGTGTATGGTTACTACAGGTGGAGCAGTATATATTTCTGTGCTGCAGTCTATGGTTACTACAGGTGGAGCAGTATATATTTCTGTGCTGCAGTGTATGGTTACTACAGGTGGAGCAGTATATATTTCTGTGCTGTGGTGTATAGTTACTACAGGTGGAGCAGTATATATTTCTGTGCTGCGGTGTATAGTTACTACAGGTGGAGCAGTATGTATTTCTGCACTGTGGTGCTGGGTTACTACAAGTGGAGCAGTATATATTTCTGTGCTGCGGTGTATAGTTACTACAGGTGGAGCAGTATATATTTCTGTGCTGCGGTGTATAGTTACTACAGGTGGAGCAGTATGTATTTCTGCACTGTGGTGCTTGGATACTACAAGTGGAGCAGTATTTATCTCCGCACTGCTGTGTTAGGTTACTACAGGTTTAGCAGTACTCTATGCATTGTGCACTGCAGTGTTGAGTTATTACAGGTGGAGCAGTATTTACGCTGGTAGAGAAGTATTTATTACTGCACTGTGATGTTGCTTTGGTGTTGCTAGGGGGGAACAGAAGCAGAGTAGCAGAGAAGAGGATGTTGTGAGAGTCCCAACCCAAGTAGTACTGTGCTCTGCCGGGAAGATGAAGATGATGATGATGAAGAAGGAAGGAAGAAGGAGGAGGAGAAGGAGAAGAAGAAGAAGAAGAAGAAGAAGAAGACCTGTGCCCATATATTGACCTAGAATAGTCTTCACACCACCTTATACCCACTAGACTCGTGTGAACCTTCCTAGAGGGTGACACAGGCTCCAGACCTTGTTACCTGGGATGAGCCAAATGCTGAGGGTTCCCTGCTTACACCCGCACTGTGAGATAGAGTTCCTAGGCTTATCGCAACTTTGCTCTATCCAGATCAGCTTCTAGCTTACTGCTGTCTGTGGATACTGTCCTGCTCTGTGACACTCCTTGTCCACGGCGTAGGTTGAGGTTGTCCTCTCTTAGAAGGGTTTTAGCACTGCATAGTGTTGTGTAGCGTTACTGAGAAGAAACTGTGAGCTGTGTCTTGCCTCCTACCCATGCGGGGTTCTAGCCAAGACTAACCTAGGTAGGGGACCTGGCAAAGGGCCAGGGCCCAGAGAGGACCACTGTGCAGAGCGATCTAGCTTGCGCACTTCCTCCTCAATGTCCAACACAAAAAGACTCTTGCACTTCCTCCACCCATGTGACTTCCTTCCTTAGCGTAACTAACATGTGCTGTGAGTGGGTGAAGAGTGCAATAGAAGAAGTAAGGAGAGAGATGATAGGAGAAAAGAAGAACAGAATCCTACTGGTCTGCAGATTCATGTGACATACAAAGAAACAATAACCCTTTATACACTTCAGCTGTGCGGCTTCCAAATACACATATCTAACACAGTGACATCTAGTGGTGAAACGTAGTACTACTTATATCACCACACAAGTACAATAAGTACAGACTTTTACAAAGGGTGTATAGAACAGTAACACAACTGTACAACCACTACAATATATTATATATATATATACAACCACTATATATATATCTAAACCCAAAATAGGGAAAAAGGAGATTAGTAAAGGGGTATGTGAAAAATAAATCTATACATAAGTCTCCACTTCTTTACATTTGGAGGAGGACATTAAGTGAGACATTCCTGGATTTCCTGTGTTAGTGTTTATATGTTTTTTTGTGTTCGCTGTTTGTGTTACACCGAGCTACTTATTTCCAAGGTCATTTGTTGCTGCAGAAAATAAAAATTAAAAACCTTATAAATGCTACATAATCCTGCTAATCCTGGTGGCCCAGGTGCGCCATGGGAAAACCTGGATTGGATGACTAAGCAGTTATCACCTGTGCCTGAGGTGTCGGCTCTGTCAGGTGTTTTACTGCATCTTATTTGGCTCGTCGCACTGTTTGCAGTTGTCTCCGCATGTTTAGTCTTCTACACACATAGAGTGAGGCTCACATCGCATCCCGTCATCTACAAACACATCACACCTGACACTTTGATGTCACACCTGAACACTTTCTAAGGCCTCATTCACACGTTCAGTCATTTTTCTGCACCGCAAAACCTCCCGCTATTTTCACTCCGTGGTCCGTATAAATTCATCCGTATTGCATCCGTTTCAGTTTCTGTAAAATGTTAACAGTACTAGTTTACATAGATTTGATCCGGGTTTTTTGTGGACGTCACGAATCCAATAGACTTCTATTGGTAATCCGTACCGCAATCACAATCCGCATTAGGACATGTCTTTTTTTTAATGGAAGGGATTACGGATCAAAATTAAAACGGACTGTGTGCATAGCCCAATATATATCAATGTGCTCTAATTTGAATGGTGATTATGGATCCGCAATTATTGACAACTTTCCTGAAGGTGTGAATAAGGCCTTATCTACACTCAGAATCCAGGTAAGAATCTGCAGAGCATTACCTGAGCCCAGTGGTTCTTAAAGACTATAGCACACGTCTCCGGGTCGACCCCCTGCAGGTTGATGGTTTGGCGAGACTTGCTGACACTGAAGATCTGGGCCATGGTGCGTCCTGTACATAGAGGCCTCGCTCCACTAAGCCATGCTCAGCCTTTGTCTGTCCTCCTTAGGCCATTGTTCTCGGAGTGTTACCTTTGTATAGTGTTACACCTGGAGCGCTCCTATGTAAAGACAGAAACAAAGGCAGATCATATACTTCTTGTCGCGGCTCGGCCTTCAGCTCTATACACGCTATTGATTTGTGCTTACTCATGTAGACCTTGAAGTCGAACCATAAGGACTGAATGTCGCCTAGCAACCTGGGATCGCCATGTGAAATAAACAAAGATCAGGAAGTTTTCTATTCTACAGATGAGAAGCTTTATGTTCACCCAAAGAATACAGCATGGTCCCCCGTGCCGCCCTCCTAATATCCACCATGCTAGAGAAGCAGCAACAACAGCAAATAAAAGGCAAAAAACATAAAAACACATATAGAAGAAGCCTGCAACATTCTGACCTATATGTGGCATTTTATGTATGCCGTGTTCCTACACACAAACAGCCTGACGATAGTTCCCCTTCAAGCAATCCAGCAATGTTGCCAGTATTATCGGCAGCGCATTATTATCGGCAGTGCATTATTATCGGCAGCGCAGTATTATGGGCAGCGCAATATTATCGGCAGCGCAGTATTATCGGCAGCGCATTATTATCGGCAGCGCAGTATAATCAGCAGCGCAGTATAATCGGCAGCGCAGTATAATCGGCAGCGCAGTACAATCGGCAGCGCAGTACTATCGGCAGCGCAGTATTATGGGCAGCACAGTATTATCAGGAGCGCAGTACTATCGGCAGCAAGGTATTATAGGCAGCGCAGTATTATCGCAGCGCAGTATTATCGGCAGCGCAGTATTATAGGCAGCGCAGTATTATCGGCAGCTCAGTATTATAGGCAGCGCAGTATTATCGCAGCACAGTATTATCGGCAGCGCAGTATTATAGGCAGCGCAGTATTATCGCAGCGCAGTATTATCGGCAGCGTAGTATTATAGGCAGCGCAGTATTATCGGCAGCTCAGTATTATATAAAATAAAGCATATAGAAATTACTTTAACACATGTATTTGTCATTGAAAAGCAACATTTTATTCTCCCATTTTTCTCAGTGTGCTTAACTAGTATGTGGTGTCCCACCACAGGTGGCTTTGCATCTCTCCTGTGCACCTCTCAAAAAACTCCTTCCTTCAGGTTAAAGGGAATAAACCATCAGGCATGGGCTGAAGCACTGGAGGCGGGCCAACCTACCCCCAGAGGAAACCCCCGCCCCTCTATGATACAGCCCCACTGATTCTAATGGAGCCGTGTCACAGAGGGGAGGGGTTTCCTCCCACTGGGGGTGGGTTGGCCCGCCTCCAGTGCTTCAGCCCGGGCCTGATGGTACATTCCCTTTAAGTGGTAATGAGGTACTTTAAAGTTTTACCACTAGATGTTAGTCTTTTGTATTTCTATGTATTGCACAGCTGAGGAAGGTCATGGGTTAATGTTTTGTGTGTACCATGTGTTGTTATTGACCAATAGTAGGTCCTTTCTATTTCTAACTTATTATCTTTCTCCTTTTCCTTATGCACACACTCATCGCCACCACTCACAGGGAAGTTCACTTTAGGCACCTGTAGGAGGAGTTACTTGGTGGAGGAAGTGCACAGTCAGTTCTTACCAAATTCTCAGCGAGGAAAGATGCAAAACCTACTGTTCCTGCTGTAGTTAAGCCAGGGCCTCGCTGCCGCCAGGACCCCTGACAGGGACAAAGTTCGGTCTAGTCCAGACTTAAGTATGTATAGATGCAGCTAGAGACAACTGGTCCTTTCTTTGCTATTACTATGTTCAGTATGCAGAGCTAAGCACTTTAAAGGGTGAGGAGTTCAGGAACACACTAACCCAGGCCGAGAACATGTCTAAAAAGAGCAGGGCAGTATCCTAAACACAAGAGGAACTAGCCTGAATAGGACAAAGCTACCGTAAAGAAGGTCTATATATCCTATCTCGAAGTGCAGGTTACTAGGACACCCTCAGACACTTAGCTACGCCCAGATAACTACGGCTGGGGCTTGTAGTACCCTGATAGGATGGGTCACACGACACTGTAGGGCACAAGGTGGTCAGACACAGTCTAAGCACAACTACAAGTAAACTTCTCACTACAAAGTATAGTTCTTCAAGGTCCAGCAGAGTGCATTGCTACACTGGGTCAGGGCTCCTTTAACAAAATCTTATCCTCTACTCTCCAAGCACCTCTAAAACTACCTCTCCTCTCCTTCTCTAAGCACTGCTACAACTACCTCTCCTCTCCTTCTCTAAGCACTGCTACAACTACCTCTCCTCTCCTTCTCTAAGCACTGATACAGCTACCTCTCCTCTCCTTCTCTAAACACTGCTACAACTACCTCTCCTCTCCTTCTCTAAGCACTGCTACAGCTACCTCTCCTCTCCTTCTCTAAGCACTGCTACAGCTACCTCTCCTCTACTTCTCTAAGCACTGCTACAACTACCTCTCCTCTCCTTCTCTAAGCACTGCTACAGCTACCTCTCCTCTACTTCTCTAAGCACCTCCTCAAGCACAAGTTCTAGCACTAAAGTCTGTGTCAAAGATTTATCTATTCTGCAAAAGTGTATTGTACTACTGAAGAACTCTGCAGTAAAGCTGCTCTATGTTTACATCACTGGTTTCTGTGGGTGTCATTATCGATAGTCCGGGTGGGTCAGTTACTCAGGACTACCGTGGCAAGAGCCCAAGGTCACCGACCATTTGGGGAATACAGCTAGCCACAACACAAAGCAGGTACTACCATCATACCTGTGTGCTGGACTAGCACTGGCGTCACAACACTAACACCTTCGGCTGAGCTGACACAACCACCAGTAATAACATCACCCGGTGGAGGACCACAAGTAGACTCCAAAAATACCAGAAAAATCAATTCTCCAAAATTTAAAAAAAATTAAATCAAAGATGTAACAATGCCTTCATGGACACTTCCAATACAAGATGAGTTTACCTCTTTGTACTATGGAAAAAACCCATCCAGTATATGATGAGGCCCTAATGCTTTCCGCACTCTATGGCCATGTTCACACACAGTATTTCAGTCTTTTTTCAACCAAAACCAGAATTGGGTTGAAAACAGAGAAACTGTGCAAATCGTTTCATTATTACCTCGCCCTGTCAGTTCCTTTCCTGATTTTGGTTAAAGACTGACGGAAATACTGTGTGTGAACATGACCGGAATGAGTCCGTCTGGGATGTGTCAGCGGGGTCATTCAGCAGGGGACACGGAGGACCCACAGGAGGACACTGGGGGAGTGTGAAAAAGTAGCAGTAAGAGAATAAGATGTTCAGTAGGTTTTCTATAACTGCAGCAATGTATTAAAAGTTTTTTTTTCACACCAGAGTGCCCCTTTAAGTGGATGCAGTTATAGAAGCACCAAGAGAGAATTAGTGTCTGTGAATATTCCGAATTTTTGTGAAATAAACTGTAAACATCAACTTATCAGAAAACGGCAGACGGTCTAATCCACGATAACAATAATACGAGATAAAACCCGAAACAGAAAGAACTTTTCCCGATGATAAATCCAAATCTAGATTGTCCTTAAAGTGTTTCTCTATTAAAGCCAAGCATGTAATACGGAAATCTCCGCACCACCACTGGAATTAAAACATAAAAAGGCGCCATTAGCTGCCGCGGAGAATACAGACAGCAATTATTTAATCCCTTCTTAAAAAATACCGAACATTTAATTGACTTCAACAAAGAGGAAGAAAAAAATTATTTTAAAATTATTTAAATGACAGGAATAAAAAATTATAGTTGCGCAAAACCTTTTCATGAGCTTTCTTGGGGCTCCATAGAAAGAAGCGGCGTCCGCGAGGGATAGGCGTCATAGAAATAAACGAGGAAGGAAATGGACGACTAATGACATTCCTAATTTTGTAATTACTGTAGAAAGACGTTCTCAATAAAGGAAATACATTATCGTAAGGACGTGTTCAGACTGGGCGCAACAACTGTGACGGGATATACAAAAACAGCCAGACAAAAAGCAGAATAATGAACGCCAGCGACCGGGATTCTTTCTGTAGACGCCCAGAAATAAATGGGCAATGTTAGCATAACTGAGCGGCCGTTGGCTCTAGTTCAAAAATGCGTCAGCGGCCTAAGGCTGGGTTCACACTACATTATTTTATCTGTTTTTGCAAAAAAATAATGAAAAAACTGAAACATTTGTGTGCATCTGTTTTGATCCGTTTTTCCATTGACTTCCATTATTAAAAAAAGGATCAAAACACGTCTTTTTCTTTTTTTACATAAACGTTTTCGTGTACATAAAAAAACTAATGCGTTTTTAACCTATTTTTAAAATGAATAGGGATGGTCTGAACCTGCCGAGGTTCGGGTTCGTATGAACCCGAACCCTCGGTAATGATTCCCGCTGTCTGCCCGCTCCGTGGAGCGGTCGGATCCAGCGGGAGTAACGCCTGGAAAACAGGGATACAGCCTATGGCTATGGCTGTATCCACCCTCTCCACGGAGCCGCCAGACAGCGGGAATCATTACCGAGGTTCGGACCATCCCTAAAAATGAAGCTACAGTGTCGCGGTTGTGTTTTTTTGTTTTTTTTTTAGAAATTAATAGTCCAGGCGATTTTAAGAAACTTTGTAATTGGGTTTATTAGGTAAATCTGCCATTATCTGCATTTTAAAAGACTTTCCCCATAACCAATAAGAACTGTCTACCTAAACCTAACAATAGGAGAGCAGAATGGCGCAGTGAAAATGCTTGTAGTAAAGTTTGGTTGCCCGGAACTGCCAGGAACTGCCCAGAGCAGGAAAGGTTTTCTATGGGGATTTGCTGCTGCTCTGGACAGTTCCTGACATGGACAGAGGTGGCAGCAGAGAGCACTGTGTCAGACTGAAGAGAATACACCACTTCCTGCAGGACATACAGCAGCTGATAAGTACTGGAAGACGATTTATTTAACTCCTTGTCCTTTGACAAAGTAATGTGACTTATTTCAATGGAAAATACACCTCTTGGACTAAAATGTTGCACTGAAACACATGCACAAAAGATTTTTTCTTTCATCTGTACATGATACTAGATTTACAATTCAGCTGCCTGTAGGTATAAAGTGCTGTTACATAAGGTTATGTGGAGATGTTATAAATGATATATGATACGACCCAGGGCCAGAACTCCATGTATACTCTAATATTTATCAAAGATGAGCGAGTATAGTGTATTTCATGCTATTTCACCCTTAAAGGGGCACTCCGGCAAAAAATCTTTTTCTTTCAAATCAACTGGTTTCTGAAAGTTATATAGATTTGTAATTTACTTCTATTTAAAAAATCTCCAGTCTTCAAGTACTTACTAGCTGCTGTATGTCTTGCAGGAAGTGGTGTATTCTCTCCAGAGGAGACAGCAGAAAGGTCACAGGCTTAAATCATGGTGTGGTGAGCCCCCCGGATGGTGTTATATCGGAGGGACGGCCGGTCACTTGCTAGGTCTTGTAGTGTGAGGCCACTCCTGTGGTGGATGGGCGAGATACAGCCGGATCTTATTATATTGTCACATGACGCCAAGGCCGGGTGGGCACACAGGTGTGATGGCACGCCTTCTTTTAGTGGGTAAGGCCGGTTGTACCCTTTTCCACTGTGGTCAGTGTCCTGCCGGGTTGCTACCGGGTCCCTTGGGATAGTGTAGTCACAGGTGGCCAGAGCGTTGTAATGACCCTCCCGGACAGTAGGACCCCCCACCCACAGATATGGGAGATGTCCCAAGGTTGCGGTGTATACGCTGTGCAGGTGGTGATGAATAATCACAGACTCTGAGATAACGTTGAGCTGCTTTACTACTTGTATATACAGAAGAGCTTTCATATACACTTGACAAAGTTCCAATAGAGGCTTGAACATAGGACGACCAGATGCGTAGGATAAGTGCAGTGTAGGAGATAGTCGTGTCGGTGGAGTTACGCTGAGGTAGAGTAACAGAGAGGAGGATGCTGTGAGAGTCTCAACCCATGTTGTAATGTGCTCTGCCGGGATGTTGGAGGATAAAATAGAATACTTGTAGAGGAAGAACACCTGTGCCTGTGTATTGACCTTGGCTCTAGTCTTCACACCACCTTATGTCCACTAGTGTTGGTCAAACCGTACTAATGGGTGACACAGGCCCCAGACCTTGTTACCTGGGTTAAGCAGAATGCTGAGGATTCCCTGCTGACACCCGCGCTGCGAGATGGAGTTCATAGGCTTACTGCAACTTTGTTTCACCCGGATCAGTTCCTAGCTCTTTGTCTCTATAGTGGATACTGTCCTGCTCTGTGATTTCTCCTTGCAAGGGTTGAGGTTATCTGTTGGCTAGTCCTCTCCTAAGAGGTTTAACGCTGCATAGTGCTTTTTGTGGGTACTTGAAAGAAGGTTGGTAACAGTGTGCTGTCTTGCGTCCTACCCATGCGGGGTACTGGTTAAGACTGAACTTTGGGGACCCGGCAGAGGGCCAGGGCCCTGACAAGACCGCTGTGGAGAGATATCTAGCTTGCGTCCTTCCTCCACACTGTCCCGAACAGAAGCTTTTGCTCCTCCCCCACCCATGGGACTAACTTCTTCTACAGCGTGTAGGGTGCGCTGTGATTGGGTGAAAAGAGTGCAATAGAAGAACAGAGAGGAGAGGTCATAGAAAAGAAGAAATTCTACTGGTCTACAGATTTTGGTAACACATAAACACAATAACCCTTTGTGATCCTTCAGCTGTGCAGCTTCCATACACTAATACACAATACAGCGACATCTAGTGGTCAACTCTTAATACTACTTTCACCATAGTAAGACCACAAAAAGTACAGGCTTTTGTGAAGAGTGTATGTAATAGTAACACCCATAGTGGGACACCAGAATGGCAGGTGCAGGAGCAGGTGTAGAATCCTTCATAAATGTCCCCCTATATGTACAAACTGATGGACTTTTCCCTATTTCAATCTTTTTCTTTTCAATTTGACAAATATTTACCATTGAGTGATGAATTTCCAAACAATCCATGAAATCTATTTACTTTCCTGATTTATCTGTAGACCCTCTGTGTAACAATCACAAAGTAAAAGATGAATTTTTGTATTTTCCATATTCTCCATACAGCTGGGTCCAAATGGGTATTCTTAATGAATCATAGATTTAAGGGACAACATAAAACTGAGTGTGTAGATCCTTCTGAGGTAATCATATATAAAAGAGTCGTCCTATCTGAGGGGAATAACCCAGGGAAGCCACCAGGGCTCAGAAGTAGGTATCTTTGTATTCACTATCTGCACAGTTCCATTGTTTTCATGCTGCCAGGGCTTTTGTATTTACTATCTGCACAGTTCAGTTGTTTTCATGCTGCCAGGGCTTTTGTATTTACTATCTGCACAGTTCAGTTGTTTTCATGCTGCCAGGGCTTTTTTATTCACTATCTGCACAGTTCTGTTGTTTTCATGCTGCCAGGGCTTTTGTTTTCACTATCTGCAAAGTTCTGTTGTTTTCATGGTGCCAGTGCTTTTTTATTCACTATCTGCACAGTTCTGTTGTTTTCATGCTGCCAGGGCTTTTGTTTTCACTATCTGCACAGTTCTGTTGTTTTCATGCTGCCAGGGCTTTTTTATTCACTATCTGCACAGTTCTGTTGTTTTCATGCTGCCAGGGCTTTTGTTTTCACTATCTGCACAGTTCTGTTGTTTTCATGCTGCCAGGGCTTTTGTATTCACTATCTGCACAGTTCCATTGTTTTCATGCTGCCAGGGCTTTTGTATTTACTATCTGCACAGTTCAGTTGTTTTCATGCTGCCAGGGCTTTTGTATTCACTATCTGCACAGTTCTGTTGTTTTTATGCTACCAGGGCTTTGCTGTGGCAAAGATTTTGGATGTAAAATACTATAGTCCACGTGATTCTTGTTTCCTCTCTCAGGCATTGCCTATATTTACTGAATGCTTCTCTATTACAAGGTATATGGCTGACCACTGTAAATGCTTCTGATCTTCACATGCAACATAGATTTACTAGTGAGACACTGATCTGCTACTCACTGACATTGCACCATGCTGCTACCAAGCATGAGAAACACAATCCCTACAATAGGATGCCGGCATGCCCTCCAATCAGTAGCGAAATTTGATGGGGGGCAGAGGGGGCGGCCGCCCCCGGGCCCACTCTGGCAGGGGCCCACTGTGATCTCCAGAGATTATAATTTGACGCCACTGCCCGCCGCTGTCCGCCGCTGCCCGCCGCTGTCCGCCGCCGCCTGCCGCTGTCCGCCGCTGCCCGCCATTGGATGGGTGAGTGCAGCCCCCCCCCTCTGTTACCGGCAGCCCGATGCAGCCCGGCCCCGGAGGCTCACAGCTCCAGCCCCGCGGCGCCTGCATCCCTCTCCTCTCCTGCTCGTCGGCAGACGTGTGACGTCATCCGTTGCTGCCCGCCCGAGCAGGAGGGGAGAGAGATGCAGGCGCCGCGGGTCTGGAGCTGTGAGCCTCCGGGGCCGGGCTGCATCGGGCTGCCGGTAACAGAATATGTAAGCAGCTAACGGCACCGGACCAGAGAGGAACAGAGAGGACTTGCTGGATCCACCAGAGGTGAGTATACTTTTGTTTTTTTGTTTTTTACATGAATGCTCATGTGGGAGCTTCACTTGGGGCCTATAACATGTGGTTACAGAGGGGGTCCTATACTATGTGGGGGCTGTACAGGGGAAAAATGCAATGTGGGGGGCTACAGAGGGATGCTTTTACTGTGTGGGGGGCTTCAGGGGGGGATAATATGTTGTGATTATTCTATGTGGGGGCTGGCTGCACAGGGACCTATACTATGTGGGGGGGGGGCTACACTGGGGGGGGGGGGGGATAATATGTTATGGCTATACTATCGGGGGAGGGAAATATGTGGGGGCTGGCTACACAGTGAGTGACATCCCCGTATACTGTGCATATACTGAGTGACATCCCTGTATACTGTGCATATACTGAGTGACATCCCCCTATACTGTGCATATACTGAGTGACATCCCCCTATACTGTGCATATAGTGAGTGACATCCTCCTATACTGTGCATATAGTGAGTGACATCCCCGTATACTGTGCATATACTGAGTGACATCCCCCTATACTGTGCATATAGTGAGTGACATCCCCGTATACTGTGCATATACTGAGTGACATCCCTGTACACTGTGCATATAGTGAGTGACATCCTCCTATACTGTGCATATAGTGAGTGACATCCCTGTATACTGTGCATATACTGAGTGACATCCCCCTATACTGTGCATATACTGAGTGACATCCCTGTATACTGTGCATATACTGAGTGACATCCCTGTATACTGTGCATATACTGAGTGACATCCCTGTATACTGTGCATATACTGAGTGACATCCCTGTATACTGTGCATATAGTGAGTGACATCCCTGTATACTGTGCATATACTGAGTGACATCCCCGTATACTGTGCATATAGTGAGTGACATCCCTGTATACTGTGCATATACTGAGTGACATCCCTGTATACTGTGCATATAGTGAGTGACATCCCTGTATACTGTGCATATACTGAGTGACATCCCTGTATACTGTGCATATAGTGAGTGACATCCTTGTATACTGTGCATATAGTGACATCCCCGTATACTGTGCATATACTGAGTGACATCCCTGTATGTTGTGACTTTACTATGTGGGGGCTGGCTACACAGGGACCTATACTATTTGGGGGATACAAGAAGGGGGGAATAATATGTTGTGGCTATACTATGCGGGGGCTACAAAGGGGGATATACTATGGGCGCTACACAGGGGGAAGGGCTATACTATGTGGGGGGCCTATATTATGTGGGACTGCACAGGGCATCTATATTATGTGTGGGGGGCTATATGCCTGACTACTATTTGGAGGCACATATTGGGCCTGACTGCTTATGTGGAAGCACAGAGGGGGCACTGTTACTGTGTAAAGCAATGGGGAATATAAGGTTATAATGAGGTATAAGGTTAGGATGATGCTAGAACGTGGAGCCTAAAGTGTTTGTCTCGCAGATTCTGGGGAGACGAGTCATGGCTGGAGAAATCTTCATGATGGGATGAGCCAGATGAAAAGAAAAGGAAAAAACAGACAGCTTTCACTACCAAGAACGTCACTTATGATTCATGTAGGAAGACGCCTCCTGTAAGTCACTGGAAGTAACTGCACAATCATGCATAATCACTTTTTTGGTGCATTCACACGTACAGGATCTGCAGCAGATTTGATATCGGGTTCCGTCATTGATTAATAGAACAGGAAAAGAGTTGTCAGCTCACCCACTCAGTCTTGCTTCACCTGATGTGTGGATCTCCGTGATGTGGAAGCTCGCGGGTACTAATATTGGAGACCGCAGCCCGAATCATCCATGATAAGAAAAAATGTGTTCATCCGCAGCTTCATAAAATTCAATGGCTTTATTCAACGTCACAAAACATAAAATAACAGGTGATTTAAAAGACACGCCGACGCGTTGCAGGGTGAGAACCCCTTAATCATGGGGATGATTAAGGGGTTCTCACCCTGCAACGCGTCGGCGTGTCTTTTAAATCACCTGTTATTTTATGTTTTGTGACGTTGAATAAAGCCATTGAATTTTATGAAGCTGCAGATGAACACATTTTTTCCGTCATTGAGTAACAAAGCTATCTGCAGCATCAAATCTGGTGCATATCCTTTATGTGTGAACACACTCTTAAAGGGGTAGTTCACCCAAAAAATTTTTCTTTCAAATCAACTGCTGCCATGAAGTGCCAGAGATTTGTTAGTTACTTCTATTAAAAAATCTCAAGCCTTCCAGTACTTATCAGCTGCTGTATGCCCAACAGGAAGTTGTATTATTTCCAGTCTGGAGAGCAGGAGATGTTTTCTATGGGGATTTGCTGCTGCTCTGGACATTTCCTGACATGGACAGAGGAGGCAACAGAGAGCACTTTGTCAGACAGGAAAGAAAACACCACTTCGTGCTGGACACACAGCAGCTGATAAGTACTGGAAGACTTAAGATTTTTTAATAGAAGTGAATTACAAATCTCTGGCACTTCATGGCACCAGTTGATTTGAAAGAAATTATTTTTTGGTGGACTGCCCCTTTAAGGTCTGTAGATCCTTTGTATAGCTGGATCTCTACCTCTATTTGGTCACTGCTAGAGATGAGTGACCTTACAGTAAGTTCAGGTTCACATGAACCCAAATTCTCTGAACTTCATCTCTAGTCAATGCTGAGGTAGAATATTGCATTTTATATACTGGTGCTATAAAGGGAATATTATTTATAGACAGTACAGCAGTATTATCCAGTCACTGTATGGTGATGACGGCAGTGGTCATGGTATTATTTGTCCTGTGTATACTCCTTTTATTGGTATTACTTGTGTTCGTGTAGTGGATTTTATTCAGTGACAGTATAGTGGTATTAGTCATGTTGTTGTAATGATGGTAGTGGCCATAGTGTTGAGGTATTATCTGTTACTTGTATACTGTAATAATGGTAGTATCAGTCTCTTTATAATAGATTGGCCAGTAACAGTAATGATGATATTCGCTTCCTGTATACTGGTGTTTTTTGGTAACTATAATAGCTATTTAGAGATATACAGTATTATCATGCATAGAAAATTGTCTTACCAGTGCTAACATTATACAGGAAATGTGTAATATTATTTTACATATCCTAACAAATTTCCCTAGGACCCTACTTATATATATTATCACTGCTGTAACCTGTTGTTGCATAATAGATAGATAGATAGATAGATAGATAGATAGATAGATAGATAGGAGATAGATAGATAGATAGATAGATAGATAGATAGATAGATAGATAGATAGGAGATAGATAGATACAGTAGATAGATAGATAGATAGGAGATAGATAGATAGATAGATAGATAGGAGATAGATAGATACAGTAGATAGATAGATAGATAGATAGATAGATAGATAGATAGAAGATAGATAGATAGATAGATAGGAGATAGATAGATAGGAGATAGATAGATAGATAGATAGATAGATAGATAGATAGATAGATAGATAGATAGGAGATAGATAGATAGATAGATAGATAGGAGATAGATAGGAGATGGATAGATAGATAGATAGATAGATAGATAGATAGATAGATAGATAGATAGATAGATAGATAGATAGATAGGAGATAGATAGGAGATAGATAGATAGATAGATAGATAGGAGATAGATAGATAGGAGATAGATAGATAGGAGATAGATAGGAGATAGATAGATAGATAGGAGATAGATAGATAGATAGATAGATAGATAGATAGGAGATAGATAGATAGATAGATAGATAGATAGATAGGAGATAGATAGATACATAGATAGGAGATAGATAGGAGATAGATAGATAGGAGATAGATAGATAGATAGATAGATAGATAGATAGATAGATAGATAGGAGATAGATAGATAGATAGATAGATAGATAGATAGATAGATAGATAGATAGGAGATAGATAGGAGATAGATAGATAGATAGATAGATAGATAGGAGATAGATAGATAGGAGATAGATAGATAGATAGATAGATAGATAGATAGATAGGAGATAGATAGATAGGAGATAGATAGATAGATAGATAGATAGATAGATAGATAGATAGGAGATAGATAGATAGATAGATAGATAGATAGGAGATAGATAGATAGGAGATAGATAGATAGGAGATAGATAGGAGATAGATAGATAGATAGGAGATAGATAGATAGATAGATAGATAGATAGATAGATAGATAGATAGATAGGAGATAGATAGATAGATAGATAGATAGATAGATAGGAGATAGATAGATACATAGATAGGAGATAGATAGGAGATAGATAGATAGGAGATAGATAGATAGATAGATAGATAGATAGATAGATAGATAGATAGATAGATAGATAGGAGATAGATAGATAGATAGATAGATAGATAGGAGATAGATAGGAGATAGATAGATGGATAGATAGATAGATGATAGATAGATAGGAGATAGATAGATAGATAGATAGATAGATAGATAGATAGATAGGAGATAGATAGATAGATAGGAGATAGATAGATAGATAGATAGATAGATAGATAGATAGATAGATAGATAGGAGATAGATAGGAGATGGATAGACTTGGCACCATTTCTGTAAATAAAAATGAGTTGAAATACAACACAACACGACCTAAGTGTGTTATGGTATGTGGGCTGGAGGGGTGTGAGTGCCAGGGCTGATTTTCAGTCCCAGTCCGGCCCTGCCCCCCCATGTCACTCCGCCGCGGCCGCCGCCATCTTAAGCTGATCGGGTGCACTGAGGTTGCGTATGGCCTCAGCGCACCACTGCTGGTACGTGCGCCGCCCACCTGTCAATCACCTCCGGCGCGGCGCTGTCCCTCTGGGTTCCGTCTCCCGCGCTCGCACCAGGTCAGTCACTTGCTGAACAGCATAGGAGCCGGACGGCCGCCTATGACTGCTGCTGCTGCACACAGAACAGGGGAAGGCCGACCTGGACATGTGGAAAACGGGGTGAGGCTGGACATGTGGAAAACAGAGGTGTGCTGGACATGTGGAAAAGGGGGGGTGGTGCTGGACATGTGGAAAAGGGGGGTGGGGTGCTGGACATGTGGAAAAGGGGGGGAGCTGGAAATGTGGAAAAGGGGGGGTGCTGAACATGTGGAAAAGGGGGGGTGCTGAACATGTGGAAAAGGGGGGGTGGTGCTGGACATGTGGAAAAGGGGGGGTGGTGCTGGACATGTGGAAAAGGGGGGTGGGGTGCTGGACATGTGGAAAAGGGGGGGAGCTGGACATGTGGAAAAGGGGGGGTGCTGAACATGTGGAAAAGGGGGGGTGCTGAACATGTGGAAAAGGGGGGAGCTGGACATGTGGAAACAGGGGGAGCTGGACATGTGGAAACTGGGGGAGCTGAACATGTGTAAACTGGGGGAGCTGGACATGTGGAAACAGGGGGAGCTGGACATGTGGACATAGGGGGAGCTGGACATGTGGAAACTGGGGGAGCTGGACATGTGTAAACTGGGGGAGCTGGACATGTGGACATAGGGGGAGCTGGACATGTGGAAACTGGGGGAGCTGGACATGTGTAAACTGGGGGAGCTGCACATGTGGAAACAGGGGGAGCTGGACATGTGGAAACAGGGGGGGCTGGACATGTGGAAACTGGGGGAGCTGGACATGTGGAAACAGGGGGAGCTGGACATGTGGAAACAGGGGGAGCTGGACATGTGGAAACAGGGGGGGCTGGACATGTGGAAACTGGGGGAGCTGGACATGTGGAAACAGGGGGAGCTGGACATGTGGAAACAGGGGGAGCTGGACATGTGGAAACTGGGGGAGCTGGACATGTGGAAACTGGGGGAGCTGGACATGTGGAAACAGGGGGAGCTGGACATGTGGAAACTGGGGGAGCTGGACATGTGGAAACTGGGGGAGCTGGACATGTGGAAACAGGGGGAGCTGGACATGTGGAAACAGGGGGAGCTGGACATGTGGAAACAGGGGGAGCTGGACATGTGGAAACAGGGGGAGCTGGACATGTGGAAACAGGGGGAGCTGGACATGTGGAAACAGGGGGAGCTGGACATGTGGAAACATGTGGAAAGCAACCGAGCTTCAATACCACACACACACACACACACACACACACACACACACACACACAAGATAAAGACAGGGGTGGTGTTTTTTTTTTTCTAGAAGAGAGCAATCATGTTTTTCTTATCCTGAAGAACCTCTTTCATTTTATGTGTCTATATATGTAAATGTAGAAGCCTCTAACACTGCTCTTTATCTTAATTCACTATGAGTAATGGAGCAGAATATACCCTTTATTATTTAGAAAGCATTGTTGTTAAGTGAGGTTCCCTTTGGGTAACATAATCGGTTGGGGGCCCACTCAGACTTGCTCGCCCCCCCTAGGCTGAACCCCTAGCTACGCCCCTGCCTCCAATACTAAAGGGTTTCCAGCCAGGGTACATGAGGTCTCACAAATAGAGGAAGAACCCTAGGACATGATTGTGGGAATGCTCAGCTGCAGACAATACATTAGGAGACGCCTCTTTTTTACCCGTATGACAGTCTGTAGCGTTCCCTAACTCTATCAGCAGTATCATAGGGGTTTTTAATCCCAGGAACAAACTAAAGTAACTTACCGAGCATACAGAACATTGCATCCATCTGTAGAGTCAGTCAGTTCCCTAGGAAAGAAAAGAAAGAAAAACTTACTAAGAAACAAGTGCAGTTTTATAAACTTACATCACAAGTCCGGAAAATGCCTAAGGGTAAGAGGTGTTCTCACAGGTATATACTGTACATTGGGTGTGTAATCAAAAAAAGATGCCAAGGGATATTGCAATGTACGGCAACGGACCCATTCACTTTAATGGCCAAAACATAGTCCGCCAGGGAAATCAGGAAGTTTGCATTTAGTAAACCAGGCAACTAAGCCTACAGGTATAACAACAATTTTTTTTCACCTGTTTTTTTTTTTTTTTTTTTTTACACGGTTTTATTTTCACTTAATTATTTCACAGTGTATTCACATAACGGTAAGGGAAATGCTGTCATCTACGTCCGCGAGTGGTAGAGCCGCTATCATTTCCACTGTGCCCATGGATAAAGCCGCCTCCAATATAATAGATTGTTTGAACAGTTTCCCGGCATCGGTATCAGTGAGATATATGTGACATATAAAACGGTTCTCAGTTTACCAAACACGTGAACATAATTGAAGGAAAATTCCCGACATTAGTAAGTGCAGCCGAGGCCTTTATGACGCTGAATTATAAGAAGCTAGCCGGCAGTATTCTGCTCCATTCTCATCCTCAGGAGCCTCATTCCCACACGTTCTGCATCTGACACCCGACCGGCTTCATTTACAGAACTAATTAGAACTTGGCTTTGACAGAAACTTCACGCTCTCTCACTTGGCGTTCCTGGTAATGACTTTCCTGTATGGCGGAGTTACTTACCACTTCTTACGGCTAATGCTCGCTCTGTGTGAGATCCTCTAATTTGTTTCCTCTAGTTGGAGGCTGCCAGCATGTGTGAATGGAGTGCAAGCATTCACCGAGAGGGGAGAGGCAAACGCTCAGTGCAACATGCTTATAACTCAGCAATAAAACAACGTCCTCATAGAGATCATGTAAATGGCGCAACAATGCCCTCTAATGCGTATAATGGAATATAATGTGCCGCATGCATCAGAGCTCTCCTGACCGGATCAGCCGCCGGCAGCTCAGGGCTCAGAAGTATAAAAAGAGCTTCATATTGGTTTGTGAAATAAGCAAAACTGACATCATTCAGTTCCCCTTTAAACAAATATTCTAAAAAATTACAAGATTCTATTTTCACATGGAATATCCAGTTTTAGATGATTGTGGGGGGGGGATTATAATTTTTTTATTATTATTGTTTTAGCACAAAGCCGCAACATAAACTATGGAAACAGTGAAGACTTTCTGAATATATTGTATGCAGCGACCGTGCACCGGAAAATAGAAAACTATGCAGGTAAAAAATTGAAAGCGCTGATATCGTGGGAACAATTTAACCTCAATTGTGATGTCTTTTTACATTGATATGACAGTATACTCCACAGAGCAACAAAAAGAAAATCCAGGAAGTGAGCGGCATAAAATACAACAGACTAGAGCGCTATTACCTGACACTGGCTTCAATTATTTAACTAAATAACAGTATTCATTACAGCGACGCTCAGGTTACAACCCTTGTAGATGTCATGACCGCACATATGAGGACTGCGCTTATAAACAGAACAGGCCAAAATAATATATGAAATCTGTCGCTATTATTTTAGTGTATTATCTTTGTGGGCTCCAGAATGGTTTCCAGTTGGCAGCCAGATTCATCAGGTTACAGGCACGGAGACAGAAGTGGCACATGGAGACTGGAACCTGGTCTCCTCTACTGGGTTTGGTTCAAAGCCCACTAGTAGGGCAGCAGTGCGGGTCAGGTCCGTTAGGGTCTTACATACGGTAGATGGGCACTATATACAGGTAAACCACATGGTCCAATTAGTCACTGATGTTATTACCCTTTAAGGTTTGTGAATCCTTTATTGAACACGTAATCCGGAGAATAATATGTAAGTAGAATAGTAGAATGTTCCGGTACGCTGCGGGTTTGGAGATCTCATCTACAGAGGTTCCTGTTGTATCGGCCGTCATGTCCCATATTGTGTTATACTCCAATAATTCAGTCCTGACTGCAAAGAATTAATTTTCCTTCCTGGTAAAAGAGTTAATATTAATGAAAGCTCCAACGTCTTCCCACGCCGGACTCTATAGGTGAGTGGCAGCGGCGGCGGCTTTGGATTGTGGTTTCTTATCTTCTAATACAGACGCTGTTAATTCCCACATAAAATGCTCAACGTATAATAATCCTTCACAGATCCATTTAAGAGAAAAGGCAACGAGAATTATTGATAAAATACACCGATTCCCTTATATTATTATTACATAGAAAGTGTTTATGCCAGCAGGAAACCCCAAGGTAGTAAGCACAGAAGAAAGGAGGGTTACCTGCCGAGTGTGTATGGCTGCCGCCGGGATTTATACTTAGTTATCAGCTGCTGTATGTTCTGCAGGAAGTGGTGTATTCTCTCCAGTCTGACACAGTGCTCTCTGCTGCCACCTCTGTCCATGTCAGGAACTGTCCAGAGCAGGAGAGGTTTTCTATGGGGATTTGCTGCTGCTCTTGACAGTTCCTGACATGGACAGAGGTGGCAGCAGAGAGCACTGTGTCAGACTGGAGAGAATACACCACTTCCTGCAGGACATACAGCAGCTGATAAGTACTGGAAGACTGGAGATTTTTTTTAATACAATTAAATTACAAATCTCTGGCACTTTTTGGCACCAGTTGATTTGAAAGAAAAAAAGGTGAACAATTTCTTTAACCAGACCCAGAAAGCACAGAGCTGCGCTCCCCACCTCCCAGCTTACTGCTCTGTCCTGCTCATTGCAGAAGATGGGCTCCATTGTAAGTCTTCTTTAATGAGATGGATAGAGAAGCCGGGGAGTGAACTGCACAGCAGCGCTCTTCTCTCTGTATGAAGAGGACTGGAGTGTTACACTGCTAATTATCTAAAATCCAATCAAAGTTTAACATGATTACAATGATACAACATATTACAGACATGGGGGGGGGGGGGGGGGGGTGTTCTAAATTATCAGTGGAAGAATTGCACAAAATCTTTGGGCACGTCTTGTTTTTACGCCTTTTTTTGTGTAATGTGCGAGTACAACTTTTTTTATGCAAAGATGGCGCCCACACAAAATCATTGATTAATATGTCATAGTTGTCACACAGAGGGTTGTTGGGTGATTGATACATATAGTCATGTAATTCTGTATAGATAAAAGTCCCACATTATGTATATAAATCCGGCCTCACACTCACTATTCCCATGAGATAGAAGCTTAAAAATGTAACAAAATGCCACTCAAAGAAGAGTATAAAAAATTCAAATATTCCCACACGGCAGCAACTGATCGGCCTTGTAGAAGACAACACATCCCATCCAGAGTCCATCTAACAGCCGGCATTATGTCATAGAATCAATAGACGGTTAGAAATACACACAATAATCTGCAGAAAGGAATCTTACCCCCCCCCCCCCAAAAAAAGAAAAAAAGAAGAAAAACTACCAACAAGTACGTATGAAAAAAATATATTCATAAACCTATTGTTCATTTCATTAAGAATTTAAAATATTTGTTTTATACAATCATAAAAATTATTTTCAAAAGGTCATCCGGGTTATCGGAGTGTACAGTACTTTTATTGTGCCAGATAACCTTTATTAGCCTTATGAAAACTTGTGGGAACTTTATTCCAATACAACATGCTCCCGGAGTCATCCCGGTTTAGTACTTAAAGGGAATATGTCTCTAGGTTTATTCCACCTTCAATGAGGGCAGCATAAATTAGTGACAGAAATGCTGAACAGATCGGTGTATTACTTCCATCATTCTGTTCAGCCGTTCTCCTAATATGCAGGAGAATAGGATTCTTGCCACACCCCTCCCCCCGCCCTCCAGCTGCTGATTGACAGGTGACTGCCTATACACAGCATGGATAGATAACTGCTAATCAGCAGCTGGTGGGTGGCGTTTCATGCTTATGAATATCCAGGACTACTGAGCTCATGCACATAATGGAGAGGACTACTTATTGTCCATGTTATTCAGAAGGAGATCTCTGGATCAGCTGCACAGAACAATGTAAGTGATCCATCATCCTCTTCAGCTTCTCTATCACTGGTTTATGCTACCCTGAGATAGGACGGCATATATCTACTGACAAAGTCTCTTTGAATCTATGTCCACCATGTTAGACACAATTATTAAGTATCTCCAACACTGACATCATTTTGGTAATTATTAACAAAGAGCACATGATAGTCCGGTCATCCTGTGCACGGCTGATTTATCAGAATGTTCTGGAACTATGTTGTGGATAAGCGGCAGTGAACTATCCTATGATACAGGCCGCTATAGAGCTGATTAATAAATACGCCCCTATGTGCCGCGAGCAGCTTGGATTTATAATTCTCTCTACATAGGATGATAGATAAGAGGATTAGATCACATGTGAGTAGCTTTGGCTTTTAGTAAGATCATGTGGGTTTTAGAATGTGATTTATCGTGAGTTCTAGAAGTCAAAGAACTGAAACAGTAATAACCATTAGGATGCCATTCTGCCATTCTGCCCGCCCACCTTCCCAGTTACTGGTCTATGGGCTTTGTCTGGCATTGCGTCTCACAGTAAGGGCCCTATTACACGAGATGATTATCATGTGACTTATCGTTATATTGTTTGAATTTAAACAATAATCATTTTGTGTAAATGCAGCAACGATCAAACGACCAATGAGAGATCAGTCATCATTTGTTTGATGCCGACACCAAAACTATCGTTAAAGGAGTCCAGAGAAATTTTTTATTAAAGTATTGTACTGCCCCCTAAAAGTTATACAAATCCCCAATATAGACTTATTACAGGAAATGCTTATAAAGAGCTTTTTTCCCTTCACTTACTACTGCATCAAGGCTTCACTTCCTAGATAAACATGGTGATGTCACTTCCTGGATAACATGGTGATGTCACTTCCTGGATAAACATGGTGATGTCACTTCCTGGATAATATGGTGATGTCACTTCCTGGATAACATGGTGATGTCACTTCCTGGATAATATGGTGATGTCACTTCCTGGATAAACATGGTGATGTCACTTCCTGGATAATATGGTGATGTCACTTCCTGGATAACATGGTGATGTCACTTCCTGGATAACATGGTTATGTCAAAACCCGACTCCCAGAGCTGTGCGGGCTGTGGCTGCTGGAGAGGATGATGGCAGGGGGATCCTCAGTGTCCCTTCAGTGCCCTGTGTGCCTCAGTGTCCCCCTGCCATCATTCTCTCCAGCAGCCACAGCCTGCACAGCTCTGGGAGTCGGGTTGTGACATCACCATGTTATCCAGGAAGTGACGTCCCCATGTTATCCAGGAAGTGATATCACCATGTTACCCAGGAAGTGACATCACCGTGTTACCCAGGAAGTGACATCACCGTGTTACCCAGGAAGTGACATCACCGTGTTACCCAGGAAGTGACATCACCGTGTTATCCAGGAAGTGACATCACCATGTTATCCAGGAAGTGACATCACCATGTTATCCAGGAAGTGACATCACCATGTTATCCAGGAAGTGACATCCCCATGTTATCCAGGAAGTGACATCACCATGTTATACAGGAAGTGAAGCCTTGATGCAGTAGGAAGTGCAGGGAAAAAAGCACTTATTGTGCATTTCCTATAATAAGTGTATATTGGGGATTTGTATAACTTTTAGGGGGCAATACAATACTTTAATAAAAAAATTTCACCGGACTTCTCCTTTAATCGTTCAGTGTACTGTAATTCCACATCTTCATTTGCTGGGATCAGATGGAGTAACCCATCATAGTAAACAACTATTGTTCTGGGTAATATGGGGGACAGTTTCAGGTTAAAGATAAACAAACAATCTCGTTTGCCATTGTTTATTGTTAATCGATAAAAATCACTTCATCTAATTGGACCCTTAACAGGAAACCTGCCTACAGACAATACAACAAATAGCTACATTTTGACTAGTAATGGCCCTAGTTCACGGGTCGTCTAGAGGAGCAAACGAGCGCTCTCAGCGCTAGTTTGCTCCTCGTTCCCCGCTCGCTGCCACCGCTATTCACTGAAAAAACAACGCGGCTGCAGCAAGCGGGTGAGGGGCTGCCTGGGTGATCGCTGATCGTTCGGGCAGCCCATAGGATACAGCAGCGTCTGCTGCCGATGCTCCTATTCAACGGAGCGACGGTAGAAGTTTTTCAACATTTTGAAAAACAAGTGACTGCAACGATCAGCCGACATGAACGATGTCGGCTGATCGTTGCACTCTATTCCACGGGACAATTATCGTCTGT
The DNA here is from genome assembly GCF_027789765.1 of Dendropsophus ebraccatus. Taxonomy (NCBI): domain Eukaryota; kingdom Metazoa; phylum Chordata; class Amphibia; order Anura; family Hylidae; genus Dendropsophus; species Dendropsophus ebraccatus. Next base: position 146,962,380 of record NC_091460.1, on the reverse strand, counting down.
AGCGGCCGACAGCGGCCGAATACGGACGATAATCGTTCCGTGGAATAGGGCCTTAACACAGCCTAAATCTCTCCAGAAATGGCTGATAACAGAGAACAGCAGTAGACGAGCGCAATATATATCCGGCAGGGTCAGGACCTTTACGGAAACCTTCCCGAGCACTTATGTGCCAAATTTGTGGTCAAATTGTTCAGGTGTTTAAATGGCTATAAAGCACAGGCTGTAATAACGGCTGATAACAGGGAACACAAGAGAGCAAGTACTGTGTGCAGAAGAGGTCGGGAGCTTGCAAAAACCTTTCCTGGACACCTAGGGGGACATTTAGGAAGTCCGGCATTTTGTGTCCCCGCAGCACCGAGACTCTGAAAAGATATGTAAAGACCCTCCAAGCACCTCCAAGCACACCGGAGCCCCTTCAAGCACACCGGAGCTCCTCCACGCACACTGGAGCCCCTCCACCCACACCGGAGCCCCTCCAAGCACACCGGAGCCCCTCCACGCACACCGGAGCCCCTCAACGCACACCGGAGCCCCTCAACGCACACCGGAGCCCCTCAACGCACACCGGAGCCCCTCAACGCACACCGGAGCCCCTCCACGCACACCGGAGCCCCTCCACGCACACCGGAGCCCCTCAACGCACACCGGAGCCCCTCAACGCACACCGGAGCCCCTCAACTCACACCGGAGCCCCTCCACGCACACCGGAGCCCCTCCACGCACACCGGAGCCCCTCCACGCACACTGGAGCCCCTCCACCCACACCGGAGCCCCTCCAAGCACACTGGAGCCCCTCCAAGCACACCGGAGCCCCTCCACGTACACCGGAGCCCCTCCAAGCACACCGGAGCCCCTCCACGCACACCGGAGCCCCTCAACGCACACCGGAGCCCCTCCACGCACACAGTGAAGCTCAGAGCTGGCGGAGTTTTCAATTACATTTTTGAAGCAGAAAAGTATTAAATGGCGCACACACTTATACTTTGCCATTGTGTATCTCTACAGAATAAGCTACAAAAACATTTCTCGAGATCTTAACCGAGGTCTCTGCCACACGTCTAATGTGTATGATCAGCGTTACAGTACCTGATCTCTGGGACACATCTAATGTGTATGATCAGCGTTACAGTACCTGATCTCTGCCACACGTCTAATGTGTATGATCAGCGTTACAGTACCTGATCTCTGGGACACATTGAATGTGTATGATCAGCGTTACAGTACCTGATCTCTGCCACACGTCTAATGTGTATGATCAGCGTTACAGCACCTGACCTCTGGGACACGTCCAATGTGTATGATCAGCGTTACAGTACCTGATCTCTGCCACACGTCTAATGTGTATGATCAGCGTTACAGTACCTGATCTCTGGGACACATCTAATGTGTATGATCAGCGTTACAGTACCTGATCTCTGGGACACGTCTAATGTGTATGATCAGCGTTACAGTACCTGATCTCTGGGACACGTCTAATGTGTATGATCAGCGTTACAGTACCTGATCTCTGGGACACATCTAATGTGTATGATCAGCGTTACAGTACCTGATCTCTGCCACACGTCCAATGTGTATGATCAGCGTTACAGTACCTGATCTCTGACACACGTCTAATGTGTATGATCAGCGTTACAGTACCTGATCTCTGACACACATCTAATGTGTATGATCAGTGTTACAGTACCTGATCTCTGGGACACGTCTAATGTGTGTGATCAGCGTTACAGTACCTGATCTCTGACACACGTCTAATGTGTATGATCAGCGTTACAGTACCTGATCTCTGGGACACATCTAATGTGTATGATCAGCGTTACAGTACCTGATCTCTGGGACACATCTAATGTGTATGATCAGCGTTACAGTACCTGATCTGTCAGCAGAAACACCGCTCTGATTCTATAGAATTATTATCACAGTATAAAGGTTCGGATGTGCAGTGTAATAGGATGAATGAACCCTGAAAGACCAAGCGTGTATAGAAGAGCAGGGACGGTATACAGGACTAGGTCACATGTCATTGTGTTATGATACGACATTGGGGTGTGGGAGCCTGGAGCACAGGAGGTGGCCGGACGAGACACCCATCATTCTAGTCATTCTATTGACCTATTTATTTTGCTCAGACTATACAATCTCCATCATCAGGTCATAGAGTTGGTTTTGGTCTTAAACGCCTGGAAATCAACTAACTATATTGTGCACAGTGGGGCCCTTAAAGGGGTTCTCCAGTCTTTAAAAGTTGATGGACTATCCTCAGTGGGGGGGCTCTGACTCCCAGCATCTCAGCTGATCAGCAGTCTAAGGCGGCCACGGCCCTCAAGCATTGCCGTCTCATCACTGTATACCTCATCAGTAATTCTGATTGTACTATACTACTTGCAGCGGCAGTGTGAGCGTTAAAGGGATACTCCGGAGATTAACATGTAATTTTTTTCCATTTTAATAAAGTTAAATTACTTTACAAAATAACTTTATTAAAATAAATGTGTATTTAGACTATACAATAGATGGGAGAAGCTGACTGTAATATCGCTGTATTTAGCGGCCTCTGTACAACGAGCCGTGATTATTCCCTATTAGCAGAGCGAGGGGTTATAGTAATATTGGGGGGCAGCCCGTGTCCCCCCCTTACTGCTGCCACTCAATGTAAAATGTATTAATAAAAAAAAAAAGATGCATTTATTTTAATAAAGCAATGTATTAAAAAATTAAAAAAACATTCCACAGTGCAAACAGAAGATTCAGGAAATGTTTTTGAGATGGAGGTGGCAGAAGGTGTGGGGGGCGAGGGCTAGTGTGTGTGGGGGGGGGGGACATAATAAACTAGCGCTACTTACCTCTCCCTGTGCCCCCAAATCGCTGCATTATCTACCTATTCTGGTTTGAACCAGTATATGCCAGCTGGTGGTCTCCATACAGAAGCCATCCCGTGTCTAGGTCCTTTCCTGTAGGGATGTCTGCCCAGGCCCGGCTTTTAGGACTCATAACTGAGGCTCCACTGAGATTTTTGCATATTCATAGGAAAAGTCACAGCTCCTATGTGAACAATTTAGGGAATGCAGCGCTGTCAGGATGGACTCCAGAAGATACTCACCCACATTACTCCGTCAAAGGTAACGTCCAGATAAAAGAGTTTAAGTACAAAGTAAAGTTGTGTGTGTGCTCATGATGCTACTGTAAAAGGACAATTAAAAGCTATGGGTCTTAAAGGATGAGTAAGGGTTCTATTACACTGGCCGATGGAGGCCCGATCAATAATGTAAACGAGTACCAATCTGCTTTCACTCCCGACGCTGCGGCTGAAGCTGGACCGGGAGTGCGGAGAGGGCAGGAGGAGACCGGGAGCGCGGAGAGGGCAGGAGGAGACCGGGAGCGCGGAGAGGGCAGGAGGAGACCGGGAGCGCGGAGAGGGCAGGAGGAGACCGGGAGCGCGGAGAGGGCAGGAGGAGACCGGGAGCGCGGAGAGGGCAGGAGGAGACCGGGAGCGCGGAGAGGGCAGGAGGAGACCGGGAGCGCGGAGAGGGCAGGGGGAGACCGGGAGCGCGGAGAGGGCAGGAGGAGACCGGGAGCGCGGAGAGGGCAGGAGGAGACCGGGAGCGCGGAGAGGGCAGGAGGAGACCGGGAGCGCGGAGAGGGCAGGGGGAGACCGGGAGCGCGGAGAGGGCAGGAGAAGAGTGGGAGCGTGGGGAGAGGGCAGGAGAAGAACGTGAGTGCGGAGAGGGCAGTCGGAGACCGGGAGTGGGGAGAGAGCAGGAGGAGACCGGGAGCGTGGAGAGGGCAGCAGGAGATTGGGGAGAGGGTAGACGGACACCGGGATTGTGGAGAGGTAGGAAGAGACCGGGAGCACGCAGAGGGCAAGCAGGGAGCGCGGAGAGGGCAGGAGGAGACCGGGAGCGTGGAGAGGGAAGAAGGAGACCGGGAGTGTGGAAAGGGCAGGAGGAGACCGGGAGCGCGGAGAGGGCAGGAGGAGACCGGGAGCGCGGAGAGGGCAGGAGGAGACCGGGAGCGCGGAGAGGGCAGGAGGAGACCGGGAGCGCGGAGAGGGCAGGAGGAGACCGGGGCGCGGAGAGGGCAGGAGGAGACCGGGAGCGCGGAGAAGGCAGGAGGAGACTGGGAGCGCGGAGAGGGCAGGGGGAGACCGGGAGCGCGGAGAGGGCAGGAGAAGAGTGGGAGCGTGGGGAGAGGGCAGGAGAAGAACGTGAGTGCGGAGAGGGCAGGAGGAGACCGGGAGCGCGGAGAGGGCAGGAGGAGACCGGGAGCGAGAGGTAGCGTATATCAGTTTATTTATTAGCCATCAGCGGTGCATCCCTATTATAGTTATAAAGCATAGTTGGCGTTGATAAGTTTAGATCAGGACCAAAAGACACGATCAGCAGATGAACATTGATCGGCTGATTGTTGTCTCTATTACACGGAGAGATAATCATCTGAAATGGCCCGATTCGATCAGTTATCACTCTGTTTAATAGGGACCTTACTATAGAGAAGCCACGATGGAGAAAAGGAAATCGAGGACACTGTGTCGATGAGAGGTCTGTATTATAACTCAGTGTGTGCGGCTGAAGCAATGAAAGACTTATCGGTCTATGTACAATCATCTGTCAGCCCCAATGGCAGCAACAACATCTGGTGATTGAAGAACATACAATATTTATATCATCATGAAATAGTCTGGAACATCAATGTCTTCTTAGAACGGACCGACCACCCCAGAGCCCAGTCCTCAACATCACTGAATGTCTATGGAAATCAATGGATCAATAGAGGTGGAAGATGCGTCTGTGATCAGTAACTTCTCACATGACTGATGATATGTCACAAGTTCTTTGTACTGACCGTGCCTGTTTAATGTCCCGATACCTTCCAATATCTCCCACTTTCAGAAGACCAAACTCTTTGTCCCTTCTTGTTTAGGCCTCACACAACTATCTGTCAGATTCTGGAGCTCACTACCACAACCAGTCAGATGCTTCCCCTCCTTTGAGATCATGAAAAGCCACCAAAAAACTCACTTCTTTAGAAAAAGTCGACAACCAACAATAATCCTGCTTGAACTACACAACCAGGTGAACAACTTGTATTCTGAGCAAATGTCTTCTTACCCCTTCTGTTATACAACATAGAACATGAGGTTTTTTTATCACCTTAAAGGGGTAGTTTACGAAAACAATATTCTTTCAAATCAACTGGTGCCAGAAACGTCCAGAGATTTGTAATTTACTTCTATTAAAATATCTTCACTCTTGCAGTACTTATCAGCTGCTGTATGCCCTGCAGGAAGTGATGTATTATTTCCAGTCTCTCTGCTGCCACCTCTGTCCATGTCAGGAACTGTCCAGAGCAGCAGCAAATCCCCATAGAGAACCTCTCCTGCTCTGGACAGTTCCTGACATGGACAGAGGTGGCAGCAGAGAGCACTGTGTCAGACTGGAAAGAATACACTACTTCCTGCAGGACATACAGCAGCTGATAAATGCTGTAAGGCTTGTGACTTTTATAAAGAAGTAAATTACAAATCTCTGGCACTGATTTATGGTATGGTAGACTGAAAGTTCACCTGTTCCTGAAAAAACAAGAAATAACAGCGCTATACTGTATTTCTTAAAAGGTGAGGAGTAAAAAAAGAATAAAAATTGGTGCCTGGTCATTTAGGGCCGCATCATGAAAGAGTTAATGGAGCTTTTAGACAATGAATAATAATGATAAAAGAATAGAAATTAAATATTGGAAACTGAAGGAAGAAATTGTACTGGCTGCTTTAACTATAAAATAAAAGAAATCCTTCTTACTACTTACAGTTCTTCTATATAGCACTGTAATCATTTTTCACATCCAGATATATCCTCTTCCAACAGTATATAAAGTTATCGACCTAATATCGTTATTTGTCACATGGAAAACCTGAAAGGGGAACTCTTTTTTTTTCTTTCAAATCAACTGGTTTCAGAAAGTTATATAGATTTGTAATTTACTTCTATTGAAAAAAACTAAAGTCTTCCAGTACTTATCAGCTGCTGTATGCCCTGCAGGAAGTGATGTATTTTTTCCAGTCTCTCTGCTGCCACCTCTGTCCATGTCGGGAACTGTCCAGAGCAGGAGAGGTTTTCTATGGGGATTTGCTGCTGCTCCAGACAGAGTTTGTTTTTCAACCATTTCTAGGAAATGTCCCTAGAATGAATTCAATGAGGATCTGCACTGTATAACATTTGCATGCAGTTCTTTTGACCTGAGGTTTTCCCTATTCACGTCCTTACAGGCAGCCGTATTAACCTCTTATAGAACAAGCCCTTTTAGTCCCTTCTCAGCTTTCTGGAACTGATAGGTTTTTGTTTGCGCCTTTTATATGTCCTGAAACCTTTATCTTGTTTATGTCTGTTACCAAAGAGATATCAGCCCCATTGACTATAATCACAGCACTGGAAGGGTTAACTGCGGGGATGGGAGGTTTCTGCAGACATGGTGGCGGTGTCCCTGCAATCACCCCCACATAATAACATGACAAGCTATGACATCACAGTCTAAGGGGTTAATATGCTCATAGTATTCATATGCAAAACGTGAATTAATACAATATGGCGGCTGGTCTCTGCATTCTATATACAGCAGCGCACCCGCAGTGCCCGGACCTGATCTCATACTCAGTGATTTATCAGCACGGCCTGGATGGATTTTACTGCAGGTCCAGAAACAAACCGGTTCCCCCATGATGACCTATTAAATCAGCGGCTTATCCAGCCGGGGACTTGTTGACTGATTGAAGCCGCATCGCCTGAGAAAAAAGGCCGCATGTGGTCATGTGCCGGATTGTGCCATCTGTTTACTGCAGCGCTCGGCCCTGACAGACTCCATGTCTGATCCACATTCTATTTTATAAGTGAAAAGAGAAATTATAAGGCACAAAACTTTAGCATAAATGCGGCCGTCATTATTCCATCCGTGTTTAGTAATTTCCTATTGTAGGAATATGAACTGAGGACTGTGCTAGAAGGGGAGATGTACCCCGGATGTCCCCCTGCAGTAATACACTGGTGTAGTGCCGGGTTATTGTGGTTTATTTGAACCCCTAAGGGATGCAGCTTTTTGGGGCCTTAAAGGGGTGTATTATTGGGTCGCACCCCTGGCTGGGTTCACACTGCTGTTTTTCATCCCTTAAACTGTAACCGTTTTTGAACTTTTAATTTTAATCATTTTGTGTACGCAAAAAAATTGATCAATTTCTGTCGTATGTTTTGTTTTTAGAGTTGTGGTCTGCGCCTATCAGGCACTTGCTGTTTTGTTCCTTTTTTTTTTTAAATATTGGAGAATGTAAAAAATTTTTGAAAAATTATCAAGTTCTGTTTTGTTTTTTTGTTTTTTTTAAAAACTGCATGCATTGAAATTGAAATTTCTGCACGTGTTCCGTAGCGGGAGCATACCCTAACAGGCCTCACCAGCCATGACTTTGTTTCTTCCCCGGCTTTTCTGGCTCCATTGCTGGGCTCTGCTGTCCTCCGCTCCCCGTCCCCTGGCAGCTTTCTGGTCTGAGCGGGGACCCGGGTTGTGACATATCAGGCCCGCTCAGCCAATCAGCAGCCAAGATGGGGCCGGAACCCAGACAGAGAACAACAGACCCCAGCGCTGGAGCCGGGGGAAGGGGGGAAGGTGCATGTTGTTCTGTTCGGTCACCTCCTCCCCGACTCTTTTGAAAAAATGCCCGGCGCCGGACTTCCCCTTTAACCCTCTTACAGCAAGTTGTTGTCAGATTTAAGTGATATTGCAGACGCATAGGTCTGCCTCATACACAGAATTATTAATAGCCCCAAACATAGGTGTAGTCTGCAGAAAACAAGTCCGTCAGGTGTTTCCACCTCTGGGATCTGCGCTGGTTATTCCACCTATGGGAACAAAGACCAAGCTGCACAAGTGTCACCTGCATCCACCAGTGACAAGCATGTCTGATGTGGTAAACAAGAGAACGTCCCTCGGGTACTCGGCTTCACGTCTCCTTGGTGATGTTTCCTTTACTGTCGTAACCGAGTTTATTCTACAAGTGTTTGTTAATGAAATCTGAATGCGGGGAATTTTTTTTTCCCACCGTTTTCTTGTCTTTTTATTGTTTGGTGTTTTTTACCTCCCGTTGCCCAATTTGCCCTAAGAGACTCAGGCGCTGTCTTATTGTGTTGGCTTTTTGGCCTATGTGATGCAGTTCTTATTTACATGTATAGAACGTCCTTTGTAACGTTACGAGATAAATTGGTACAAATCTCTTCCAGACTATGAGCAATGGTCGGTTTCTGTCTTCAGAGGTAGAAAAACTGAAAATCGCCCGACTGACGGCCGTAACAAAGGGAGAAGAGCGTTACAGTACAAATTGTTATATTAACAGTAAAATAATATTGACAAATACTATCTTAATGTTACGTTATTCTTTTACCATGTTTCTTATGTTTACAGACATTTGCTGATAATGATTGATCGGCTTCCTTCTGAATGTCTTTGATACACCCCCCCCCCCTCCCCCCAGGTATGTCAGCTGACTACAAGCTTTATATCTGGCTATAAGCCCTAGCCCGCCCCTATATCGATGATCCCGCCCCCCATAGCGCCAGCGGATTGGTGCTATGGGGGCGGTCAGTGCTTCTAATGGTCACACTGGACTGTGGATAAAACTACTAACTTCATCAGAACGGCCCCAATGAGGAAGGTAACGGCCGTACTATAAAAGACATAGCATCCTCTACGGTGTCTTCTGTGCAATAGGGACAGATCAGCGAGTTAGATTCCTCAGTTCCCCTTTAAAACCAATTCTTATGTGTTGATATATGAAAAAGTTCCCCTCGCCCCTTTACCTGTCCGTCCAACCAGGATCATGTGAATTAAACCATCAGACTATAATAATAATGCTGCAGCAATAAATAACCTTGTAAAACCACATTGATTCCTGATCTTACGAGTTATATAGTAGTAGTAGTAGTCCTCCTATGGTAATGTGTGTACACGACCTTCTAGCGTGACCTCTGTGGTCAGTGTGCGGCATGTGACAGCTGTTATCAGACTATGAGGTGAGCGTGCACCTGGAAGAATGCTAAAGTCCATAGCAGCGAGTTACACGGCCATTAGTCGTGCTGCCCGCTCATAGTTTCACGGCCATTAGTCGTGCTGCCCGCTCATAGTTACACGGCCATTAGTCGTGCTGCCCGCTCATAGTTACACGTACAAGCGGCAACTGGTGAAGGTTATTTCTAGCAGAGTTTGGTGTTTCTCCAAGCAGCAGTACTACTGTATGAGATTCTCATAGTGAAATCTGTTGTCATACTGATTTCTATTAAAGTCTATGGCACTCCATTCCCGTAGCAGAATAAATTTTTGCTTCAAGAATATTGTGCTATAAACATGTAAAAAGTAGCTCCTAGCTCCCAACACCACGCTTACCTGTCTGTGTTCCACTGGTGTTCTCATGCATGCTTCTCCAGGTCCCCGAACACTAACAGCCTGCTCAGCCAATCACTGCACTATCTGCCAATCTGTTACGCCAGAGCCACTGATTGGTCGATCGTGCAGCCACTGAGCAGCGATCCAGGAAGCATGCAGGAGTGCGCCCATGAAATGCAGACAGGTAAGTATAGTTTCTGAAGCTAAGTACTTAATTTTTACAAGTCTATAGCATAATATATACTTGTAGTTGAATGAAAATCTGCTGCAGGAATGAAGTGCCATAGACTTTAATAGATATCAAAGATATCTTTCTGAATAACATGGACAATAAGTAGTCCTCTCCATTATGTGCATGTGCTCAGTAGTCCTCAATATTCATGAGAAGCAGAAAACTCCTCCCACAAGCTGCTGATTGGCAGTTATCTGTCTAGAATCCTATTCTCCTGCATATTAGGAGAACGGCTGAACAGAATGATGGAAGTAATACACCGATCTGTTCAGCATTCCTGTCACTAGTTCATGCTGCCCTCATTAAGGCACTATACACCTAGTGACAGATTTCCTTTAAACAACGCAAAACTGGAGTATTTTTTATCAAAACAGCAATAACAGAGTATCTTACAGACACACGCAATAGGACACTGCACTAGAAATGTTAATAATAATTGTAACTTTATAAATCTGTGCATCTCTTCTATAGATTTCACACCAATGTAAAGGGACCAGGATTACATAGCACTTGGGACTCCTAAATAACAGATCTGTAGAGAACATCCATCTGTTAAGTTCAAACCTTACCCCTGGCTGCGGGTGACATTTGCATACGCTGTGTGTGCAAGTAAATACTTCATGATATTACACTTTTAGTTCCTTAGCGCTCCGGCCTCTCTGCATATATAAATAACAAGCTTGCGGAGCTTCCCGTGTAACTATCCATATTCTACACGACTTATCGGTGGGGGTCTGCTATCACATTGCTTGTACACACTTTATTATTTATTAGAAATTACTTTATATTAATAATGTATTGTAGGAATCGCACAGCTTCCACAACTACAAAGACAAGAGAGATAAATGCACATATCAAAGCGAATGAATATTGTAAAACACAAAGCAAAATGCAATAGAGGCCCCGGTGCAGGAGAGACATCTATATTCCCGGTGCAGGAGAGACATCTATATTCCCGATGCAGGAGAGACATCTGTATTCCTGGTGCAGGAGAGACATCTATATTCCTGGTGCAGGAGAGACATCTATATTCCCGGTGCAGGAGAGACATCTGTATTCCCGCTGCAGGAGAGACATCTATATTCCTGGTGCAGGAGAGACATCTATATTCCTGGTGCAGGAGAGACATCTGTATTCCCGCTGCAGGAGAGACATCTGTATTCCTGGTGCAGGAGAGACATCTATATTCCCGGTGCAGGAGAGACATCTGTATTCCTGGTGCAGGAGAGACATCTATATTCCTGGTGCAGGAGAGACATCTATATTCCTGGTGCAGGAGAGACATCTATATTCCCGGTGCAGGAGAGACATCTGTATTCCTGGTGCAGGAGAGACATCTGTATTCCCGCTGCAGGAGAGACATCTGTATTCCTGGTGCAGGAGAGACATCTGTATTCCCGCTGCAGGAGAGACATCTGTATTCCTGGTGCAGGAGAGACATCTGTATTCCTGGTGCAGGAGAGACATCTGTATTCCTGGTGCAGGAGAGACATCTGTATTCCTGGTGCAGGAGAGACATCTATATTCCCGGTGCAGGAGAGACATCTGTATTCCTGGTGCAGGAGAGACATCTATATTCCTGGTGCAGGAGAGACATCTATATTCCTGGTGCAGGAGAGACATCTATATTCCTGGTGCAGGAGAGACATCTATATTCCTGGTGCAGGAGAGACATCTATATTCCCGGTGCAGGAGAGACATCTGTATTCCTGGTGCAGGAGAGACATCTATATTCCCGGTGCAGGAGAGACATCTATATTCCTGGTGCAGGAGAGACATCTATATTCCTGGTGCAGGAGAGACATCTGTATTCCCGCTGCAGGAGAGACATCGGTATTCCCGGTGTAGGAGAGACATCTATATTCCTGGTGCAGGAGAGACATCTATATTCCTGGTGCAGGAGAGACATCTATATTCCTGGTGCAGGAGAGACATCTGTATTCCCGGTGTAGGAGAGACATCTATATTCCTGGTGCAGGAGAGACATCTATATTCCTGGTGCAGGAGAGACATCTATATTCCTGGTGCAGGAGAGACATCTGTATTCCCGCTGCAGGAGAGACATCGGTATTCCCGGTGTAGGAGAGACATCTATATTCCTGGTGCAGGAGAGACATCTATATTCCTGGTGCAGGAGAGACATCTATATTCCTGGTGCAGGAGAGACATCTGTATTCCCGGTGTAGGAGAGACATCTATATTCCTGGTGCAGGAGAGACATCTATATTCCTGGTGCAGGAGAGACATCTATATTCCTGGTGCAGGAGAGACATCTATATTCCTGGTGCAGGAGAGACATCTGTATTCCCGCTGCAGGAGAGACATCTGTATTCCTGGTGCAGGAGAGACATCTATATTCCCGGTGCAGGAGAGACATCTGTATTCCTGGTGCAGGAGAGACATCTGTATTCCCGCTGCAGGAGAGACATCTGTATTCCTGGTGCAGGAGAGACATCTGTATTCCTGGTGCAGGAGAGACATCTGTATTCCTGGTGCAGGAGAGACATCTGTATTCCTGGTGCAGGAGAGACATCTATATTCCCGGTGCAGGAGAGACATCTGTATTCCTGGTGCAGGAGAGACATCTATATTCCTGGTGCAGGAGAGACATCTATATTCCTGGTGCAGGAGAGACATCTATATTCCCGGTGCAGGAGAGACATCTGTATTCCTGGTGCAGGAGAGACATCTATATTCCCGGTGCAGGAGAGACATCTATATTCCTGGTGCAGGAGAGACATCTATATTCCTGGTGCAGGAGAGACATCTATATTCCTGGTGCAGGAGAGACATCTGTATTCCCGGTGTAGGAGAGACATCTATATTCCTGGTGCAGGAGAGACATCTATATTCCTGGTGCAGGAGAGACATCTATATTCCTGGTGCAGGAGAGACATCTATATTCCCGGTGCAGGAGAGACATCTGTATTCCTGGTGCAGGAGAGACATCTATATTCCCGGTGCAGGAGAGACATCTATATTCCTGGTGCAGGAGAGACATCTATATTCCTGGTGCAGGAGAGACATCTATATTCCTGGTGCAGGAGAGACATCTGTATTCCCGGTGTAGGAGAGACATCTATATTCCTGGTGCAGGAGAGACATCTATATTCCTGGTGCAGGAGAGACATCTATATTCCTGGTGCAGGAGAGACATCTATATTCCTGGTGCAGGAGAGACATCTGTATTCCCGGTGCAGGAGAGACATCTGTATTCCCGCTGCAGGAGAGACAACTGTATTCCCGCTGCAGGAGAGACATCTGTATTCCCGGTGCAGGAGAGACATCTGTATTCCCGGTGCAGGAGAGACATCTGTATTCCCGGTGCAGGAGAGACAACTGTATTCCCGCTGCAGGAGAGACATCTGTATTCCCGGTGCAGGAGAGACATCTGTATTCCCGGTGCAGGAGAGACAACTGTATTCCCGGTGCAGGAGAGACATCTGTATTCCCGATGCAGGAGAGACATCTATATTCCCGGTGCAGGAGAGACAACTGTATTCCCGGTGCAGGAGAGACATCTGTATTCCCGCTGCAGGAGAGACATCTGTATTCCCGCTGCAGGAGAGACATCTATATTCCCGCTGCAGGAGAGACATCTGTATTCCCGGTGCAGGAGAGACATCTGTATTCCCGGTGCAGGAGAGACATCTGTATTCCCGGTGCAGGAGAGACAACTGTATTCCCGGTGCAGGAGAGACATCTGTATTCCCGCTGCAGGAGAGACATCTGTATTCCCGCTGCAGGAGAGACATCTGTATTCCCGCTGCAGGAGAGACATCTGCATTCCCGCTGCAGGAGAGACATCTATATTCCCGCTACTTACGCCAGATAATTCAAGAGGCTGAAAATAAAATGATATTTCCATCGTTCTGCAGCTGCACCATCACAAACTGGCAGATAAGAAGCCGCCTGCTGCCTCTCATTTGCCTTCAGCCTTATGCAAAAGATGAAGAATAACGTCCGGGCCAGTCAGCTGCAGGAGATACCACAACGTTGCTGGCTTAGTCAGTCTATGGCGACGGCCACCGGGCCAGAAAATATAAGGAAAAATGCCCAATGCATTCAATCAAACCCTACATATGGATCAGCTGGAGGGGCACTGGCATCTGCTGTAGTATCTTCCTTATGTGACACTTCTGTATCCCAGCAGCTGTAATGTAGCACTACAGACCCATCTCATATACACTCCAAATTCAGTGTAAAGAGGCAAAAATCTTTCTTTCAAATGAACTTGTTTCAGAAAGTCATATAGGTTTGTAATTTACTTTTATTTAAAAATCTCCAGTCTTCCAGTACTCATCAGCTGCTGTATGTCCTGCAGGAAGTGGTGTTTTCTCTCCAGTCTGACACAGTGCTCTCTGCTGCCACCTCTGTCCATGTCAGGAACTGTCCAGAGCAGGAGAGGTTTTCTATGGGGATTTGCTGCTGCTCTGGACAGTTCCTGACATGGACAGAGGTGGCAGCAGAGAGCACTGTGTCAGACTGAAGAGAATACACCACTTCCTGCAGGACATACAGCAGCTGATAAGTATTGGAAGACTGGAGGTTTTTAAATAGATTTGAAAGCAAAAGATTTTCACCGGAGTACCCCTTTAAGGTAATCCTCTGTCAGGTAAGGCCATTTGGAGCACTGCACAGCCACAGAGTGCCAATCCTGCTAACCCGCTCCACTGATAATCATTAGAAGGGGCAGAATGGTGCTCTGGGAGGTGGGGCAGTGCTCTAAATGGCCTCACCTGACTGAGGATTTTATAAAAACTGCAACGAGGATGAAGGTAAGACACACACTATAAGACACATACTATAAGACACATACTATAAGACACACACTATAAGACACACACTATAAGACACACACTATAAGACACACACTATAAGACACACACTATAAGACACACACTATAAGACACACTATAAGGGACACACTATAAGGGACACACTATAAGGGACACACTATAAGGGACACACTATAAGAGACACACTATAAGACATACTATAAGACACACACTATAAGACACACACTATAAGACACATACTATAAGACACATACTATAAGACACACACTATAAGACACACACTATAAGACACATACTATAAGACACATACTATAAGACACACACTATAAGACACACACTATAAGACACACACTATAAGACACACACTATAAGACACACACTATAAGACACATACTATAAGACACACACTATAAGACACACACTATAAGACACACACTATAAGACACACACTATAAGACACACACTATAAGACACACACTATAAGGGACACACTATAAGACACACACTATAAGGGACACACTATAAGGGACACACTATAAGGGACACACTATAAGAGACACACTATAAGACACACTATAAGAGACATACTATAAGGGACACACTATAAGGGACACACTATAAGGGACACACTATAAGGGGCATACTATAAGAGACATACTATAAGGGACACACTATAAGACACACTATAAGAGACATACTATAAGGGACACACTATAAGACACACACTATAAGACACACACTATAAGACACATACTATAAGACACACACTATAAGACACACACTATAAGACACATACTATAAGACACACACTATAAGACACACACTATACTATAAGACACACACTATAAGACACACACTATAAGACACACACTATAAGACACACACTATAAGACACACACTATAAGACACACACTATAAGACACACACTATAAGACACACACTATAAGAGACATACTATAAGACACATACTATAAGAGACATACTATAAGAGACATACTATAAGGGACATACTATAAGGGACATACTATAAGACACATACTATAAGACACACACTATAAGACACATACTATAAGAGACACACTATACTATAAGACAAACACTATAAGACACATACTATACTATAAGACACATACTATAAGAGACATACTACACTATAAGACACACACTACACTATAAGACACACACTATACTATAAGACACATACTATACTATAAGACACACACTATAAGACACACACTATAAGACACACACTATAAGAGAAACACTACACTATAAGACACATACTATAAGACACATACTATAAGGGACACACTATAAGACATACTATACTATAAGACACATACTATAAGACACATACTATAAGACACATACTATAAGACACATACTATAAGAGACACACTATACTATAAGACACATACTATAAGACACATACTATACTATAAGACACACACTATACTATATGACACATACTATAAGACACATACTATAAGACACATACTATACTATAAGACACATACTATAAGACACATACTATAAGACACATACTATAAGACACATACTATAAGACACATAACATACTATAAGAGACACACTATAAGACACATACTATAAGGGACATACTATAAGGGACATACTATACTATAAGACTAGGGGCGCTCTTGGCATTTCTGGGGCCCCAAGCGAAGTTATGTCTGGGCCCCCCCCCCCTCGACACGCGTTTCAAAACAATAGACCGCTGTGTGTTGTCCCCCGTAGTTTATACCCCTTGTGTCCTGCCCCCAGTAGTATATACCCCTTGTTTGCTTCCCCCAGTAGTATATCGACCCCTGTGTGTTCCCCCAGTTATATATAGCCCCCCCCGTGTGCTCCCCCAGAAGTATATAGACCTCCTGTGTGCTGCCCCAGTTGTATATAGACCCCCTGTGTGCTGCCCCCCAGTTGTATATACCCCCTGTGTGCTCCCCCACTAGTATATAGGCCCCCCTGTGTGCTCCCTCAGTGGTATTTATACCCCCTGTGTGCTCCCCCACTTGGATATAGACCTCCTGTGTGCTCCCCCACTTGGATTTAGACCCCTGTGTGCTCCTCCAGTAGTATATAAACCCCCTTTGTGGTTCCCCCAGTAGTATATAGACCCCTTGTGTGCCCCACCAGTATTATATAGACCCCTTGTGTGCTGCCCCAGTAGTATACAGACCCCTGTGTGCTCCCCCAGTTATATATAGACCACCTGTGTGCCTCACAAGTAGTATATAGACCCCCTGTATGTTCCCCCAGTAGTATATAGACCCCCTGTGTGCCCCACCAGTAGTATATAGACCCCTGTGTGCTCCCCCAGTAGTATATAGCCCCCCTGTGTGCTCCCCCACTTGGATATAGACCTCCTGTGTGCTCTCCAAGTTGTATATAGACCCCATTCTGCTGCCCCAAGTAGTATATAGACCCCCTGTGTGCTGCCCCCAGTAGTATATAGACCCCTTTGTGAAGCCCCAGTAGTCTATAGCCCCCCTGTGTGCTCCCCCTGTTATATAGCCCCCCTGTGTGCTCCCCCCATTTATATAGACCCCCGCTGTGTGCTCCCCCAGTTAAACCGACTCCTGTGTGCTCCCCCTCCCATATAGTATATAACACAATAAAACAAACACTTATGCTCACCTAGGTCCGGGCGTCTCCTCTTCTCTTCCGCACTCCCCTTGTCCTGGCGCCGATGCTCCAGTGATGTCACTGGAGCGCCGGCACCACAAGGACAAAGCTGCCACTTGTGACCGCAGGGAAAACCCTTCCTGCGGCCACAAGAGTGACTGACAGGAAGGGAGCCAATGTCTCCCGCCCTGTCAGTGCTGCTGCATGTAACTATGAGCGTTCATTACGAGTGCTCATAGTTACAGTTCAGATGGCAGCAGCGAGCGGGGCAGCGGCCCTGTCCAGCGGTCTTGAGCACAAGAGAGGGGTGTGGGGCCCCCCTGGATGTTGGGGGCCCCAAGCGATCGCTTGGGGTGCTTGGTGCCAAAGACCGACACTGTATAAGACACATACTATACTATAAGACACATACTATACTATAAGACACACACTATAAGGGACATACTATACTATAAGACACATACTATAAGACACATACTATAAGGGACATACTATACTATAAGACACATACTATAAGACACATACTATACTATAAGACACATACTATAAGGGACATACTATACTATAAGACACATACTATACTATAAGACACACACTATAAGACACACACTATACTATAAGACACATATTATAAGACACACACTATAAGACACACACTATAAGACACACACTATAAGACACACACTATAAGACACACACTATAAGGGACATACTATACTATAAGACACACACTATAAGACACATACTATACTATAAGACACACACTATAAGACACACACTATACTATAAGACACATACTATAAGACACACACTATAAGACACATACTATACTATAAGACACATACTATAAGACACACACTATAAGACACATACTATACTATAAGACACATACTATAAGACACATACTATAAGGGACATACTATACTATAAGACACATACTATACTATAAGACACATACTATAAGACACACACTATACTATAAGACACATACTATAAGACACACACTATAAGACACACACTATAAGGGACATACTATACTATAAGACACACACTATAAGACACATACTATACTATAAGACACATACTATAAGACACATACTATAAGGGACACACTATAAGACACATACTATAAGGGACATACTATAAGGGACACACTATAAGACACATACTATAAGAGACACACTATACTATAAGACACACACTATAAGACACATACTATAAGACACACACTATAAGACACATACTATACTATAAGACACATACTATACTATAAGACACACACTATAAGACACATACTATAAGACACACACTATAAGACACACTATAAGAGACACACTATAAGACACATACTATAAGACACACACTATAAGACACACACTATAAGACACATACTATAAGACACATACTATAAGGGACACACTATAAGGGACATACTATAAGACACATACTATACTATAAGACACACACTATAAGAGACACACTATACTATAAGACACACACTATAAGACACACACTATACTATAAGACACATACTATAAGGGACATACTATAAGACACATACTATAAGACACATACTATACTATAAGACACACACTATAAGAGACACACTATACTATAAGACACATACTATAAGACACACACTATACTATAAGACACATACTATAAGGGACATACTATAAGACACATACTATAAGACACATACTATACTATAAGACACACACTATAAGAGACACACTATACTATAAGACACATACTATAAGACACTATACTATAAGACACACACTATAAGACACATACTATAAGGGACATACTATAAGACACATACTATAAGACACATACTATACTATAAGACACACACTATAAGAGACACACTATACTATAAGACACATACTATAAGACACTATACTATAAGACACACACTATAAGACACATACTATAAGACACACACCATCATCCTCAGCGTCTCCTGTGCAATAGAGACATAGCAGGGGGTTAGATTCATCTAGTTCCCCTTTAAAGTTTTCCAAGTTTGATTCAGAACTCATTGTATGTTACAGCTAAGATTCACTTGTTCTTTAGCCAATTGTTACTGGATATAACTGGGGACATCGCACTCAGCACCTGATCTCCGGCACCAGATGGAACATTAGATATATCTCTTCTATTAGACATGTAGTGATACTGAGCAATGACAGACACCGCAGCTCGTGATGGATTTCGGATGATCAATGACATTTGATCTGTGATTGTCTGTCAGGTTCTACCGATGCCCCGAGCGCCAACCAAAGCTCCGGAACCTGCGCCAGATCCCAACATCATAAAGTACCAAACCGAGACCATACCGGCTATTTATAAGAACATGAAGTGCGATATCTGCAATCATATACATCGGGAAGAGGAGACGGAATTACAAGAGTGATAAGAAGGTTGGGAGCTGATTACAGAATCAGCGGGATGCAGACACCAGGGCGAGCCACATTGTATAATAAGATACCGCTGATTGCTGAACTGGCAAGTTATCGCCCTATCTAATCACCACGCGGCTGCATCAGGTGGCGTCTGCCAAGGAAATGCTGGGCATAGAAAGTCACTTATATATCACCTCTCACATAGGAGGCAGCTATACGTCTACAAATGCAAAGGGGATAAAACTATTGGAGTCTTTAAAATTCTAAATGTTTAGGACAGTCGGACCGCCACCGTATGACCGGAACGCAGAACGTGGCAGCGCGGCATTCACTGCGCAGGAGAAATATCGGGTCATTTTATAGCTCCATGTGCCCAGAACCAATGATGTATAGTTTGCTTCCAGTATTTTTGCTTTTATTTTATATGTAATTTTTTTAAATGTGTGTGTTATTTAATTATTTCTTATTAACTTTATTTGGAACAATTTATTAGTCGGGGAGGGGGGGGAGGGGGGATCTTTAACAGAAGCCATTAAAACAAATGTACCACCAGATACATCACGTTGTGTCTTTTACATGACCGGTCTATTCCTGAGCATCATCCCAGCATAAAGCCGGACCACCGATCTCCCCTCTGTCACACAACTCCATTGATTGTAATGGAGCCTCGTCACAGAGGGGACAGGGTTTAGTCACAGGTGATATATTCGTTTTCAGTATCTCTGCACCTGGCACAGTACAACAAAAAGGGTGCGAAAAGTTACACAAAACAGGTGCATACCCCCCAACTTTTTACCACGCCCGGCACATGGTTGGGGCTTACCACAGAGGGGAAGTGGTAGTAGTACAAATCTACATCTAAGGGCCCTATTACATGGAGCGATAATCATCCAAATCGGACGGATGTAATAGAGACAACGAGCAGCCGATGACCCCAAATCATCGGCCGCCGACCGTGTAATAGCTACGTGTAATAGTGATGTGCGTCCGACAGCTGATGATCCAACAGTTTACTTTTCCTGTCCACGTTCCTGGGGTTCTCCTGTGCTCTGCCTCCTCCATGGTCCCGAGTACTGTAGCTTTAGATCGGCTGTCTCAGCTGACAGGCCGCTCAACCAATCACTGGCCGCAGTGGTCCTGGCTCAGAGACAAGCGACTCTAAAGCTGCAGCGCATGATGCCAGGGCACATACAGAGCGCAGGAGAAGACTGGGAGCACGGGCAGGTAATGTAACCTGTTTGGGCAAGGGCTGCACGGACATCACTAACGATGTCCGTGAAGTCCTTGCTAAACTTTTATCGGCCCAATAAACAAGGGCGGATCTAGAAGATCGGCTCTTTTTTACGGTATTGATCCGGCTGCCATCAGCCCATATAATAGGACCCTAATTGTAGTAGAAGTCTGTACCAGCTCAGAGCCCTAAGAGCCCGCCTGGACTTACTGTACCTAGTGTGCCACATAATTCTAGTGCCGTCCTACACTGGTGGGGGGTTTATGTAAGACTATTATGTAACATACCGGCCTTAGTAAATTCAACAGAATATGTTTACTTGCAGACATTACTTATTACAAACATTATGCATCGCCCCTTAACCCCTTACACTCCTCGCTGGGATGGGCACCAGGCACCTGGCCTAGAAAGCAGAGAGCTGAAGCAGCAGAAATTGCACTGAAACCGATTAAAATGAATGTCAGGGATTCGCTCCCCACCAGTCGGCACGTTGCATCTGGGCAGGTAACATTGTCCCGGCAGGTGTCCCATCCAGCAGCTGCTCAGCCATGAAGACCCCTGCCATAAAGCACAGCTGTAAATCTGCTGCATATCCTGTACATGTGAACATAGACTAAAATACCATGAGACAAGCGTCTGTTCTATAGAATTCCTTCTCATACTTCTCATAGTAACGTGTCAGAAGGATCAGGCCGACCGATGGATCCACCCCGAAAGAGGAATGTGTCAGACTGATCGACAGGCTCCGACTTGTAACATTAGAAACAGACCTATTTTCATTCAAATATCAATCAATACTAATATTTTGTCAATAAATCCCACAATAACCGATAGTAGGAAACGTTGTTGCTGCGGTGTCTTTGGAATCTCCTTGAATAGTTACATTTATTATACTGCAAAACTCAGAAAAAAAGGGGTCACTATAGTGACATACTAGCAGCCTACCAGGGCCGGCTCCAGGCTGTTGTGGGCCCTCGGGCGACAGAGCCTCAGAGGGCCCCGCATCCATCCACCATGCACTCATCGTCACACACTATGCACAATCACTTGAGACACCACTAACATACACAAAAACACACATTACTGACACTGATTGACTATGACAGACTGACACACCCCTATACTGACACACAGCAGTTACAGCTCAGTCTTCTCCCTCTTCCTCACTGTCAGGCTGCTCTCCACACTATAAGGTTGAGGACCTTCCGGTCATGTGATCAGGTCCTTCACTCCTTTCTCTGTGCAGGTCCTGCTCCCTCTCCTCTGTCTTCTGGCGTTCAGCACTCACCCTGCACTACAGTGAGAAAGGCTAAACATTAGAACACTGGGCCCCTCTCCCTCTGTGGGCCCCGGCACTTGCCCGGGTAAGCCCTGTGCTGATGCCGGCCCTGCAGCCTACCATAGGTTACAGGCATGTTTAAAGGGAAACTGTCAGCAGGTTAAATTAATCTAACCAGCTGATAGCCCTTATAGCACCCGGGACGCTGAGGAGGTACTGTATGTGTGTTACCTTCCTCCTCGGTACCGGTCCCACGCTGTTAGAGTAATCTCCCCACTGGTGCACAGTTAGGAGCACTGCCGCGTCATCCGGCCCACCCCTCCATCGGTTATCATTAGAAGGATTGGGATGACGCTGATGAAGATAACGCTGACTTACAGTGTTGGACTGGAGCCGAGTAGGTAGGTATTTGGGCCCCAATAGTGTGTATGGAGCAGGCGTGAGGAGGGATTCCAGCTTGCAGCAGTTTGGGGGCTTGGGAACGCCTCTGAGCCTTTGCACAGGAGAATAAAAGCATTTTTCTATGTAAGGCTGGGTTCACACTGAGTTTTTGTAATCCGTTTTTTGTGTGTGCATCAGTTTTGATCCATTTTTCCATTGAAATCTATTATTAAAAAAAGAATCAAATGGATCAGGTTTTTTTTAATGGAGGTTGACTACGTTTTTGTGTACCTTAAAAAAAAACCCGGATCCGTTTTTTTTATAATAGTATTCAATGAAAAAGCGGATCAAAACGGATGCACACACATGCATCTGTTTATCTGTTTTTCTGCAAAAAACATACTGCAAAAACGTAGTGTGAACCCAGCCTTACTAAAGGCACAGACATATATATATATAGGGTTCCATGTGTCTCCTCGCCCTACCAGCATCTAACAGTGTCCGCAGTTTGGAATCTGAATTGCAGCTGATAGATTAGCATTAAAGTATAAGGAGGAATTTCATAATATACACGGCAAACATGGACGACATCCTAAGGGAGCCGAATCCTTAAGGCCCTATTCTACGGAATGATTATCGGCCGCATTAGGCCAATATCGGCCGTTATGGCTGATAATCATCCCATGGAATAGAAGGCAACAATCAGCCAACATTGTAGAAGGCAGCGATCACCCGCCCCCCACCCCCCCCTGCAGCTTCCCCCGGCTCTCCCCGGACTCACCCGCTTGCTGCAGCTTCCCCCGGCTCTCCCCGGACTCACCCGCTTGCTGCAGCTTCCCCCGGCTCTCCCCGGACTCACCCGCTTGCTGCAGCTTCCCCCGGCTCTTCCCGGACTGACCCGCTTGCTGCAGCTTCCCCCGGCTCTCCCCGGACTCACCCGCTTGCTGCAGCTTCCCCCGGCTCTTCCCGGACTGACCCGCTTGCTGCAGCTTCCCCCGGCTCTCCCCGGACTCACCCGCTTGCTGCAGCAAACGAGCGCTAATAGAAGAGGCTTTAGAAGAACCTGTTCAGTTATCAAGCAAAATCAAGCTAAAAATAAGCTCCATAATAACCTGATAGGATGTTATACTGTAGATAGATACAGATTATACAATATAGTTACACGCACTTTAGGTTTTACCCAGAAGCCGCGCTCTCCCTGCGCCGCATACTGTAGAGCTGTTAGGGAACCATTAATCTCTTCCATAGAACACAAGGGAGAATTATAGGGGAATTGTAATCTGGCATCGAGCCGTCTCTGAAACAGAAGCCAGACAGATGGACGTGACTGCTTATCTGACAGAACTGATTAGTAATCCGACATATCAGACATATGGAAGACATCACAGCAGAAGCAGCGTTATCCCAGACAATATCAATACAAACTGGGGAGGAGAAGAGACAGCGCTGACAAGCGGCCGGCCACACTGACGGCCACACCGACCCATTCATACAGATACCAGGATCCCAAAGGTCTTTTCAGGAAGCTGGGGGGGGGGGGGGGGGGGGGGAACAGGAAGCTGGGGGGGGGGATATCAGGAAGCTGGGGGGGGGGGAATCAGGAAGCTGGGGGGGGGGATATCAGGAAGCGGGGGGGATATCAGGAAGCAGGGGGGGATATCAGAAAGCTGGGGGAGGATATCAGGAAGCTGGGGGAGGATATCAGGAAGCTGGGGGGGGGATATCAGGAAGCTGGGGGAGGATATCAGGAAGCTGGGGGAGGATATCAGGAAGCTGGGGGAGGATATCAGGAAGCTGGGGGGGGGATATCAGGAAGCTGGGAGGGTATCAGGAAGCTGGGGGGGATATCAGGAAGCTGGGGGGGGGGATATCAGGAAGCTGGGGGAGGATATCAGGAAGCTGGGGGAGGATATCAGGAAGCTGGGGGAGGATATCAGGAAGCTGGGGGAGGATATCAGGAAGCTGGGGGGGAGAATATCAGGAAGCTGGGAGGGTATCAGGAAGCTGGGGGGGATATCAGGAAGCTGGGGGGGATATCAGGAAGCTGGGGGGGGGATCAGGAAGCTGGGGGGGATCAGGAAGCTTGGGGGGGGGGGAATCAGGAAGCTGGGGGGGGATATCAGGAAGCTGGGGGGGGGGGGGATCAGGTTTGGGGAAGTGTGATTACGAAGCTCTGAAACCCACCAGTTATCGGGCTATTTACCTGTTACGTTCCCTCCCTCCTGACCATTCAATGAAAAGTACAAAGAGTCAACCAGATAGCAAAACTCTGGGGCCCGAGGGCATCACTAGAAAGTGAAGGGGAAGTGGAGTATTCTCTCCAGTCTTCCAGTACTTATCAGCTGCTGTATGTCCTGCAGGAAGTGGTGTATTCTCTCCAGTCTGACACAGTGCTCTCTGCTGCCACCTCTGTCCATGTCAGGGACTGTCCAGAGCAGGAGAGGTTTTCTATGGGGATTTGCTGCTGCTCTGGACAGTTCCTGACATGGACTGAGGAGGCAGCAGAGAGCACTGTGTCAGACTGGAGAGAATACACCACTTCCTGCAGGACATACAGCAGCTGATAAGTACTGGAAGACTGGAGATTCTTAAATTGAAGTAAATTATGAATTTATATAACTTTCTGATACCAGTTGATCTGAAAGAAAAAGATTTTCGCCTTTTGATGCTCTTCCCTCTCTTTTCAAGTTTGCTGCGGTCACTTTCCTAGGGGAGGGGGTCTGGTTCTTCTAGTGGTCACTTGGGCTCCAGTTGCAGGATCTATAGATACAGCTGTTTTACTGCTAGTGCTCCCCCTTATTTTCTCAGTGGTTTGTTCGGGGGATTTGGCCATCCAGTTTAGGGGGGGGGCCGGGGTCATGAAATTTAATTTTTTTATATCTATTTATTACAGAACAGAAGTTAAGCTGGATGAATAGTTGGTATTTGCTGCACGCTTACATCCGTGTGTATTAAATTACTATTTTCCAGCAATAACTTGGGTTTTGGTGATTATATTACCTCTATTTATTACTATAGCGCGTACGGCGTGTTTCTATGGACGGCGCTTATGTTACGATGAAGGTCAAACCCTTTCAGAATTTAATCATCTTGTTTTATATTTCCCCCTTCCCTTTGTAGAACAGGATTATCATAAAGCAGCTTAGGAGCGGGATGGGAGTTCTCCGTGATTTATGACATTACACTATCTGTATTCTTCATCCACAAATGGGTAATGAGACACTAGCAGAAAATAAGGAAAATAGTGTAATTTCTATAAAAGAACGGGTCAAGTAATTTCATTTCCGATGTGATTTGCTAAAGGCAAGAAGCACCTCCTGCACTCGCTCATAGATCGGCCTAGTTAGCAATCACAATCCCATTACATGGAGACACACATGGATGAAGTGCTACCTGCCCAGAATTTACAAGAACACTTAAAGAACACTTCATCCTATAGGACAGATCTTGGGAAGATGCAGAAATAAATATTCCAGGCATGTCCGCCATCCTCCGCCTTAGTGGCCACAACCGGAGACAGACAACTGGAGATATTCATTATACAATTGGAATCCGTCCTCTGTGACCACATGAAGGCGGCCGCCTGATAGAGAAAAAATACTAATTTACAATGGGGAGAAGAGACTGGAGGAAGAATTGTAGAGTTGATGAATCCCCGTGTGTCAGAGGAAGCGCAGAGACGTTGTAGGATTTCAGTCTCCAGTCCGTTCTGAATGAAACGTGTAACTCAGCTCAGGGGAATCCAGAAGAAAATGCCGCATGGTCAAAATTTACATTTTATTACTTTTCCTAAGATAAGAAATGAAAAGAATATTTATTCTGCTGTTATATTCAAGAGGCTCGATGCAGCCGGCTTAGAGGTGGTTCACAGAGGCAGAACTATCTGTCACCGTCCCATTCATTGGAGAGGGAGGGCGAAACGGGCGCAGCATAGTGCCGCCCGAACATGACAGGGTGGGAAGAAGGGGTTAACAGGTTAGGTTAGGTGGGACGTTGGGGAGCTGTTAGGTCAGGGAACACCGGCCAATAAGGGAGCATAGCATAGTGCGAAGGGGCCAATAGGAGAGGAGCTGGGAGCGTTGGGGGGAGTGGTTAGAAAGGGATAGAGATAGGCTGGTGGGAGGGTTTACCTCAGTCTCCAAGTGTCCGGACCCGAGACAGCCCGCCCGCCCTATTGCTATTGCTTGGCCGGTGGAGTAGGGGCTTATGTTGCTCGTTTGTCGCGGCAGCCCGCGGAGGGGGGTTACCGATGGCCCTGAGTGAGGTGGTTCAGGGGCCCATTTAAAGTAATGGGGAACCCCTGTTTTGGCATTATAGAGTGCAGTTTGGATACGGTGCTGGTAGTTACCGTTTAAGTGGTTAGTCAGAGGTTCCATAGGAACCAGGGGGGACAGCAGTACATGGCATATTTGTTAGCCCCGAGCCGGCGCGGTGCGACTGGGCATTAGAGTTAATATCTGTACTGCTCGGTTTGGGCCATCTGTCACCTCCCCTGGGTAGTATGGCTATGGTTATATGTTTACAAAGATGGTTTACCAATGTAATTATAAAGTTTCTATGGTAACAATGTTTACAATGTTTATGTTTACTATTTAATAAAGAGGCTGCTGTGGCCAGTATTTTTCCAATGTCACTCAGCGTGGCGTCCGTTATTGGGAAAGGGAAATTATTAAGGTAAGAGGGTTATTGATGGCAATAAGTTTCAAACCCCTTCCCCGAAATCTGCCTTACCCAGGTCATGTACCGTATAGGATCTCCAGTACAGGTTGCAGAAACACATAGGGCCACATGTATCATCCGGCGAACAGATGATTTTCGGCGGAAAGTGCCGATTTGCGTATTTTTTTATACGCAAATGGCCGATCTGCGAATAAAATATTCGCAAATCGCACTTTCCGCCGAGTACGCCAGGGGGGCGGAAAGGGGGCGTAGAGTGGGCGGAACGGAGGGCGCGGACTCAGAATCCGCGCAATTTACCATCCGTTCCGCCCAAATGTACGCCGAAAACTTGCTCCAGTCCTCAGCTGGCGTAGGTTTTCAGCGGTGCGCACCGGCGCGCACGGGATTTATGTAGAGGCAGTCCGCCTCTACATAAATCCCCGTAGCGCCGGAGCTGCGGGGGCATTTATAAGTCCAGCGTAAAAAACGCCGGACTTAATAAATGCCCCCCATAGACTTCACATGCATTGTTATTCAGAAACAAAAAAATCGAATCGGCCTTGTTTAACACTGAAATAGCCAAGCAACCTCGTATGTCATATTATATCCCAAGCCACAAGATAAACATGGTCATCAAGAAGATGAGGGTTGTACCAATCATGGGCAGCAAGAAGATGAGGGTAGTACCAATATGGCTGTCTACAAACAGAACAAAACATCCACCATAGTGGTGACTGTACTGTATACAGGGCCGGATTAAGGTTGGTGGAGGCCCCGGGCGACAATCCCCCACCCCCCCAAAAAATAAATAAACTATACCGGGATCTATACAGATGGCTGCTTACTGTAGGTGAATTAGCACAGACCCCTCCTGGCTCCTGGCTGTATGGGTCAGCATTAGAGATGAGCGAACCAGGTTCGGGTTCGAGTCGATCTGAACGCGAACGTTCGGTATTTGATTAGCTGGGGCTGCTGAACTTGGATAAAGCTCTAAGGTTGTCTGGAAAACATGGATATGGCCAATGACCATATCCATGTTTTCCACATAGCCTTAGGGCTTTATCCTAGTTCAGCAGCCACCGCTAATCACATGCAAAAAGTTCGGGTTCGGATCGACTCGAGCATGCTCCAGGTTCGCTCATCTCTAGTGAGCATCCTCTTCTTTTATGCACGTGGTCACTAGAGGCTGTAGTACAGGGGAAGATGCCAGGCCCTAGAGACAAGAGCAGAGGCGGGGGGGGGGGGGGTGGACTAAGTATCAGAGTGTACTCACAAATTGTGTTTGTGTTAACGCAATGTGAGAACACAGCACTTCGCGCTGTGTCCTACTGTGTTAGGGCCCTATTACATGGCCTGATATCCTGGGTAAGCAGCACCGTTCTGCTAGGGTTCGAGCTGGTGGGGGCCCCTAAGTGGTGGATGTCCCGGGGCACGTGCCCCTGGTGCCCTCCCTTTAATCCGGCCCTGACTGTATATGTATGTGGATGGAGAAATCAGGAATTTACTTGTCTTGTCACACACAAAATATTCAGCATTCACACACACACCACCCACATACATATACAATACAGTCACCATACACACACACACACACTATCCACATACATATACAATACAGACACCGTACACACACACACACTATCCACATACATATACAATACAGACACCATATACAGTACAGTCACCATCAGGCCCGGACTGGTAATCTGGCAAGCCGGGCAAATGCCCGCTGGGCTGGCCGGATTACCAGTCCATGGGCCGCCCGGGTTGCACAATAAAAAAAAAAAAAAATCACCGATGCGGCCCGCTCCTCCCACCGCGCAGCCAGCTCCTCTCCTCCCGGCCCGCTCCTTCCACCGCAGCCCGTCCCGTCCTGGCCCGCTCCTTCCACCGCAGCCCGCCCCTGCTCCTGGCGTGCTCATCCAATCAACTTGGAGCAGGAGCGTGGGGCCGCTGCGACTGGCTGTGGCGCACGCGTTGTACATGCACAACAGCCAGTCGCAGCGGCCCCACGCTCCTGTTCCACATTGATTGGTTGAGCACGCCAGGAGCAGGGGCAGGCTGCGGTGAAAGGAGCGGGACAGGACGGGACAAGCTGCGGTGGAAGGAGCGGGCCTCACGGAAAAAAGCGGGCTGCGGTGGGAGGAGCGGGCCACATGGAAAAAAGCGGGCTGCGGTGGAAGGAGCAGGCCACGGAGGGGTGAGGTGGCAGAAGCGCCGATTCGGACAGGCGGGGGGAGGCGGTGGCAGGGGCGGGATTGTCAGGTGGAGAGGGGAGGGGGGATTTGTCAGGTGGGAGAGTGTGAGTGTGTGTGGGGGGATTTGTCAGGTGGGATAGTGTGAGTGGTAGTGTGGGGGATTTGTCAGGTGGCATAGTGTGTGTGTGGGGGGATTTGTCAGGTGGGATAGTGTGAGTGTGTGTGGGGGGAATTTGTCAGGTGGGATAGTGTGAGTGTGTGTGGGGGGGATTTGTCAGGTGGGATAGTGTGAGTGTGTGGGGGGGGATTTGTCAGGTGGGGTAGTGTGTGAGTGTGGTGGGTCATGTGGGGTAGTGTGTGAGTGTGTGTGGAGTGTCAGGTGGGGTAGTGAGTGTGGGGGGATTTGTCAGGTGGGCTAATGTGTGAGTGTGTGTGTGTGTGGGGGGGGCAGGTAGGGTAGTGTGTAAGTGTGGGGGGGGATCTTAATTAGTGTGCCCCTGTCAGCGGCCGCCCCTCCGAAACATCATGCTCAGACTGACGATAGTGCCGCCCACCCACAGCCCACGGGACCGCAAGTTTATTGGGAGGATACGGCCTGCGAGGAGATCAGAAGAGAGAAGGACCCGCTGTATTTCAGAATAAGGTGAGTATAATGTCTTTGTTTGTATTTGGCAATGCGGGGTGGGGGGGGAATGGGGGCTGTATTATGGAGCAGAGCACAGGGGGATTACTGTGGGGGTGCAGCACGGGGGGATTACTATGGTGGTGCAGCACGGGGGGATTACTATGGGGGTGCAGAACAGGGGGAGTACTATGGGGACAGCACAGGGGGGATAACTACTATGGGACAGAGCACAGGGGGGATTATTACTATTGGGTCACTGCACAGGTGGCCTTATTATTATATCGGAGCACAGCAGGGGATTCTAGTGTGTGTGTAGGGGGGAGGGGTCAGGTGGGGTAAGTAGTGTGTAGGACTAGGACTACAAAGCCATCAGCAAAACCATGCAGCACCAGAAGTCACACTGATGCCTGATAGAGAAAAGACACGCGCTGCTGGGAGAGGAGCTGCAGGAACGGGTCACAGAAGAGTTGTTGTTTGTTTGTTTTTTTCTCTGGTGGGGGCACTGTGGGGGGGACACTAGTAATTGGAGCATAGAGGGGCTTTAATCAAATATATGGGGCACAGATCGGACTTGAAGTGAAAAATATGGGGCATAGAAGAAGGATGTAAATATACACGTGGTGTAAACTGCCCACAGCAACCAATAACAGCTCCTCTTATATTTTACCAGAGCTGGAAGCTGAGCTGTGATTGGTTGCTGTGGGCAGTTTACACCAGGTGTATATTTACACCCTTTCATAAATCTTCCCCTAAGCGTTTACTGTGCAAGAAAGAGGCAGATCAGCTAGGACAGGTGTGTGTGAGAGCCGGTGATGCAGCACATCGCACTCACATTGTCACACAGTGTGGCTCCTGGCAGTGTCACTCTGGTTGTGTCCCCTCTGTGTTACCTGGAGGAGGTGCACACTATAGAGAATGGAGGAGTACGGAGGTGGTGCACACTATAGAGAATGGAGGAGTACGGAGGGGGTGCACACTATAGAGAATGGAGGAGTACGGAGGGGGTGCACACTATAGAGAATGGAGGAGTACGGAGGGGGTGCACACTATAGAGAATGGAGGAGTACGGAGGTGGTGCACACTATAGAGAATGGAGGAGTACGGAGGGGGTGCACACTATAGAGAATGGAGGAGTACGGAGGGGGTGCACACTATAGAGAATGGAGGAGTACGAGGGGGTGCACACTATAGAGAATGGAGGAGTACAGAGGGGGTGCACACTATAGAGAATGGAGGAGTACGGAGGTGGTGCACACTATAGAGAATGGAGGAGTACGGAGGAGGTGCACTCGAGAGATTGGAGGTTGAGGGGATTGAGCTGTGTGGGGAGAGGCAGTCTTGGATCTGTGTTTCCTTTGGTGTTTGCAGTATAAGTTAATGTGGCCTGGGGTGTGAAGTTACATGTTGGGGTATGCATTTTAGGCCTGTGTCATACATTTTTTTGGGGTCCAGGTTATGAATTTATTTCAGCGTCTGTGAACTCCATTTAGTCAGCAGTCTGAGATAATTTATTTAGGCGTCGGATAGGGGAACAGCACAATGACAGGAGTGGGGAAAGATCCTCTGTAATGGCTCTGTATTCTACCTGTGACTGTCTGACCACTGCTGTATACTCTCAGCATCTGTGTACACCTGCTATGGGATGTCACTGCTGTATACTCTTCTATAGTCTGCAGGGAGTAATACTTTACATATGTAAGAAAATAATGTGACAGTAGTAAAGCTAAAAAAAATTCTGCTCAACATAGTGCAATAGGTGTGTGGGGAATATATATGTGGGCTGGTGGGGTTTGTGTGCCAGGGCTGCTTTTCAGCCCCAGTCCGGCCCTGGTCACCATATACAGTACAGTCACCATATATACACACACACACACACCACCCACATACATATACAATACAGTCACCATACACAGTACAGTCACCATATATACACACACACATACACTCTCTACATACTGAATGCAGGTAGAACTTTCCAGCTCCTGCTCAGTCTGGTGACTAGGTTCTCCAGCAACTCCTCATCAGTTGCTGTAGACATTAGTCTGGATCAGTCCTTTGGTACGCTTTGATGAGA
The DNA here is from genome assembly GCF_027789765.1 of Dendropsophus ebraccatus. Classification (NCBI taxonomy): domain Eukaryota; kingdom Metazoa; phylum Chordata; class Amphibia; order Anura; family Hylidae; genus Dendropsophus; species Dendropsophus ebraccatus. Next base: position 146,930,437 of record NC_091460.1, on the reverse strand, counting down.
TGGTGATGTCACTGTATGAGCAGGTTATTATACATTAAACCTAGTGAGTAAATGTAGGTCAGTGTCCACAACACAACTACTACTATTTTATCAATAGTGGCCCCATACATCCCAACATACAAAGATCGGCTCCTGGGCTGATGTTTCGTATTACAAGGTGACCGGATCAGGAAAATGAATTCTTGTTTGGAAATTCTAATGAAAATTACCAACTGGGCGAACGAAAGACAAGAACGCAAACTAACGGAAGAAGAATTTACTACGTTGGGAGATTCACCATCTGGTAAGTTAAACAAAAAGTGTACCAAAGTGATCATCATCATCTCACATCATAGTATCATAAAGGGTTAAAGAAGAAGATAACTGTAGGTCAGAGATCGTATTAGTTTGTGTGTCACATAGATGCATGAGAAAGACTGGCGTACTGCAGGTGAGATCCCCACACAGCGGGCAGGTAGTAGCAGACGGAAGACAATGCACTTATATGGGGAAGAAAACAGGTGGATTAAAAAGCAGGAGATTATATATATATATATATATATATATATATATATAGAGAGAGAGAGAGAGAGAGAGAGAGATATATATATATATATATATATATATATATATATATATACACACACACACATACTGATAAATAAGCAATGCCATGAGCGCTAGTGCCTTTGTATCAGGAAAACTTTTTTGCCTTTTCAGGAAGACCACAACCTGTCAAGAGAATAAAGAAATGGTCTCATTCAAAGAGGATACCCCTAGGACTGCTCAGTAGAGCTTATGTAGTGATGAATGTCTGTCTGTATTATATTATATTATATATTATTATCCTCATAGTATGGACCTAAATAACATTTTTACCTACATTCTCTTGGTCACATATAGAAGAGGCTAGTCCTTAGATGACAAACTAACACACAGTCATTATGCATGTCCTAAGTTACTTGATCGTAAAATTGTGACTACATATAAGTGTACGTTGCAAAACTTGACTTAAAGGGTTTGATCAGTGACAAAAATATTTTTACTATGGGGGCGGTTGTTCCCAAAATTAAAACAAAAAAAAAAACTAGCCTGTCCCAACCCTTCTCCACTGCAGGCCTGCTGGTTCCGAGTCCTCGGGAGCTGGTGTACATTCGTGCCAGGATTTATGCCTAAGATCAATAAATCGATAAGTCAGGATAAAAATGGCACAGGAGGCGGCCATGTCTCCTCTCTGCCCATCAGGCATGTGGGGGCAATGGCTGGGGTACTCTATAGAAAGAGAGGGAATCTGTCCCTTTTCCATGCCGTATCCATGCCGTACACCAGGGATGCATTTTACCGAATGTCCTCCCATATCACTAAATATGTACAAGGGCAGGCAACATTTTGTTAGTTTAGAACATTCACCAGATCATTGGCATCACTCATCGAGATTTCTGTTTGTCTAGAAAGTATGTAAACCGAGTGGGCCGGCACGCCATAGTGAGGTGGTGCACGTGGACGCGTATAATATAGAAATACACCCAAATCTTCTTTGTTTAAAAAGTAGACAATGATCATGAAACTTTTTAGCTGGCAGAAGCGGGAAGAACATAATAAACAATTGGTACTTACCTATCCCTGTGCCCCAGAAGTGATGTGTCACAGGCTCCTGGTTCCCTGAGTTCCTATGTCATGAAAATACCCAACCTGGACTGCCCAGTCAGCCAATCTGTGACTCCAGCAGTGTCCCACCCCAATCACTGACTGGCTGAGCGGACAATCCATCAGTCGTGACATCACTGCAGAAGGAGATTCAGGAGTCCCGGAGCGGTTAGGCAGCGGTGCGGAGGCACAGGGACAGGTAAGTATCACTTGTTTATTATGTTCCTCCCTGCTCTCGTCTGCTGGTTTCAGTTTTGCTGGACTTCTCCTTTAATCACATTTTGCTAATGATCACGGCTGTTGCTCGACATAAGCTGAACTATTTATACTCATCATTTCTTATCATTTCTAATGTTCAATGTCATAATCCAAGTCTTACAAATCAATATTACAAGACCATAGATAACAATTCCTGCAGTTTGTCGGGTCGCCCTAACCAGTTTAACTAAGACCCAAAATAGTTTTATCAATAGTTCTGCAGGATAATACTGTAACCGCATTAAATTAAAATGAAGCTTCATCACACGACTAAACGGGTACGAAAGCAGAAGATGCAATACAAGAACATTGTGTCAGGGCGATCTCAGAAAGGAGAAAGCAGCGCATGTATTTATTACTGATTGATAAAATGTTCAATACATCCAAAGATAAAAAAAAAAAAAAAAACTATAAAGGACTCTGGGCCAAAGAGCTAGCAATCAATATAATCAATGGCAGGCATGTGTAATAACAATAAGATTCTAGAAGTGGATCTCAGTGTTGGTGACACATTGCTGTGGCCGGGGTGTACGCCAGGGAGATGGTGCAGATTCACCCCTTCTCCTGGCGCACACTTGCTGTATCCTCCACCCGCATAATGGGCGGGAAGGGGTGCGGCATGGAGGAGGCGTGGCCTCCTCCCGTGCTCGATTCACCATGATTTACACCTTGCAGCCATAAATCGGGATACAAATCAACACCAGATGTGTCCGTAAATCTGGATGAGAAAAAGGGGATGGTCCTTTATTTAGGACTGACATACTCGTCCACCAGTCTTCATAAATGTCCCCCTAAGTGTTCAATGTTCCCGCAGCACCACTATAGGGAAAATTAAACAGTATACCGATCCCATTCAAATCAATGGGTTGTCTGTGTAATGCAGGGCAGGTCCCACACAGCGAGACCCTATAACCGTGCTTTACAATGACGAAGAGATGATGATGTCCTCATAATAACTCAGATACAGAACGCTAGACCTTGTAAACTAGACACTTCTTCATGCTGAGCACATCCAGTATATAAGATCCATCCAGACATCCTCATAAACATGAACCATCGGCTTCTATAATCAAGTATTTTTATACAGTGGAGGGCTTCAAACCAGGCAGGGCCGAGTTCTTAGACCAAAATAACATAATGCATATGTATAGAGCCTAGCCATCATCCGTTCCCGTTCCATGTATATCCCCTTCCCCTCCATCCATCCATCCCCTCCTTGTATATCCCCCTCCCCTCCATCCATCCCCTCCCTGTATATCCCCCTCCCCTCCATCCATCCCCTCCCTGTATATCCCCCTCCCCTCCATCCATCCCCTCCCTGTATATCCCCCTCCCCTCCATCCATCCCCTCCCTGTATATCCCCCTCCCCTCCATCCATCCCCTCCCTGTATATCCCCCTCCCCTCCATCCATCCCCTCCCTGTATATCCCCCTCCCCTCCATCCATCCCCTCCCTGTATATCCCCCTCCCCTCCTTCCATCCATTCCCTCCTTGTATATCCCCCTTTCCTGTATCCATCCCCTCCTTGGTTGAACTTGATGGACATGTGTCTTTTTTCAACTGTATTAACTATGTATTAACTATGTAACTATATCCTGCTTAGAGACTTACTGTATATACCAGCAAAACAAAGGATCAGAATAGTACGAGGACAGTGCAGGGACAGTACAGGGACAGTACAGGGACAATACAGGGACAATACAAGGACAGTACAGGGACAGTGCAGGGACAGTGCAGGGACAGTACAAGAACAGTAAAGGGACAGTACAGGGACAGTACAGGGACAATACAAGAACAGTACAGGGACAGTACAGGGACAGGCCCAGTTAGTGGCAGACCTTCCTAAGGTCATACACAGCATTCATTCATTACTCCATTGAAGTGATTGGAGCTCAGATTCAATACCCCTACACAACCTGGATAAAGGCATGGCGCTGTTTTTGGACGGAAGCAGCCATGTTTTTCTAATCCTGGACAAACCCTTTAACAAAAGGTACAGCTGGAAGGGCTGCTGGTGCTCTCCTATGCCTGAGCACATTTTATGATTTATTTCCTATAACCAATATCCTGTTTTTAATCATTAAACTTTGTTGAGAATTAAACTTACCCGGTTCTCTCTATATGGCGGGTTTATAAATGATCTCTCGTTAATAGATATAAAACAAAGGTTAGATATATGAGGAAGGTAATGCTATGGTAGCAAGAGATGGGACGTTGTTTTCGATAGCAGGACGAGTTTTCACGTTGGTTGGCGTTTCTCTATAACAAAGTAGAATTATAGAAATTTAATTTTTTTTATGGATATTTTTTCACAGATCTGACTTGTGCTAAATTAAGCAGAAACATTCCAATTTTTACAACCAAAGAGAAAGGTCACTGAAAATCTGGCCCGTTGGATTATGTCAGGGAGGGTGAGGAGAATAATACAGGGCCGAGATCCAGCACCGCCAGATAGATGGCCGAGCACTAATAGAGATTAATGGCCGACAGAGGAAGCATGGACTCTGCTTACATCAAATTATTATTATTAATATGTTTAATCCTTCATATCAGACTAACACTTAAAATATGAAGATTGAAGGCGTTTGGTTTACACAAAGCATATTTATTCTATAGCAATGCCACCTTCATAAATAAGCCCTTTAGTCTGTATTTGCATTATATCTCGTAAACTGGCCCATTCACCAAAGAACGTCCTTTTGGTCCTGGGCCGCTATGCTAAGTCCCACCTTTTTTAGGACTATAGAAAAGTACAGTTTCCTACATGTTCCTGTACGATGGACCACCACAAAAAAAATGTAATCTATATATACCCCCCCCCCCCCAATATTGTGGTCAATGGGCATAGTAGTATATGGCAAGGCCTTCTGTCAGAGGTAGATGCCGAGCGATAGTAAAGACATTTGCTTCTGATGAATAGCTCTGATATGATGTGAGAACAGAATGAATCCAGATGAGGCCTAGTATCTGTGCATTATACAGAGCCCCCATATACCTGCACCCATCTCCTACATTCACCATCACTGTGGTGACCCCTGCTGTGATGGCATCGTGTACATTGTTGGCAGCATGCTGCAGGCAGTCGCAGCCTCTTCAGGTGTGAAGCGTGTAGCCATGGCTCCCTTCGTGCAATGCGGTGCCCCCTCCCTACCCACTTGGGGGGCACAGACAGGTGAAAAGTCGCAAACTTTGTGAGCAAGCCAGGAACTTTCTGAAAAAAAACTATGTCCCCCTACATGTGTAACGTCTGACAGGGGACGCAAGTGTGACGGGGAATTAAAGGTGGAATAAAGATCATATTTTTATCACAAACTACCAAAGATCCCTTTAACAGAACAGAAATATAAGGTAAGTGATGTCATATTTTTACACTTTAATAAAAATAAACCCTTGGATTTTGGGCAATGACCTTTGAGTGCAGCCGTAATGGCCGAACACGGACGAATATACGGAAACAATCGCCACTCCGGCATCTACAGTCATTTATTGCAGCTGAAGGTACAAAATAAGTGATACTTGTCCCCAGGTCTGACAAATAGATGTTCAGATGAAAAGGCTCCACACACTATAGAGCTCCTGGAATAAGAGCTTCATCAAGGAAGAGGTAAATGGGTCTCATTATGTTCAAGCAAATGTAATTAGGAACGATAAGATCTCAGACAATTCTCTATAAAATTACAAGACACACATGAAAGGCACTTGGAATTGCATATGACAGCCTTTCTGATCTCAAACTAGAGGATACAAAGCCTGATGATTGCAGGTAAGCAACGGCCAAATGCAGCAGCCTGTAACATGGTTAAAGGAAAAGATTTCATATATTGTTGTAAGTATAAAGGAAACAAAAAAGAAGCAATACTTACCTCTCTGCTGGTGTCCTCCTACAGATCTCCGATGTCTCTCGCTGAACAATCGCTGACAGACTCTCTCAGCCAATCACTAACTGTGACGGGACAGCTCCGTGACCAGTGATTGGCTGAGCAGGCTGTCCCTGCTGAGACAAGGCCGTCTTGGAGATGGAGGTGGTAGTGTACAGCAGGGTACCCTGGAGATCCATAGGAGGACACCGGGGGAGGCCAGAGAGGTCAGCATAGCTTCTTTGTTGTATTCTTTATACTTGCAACAATATAGAAAAACTTTTCCCTCACTAGATAACGCCTTTAAAGAAAACAAAGTTTACCATTGTAGTTGGCGTTCCACACAATGAAATGACCAAAACATTTGACGAATGAGTTGTGATAACTTTGTAACAATTTTCCCTAATCTACTTTATAAAGCATCAGTGGACCATGTTTAAAGGGGAACTATCTTCAGGTTAGAGGAATCTCACCTGCTAATCTTCCCTACTGCACAGGAGACACAGAGAAGGATGGTAAGTATCTGGTATGTCTCTTACCTTCCTTCTTGGTGCCGTTCCGGTGCAGTTAGTCGTGTGCTCCGTGGTCCAGTGAGACCATTAGAAGCACTGGGGGAAAGTCTCGTGGCAGAGACGGAATGTGTGGGGTCTCCTGAACCCCGACCCCTGTTATAGACCGTGGATGTGACAGCTACATAGAGATCTAAGTATACTTTCTGGTCCACTATCAATAAAACAGGTTGAGAGGAGTTGTTCCATCTGTACAATACTTTCTCAAGCTTGTCAGACAATTACATAAGTCAGACAATTACATAAGTCAGACAATTACATAAGTGTTGGTCCAACCTTCCGATTGAACAATCATTTAATGCACAGGTGTCAAACTCCGGCCCTCCAGCTGTTACAAAACCTAATTCCCATCATGCCTGGAGAGCTAAAGCTTTGGAGGGCCGAAGTTTGACCCCCTGATCTAATGTATACTGGGGCATTCTGACTCTTCCCTGATGGCAGATGTTGGGGTGGCGGAAGAGTTGGGAACCTTGGATATCAACTATCCCAGCCTCTGTTTCCAAGGACATACGTCTGAAGTTGCAAGGTAATCTTTAGCTGGCTACTTATATTTCCTACGACAACCTCAGCTTGCCCATAGGGCCCAATTCAAGTGAATGAGCGACCGTGTAATATTTGGTCTCATTCAGTTGGCCGGAGTAGGAGATGATATTTACCTGTAGTACAAAGTGAAGTCTAAAGTGTGGACTCCCCCCTCTGACATTTGCATATAGACAATGCGGATCCTATCAGCACTAAAACAAGAATACCAACCCCCTACTAGTTTCCCAAATATCAATACAATAGTAAGATAGACAGAGATAGAACCCCCGACCTGTGCTCACCTCCTCACCCAGCAATTATTCAGCATGAGAAGCTCCGACTACTGAGGAGATCACCTGCCCATGCCAAGTTCTCTCTCTTCTGGCCTTCTTTGCTTCTTATATTGTATGGTATATATTGTATGATAATATTCTCTTGCATAACAGACAGTATTGCACTAACTAGGCTTTATACTCCACAATAAACCAACACAGCAATATATAATATATACTATATATATATATATATATATAGCCACAACAAAACCTTACAAGCGTCTCATCCTACCTGCACCCTCCAGCCCGGGATATGTCGCTTCTTTACAGGACGATCCTATAACATGCAGAAAGTAAAGTTTTCCAGGCGAAGAACACCTGAGGCGGCACAGGTAGGTCTGCTGATCGCTCACTCAGACAGGTAAACTCTCCAGACACAAGGAACAGCGTCTTACAATGTAATCCAAGGAGATGCTGAGGGATTGTCAGCTAGAGAGCAGACTGGTAAGCTTGTGGCAGGTTTATCCTCACCCCTACAAACATGAAGTACACAGCAGCAGATTACTTGTATGGCTGGGGAGGAGAGACACAGGATTAGTAGACGAGGGAAGGCCGGAGGGGGAGGGGGAGAGCTGGAGAGCACAGGGAGGAGTTGTCAGACCTGTAGATCCCTTGGCTAAGGTGTGGGAACTGTGTTACTCCTCCTCTACAATATGAGGCCACTGATCCCAGCTCCGCATTACCATAATATGACTGGGAGACAATAGAAGACAATGGCTGTCAGCTTACACTTCATGATCAACCAGAGAGAAACAAAGTGATACAAAAAGAAACAATCAGACGTAGGGTGATCGCTGATCTCTGATCTCCGACAACCTGCACCAGTGATCTACCATCTGGAAAAGAGGAAGAAGAAGAGAATGAGACAGAAGAAATCCAAACTGAGCGGAGGCTGGAAACATCTGGAAGCCTCATATTTACTTATAAATCACTAAACTAAACGGGGAATATTACAATGGGAGATTTTTAGGAAAGTTTTAATTTTATGTAAAGTTTTAGAATAGATGTTTTACTCCTTACGAGAATAATTTAGTAAGGGACCATTGTAGGCAAAGAAGTGGCCGCCATGTGTACTAGAAGGGTTAACGTGCGGCACACATGGGTCTGGGGTGAGAATGTGCAGACATGTGCGTCTCTTGGCAGCGCTGACTGACATTACAGAACGCATTAACATAGAAAGTGAACTAAACAACACGCAACCTCTTAAAAATAGGAACAAACACTGCAACCACAGCAATGTCCCTAAAATAGAGGCTGTAACAATGTGTGTGTGCGTGTATGTGTGTGTGTGTGTGTGTGTGTATGTGTGTATCTGTGTATGTGTGTATCTGTGTATGTGTGTATCTGTGTATGTGTGCGTGTATGTGTGTATCTGTGTGTGTGTGTGTGTGTGTGCCGCCACAATGCCCTCATAAGGGGAGATCTGGGTCCTCCGAGCTTCTGTGCCTGCAAGAAGTTCCTATTCAAACCCAAAGCAAGTGCCTCAAACTTCGTAACCTCTTAGGGACATATGGCGTACCCGTACGTCATATGTCCCCACGAGGTGTTCAGAGCGGGGCCGCGCGGCGACCCCGCTCTGAACTGCCGCTGTCCCAGGCGGGTGCCGCGTGTAGTCCGGGACCACGGCTATTAGCGGGCACGGTCCGATCGGCGTGCCCGCTAATAAGGTAATCGGAGGCAGCTGTCAAAGTTGACAGCTGCATCCGATTACGGGATCCAGCACTTCCCTGGTGTCTAGTGGCGGAGATCGCTCCTCTAGGACGTTGTCCCGGAGGAGCGATCTCCATATCGATTACCTGCCGGGGTCCGCTCCCGGCTCGGCACTGACCCCGGCTCGGCACTCGCTTGTTTTAGGCTGCAGCAGCCGAAAGCAAACGAGTGCCGATCTCATTGATCTTTGCTGTATTACTATAGGAATAACCCTAACCCCAGAGGGGGGAATAACCCTAACCCCAGGGGGGGGGAATAACCCTAACCCCAGGGGGGGAATAACCCCAACCCTGGGGGGGGGGGGAATAACCCTAACCCCAGGGGGGGGAATAAACCTAACCCCAGGGGGGGGAATAACCCTGACCCCAGGGGGGGGGAATAACCCTGACCCCAGGGGGGGGGGGAATAACCCTGACCCCAGGGGGGGGGGGGGAATAACCCTGACCCCAGGGGGGGGGGGAATAACCCTGACCCCAGGGGGGGGGGGAATAACCCTGACCCCAGGGGGGGAATAACCCTAACCCCAGGGGGGGAATAACCCTAACCCCAGGGGGGGAATAACTCTAACCCCAGGGGGGAATAACCCTAACCCCAGGGGGAATAACCCTAACCCCAGGGGGGAATAACCCTAACCCCAGGGGGGAATAACCCTAACCCCAGGGGGGGAATAACCCTAACCCCAGGGGGGGAATAACCCTAACCCCAGGGGGGCTTCTAGTATATGTGTAAAAAAAAAAAATAAAGTGTTGTTGTCAATAAAAGCCCCCTCCCCTAATAAAAGTCTGAATCACCCCCTTTTCCCAGGTTATAAATAAAAGTAAATAAATAAACAAACATATTTAGTATCGCCGCGTGCGTAATCGCCCGAACTATTGATTAATCACATTCCTGATCTCGCACGGTAAACGGCGTCAGCGCAAAAAAATCCCAAAGTGCAAAATTGTGCATTTTTGGTTGCATCAAATTCAGAAAAAATGTAATAAAAAGCGATCAAAAAGTCGTATATGCGCAATCAAGGTGCCGATAGAAAGAACACATCATGGCGCAAAAAATGACACCTGACACAGCCCCATAGACCAAAGGATAAAAGCGCTATAACCCGGGGAATGGAGCGATTTTAAGGGACGTATATTTGTTAACAATGGTCTGAATTTTTTACAGGCCATCAGATACAAGAAATGTTATACATGTTACATATCGTTGTAATCGTAACGACTTGAGGAACATATATAACAAGTCACTGTTACCCCAGGGCGAATGGCGTAATAACAAATACCCCCCAAATAAAAGAAATGTGTTTTTTTTGTTCAATTTCACCACACATTGAATTTTTTCCTGGTTTTGCAGTGTAATTTATGAAGAAATTCAGCCGTCATTGGGAAGTACAATTAGTGACGCAAAAAATAAGGATAAGGGCTCATGCGGGTTTCTAGGTGGAAAAATGCAAGTGCCATGTATGACCTTATATACACAAGGAGGAAAAAATGAAAACGCAAAAACGAAAAGTGTCTCCATCCGTAATTAAAGGATCCCCTTATATCATCACATCATATCACCTATAGAATTCCTTATTAATAAAGCGGATATATTTCTATTTTGTGGTCAGTACATAATGATGGGGGCCGCCATGATGCTTATTTCTGCTCTGTTTCCAGCAGTTCTACTTTACAGCAATCATACAGGTCATAACAACTACAGTCAGGGAGAACACATCGGGTTGTATGGAGGTTGTATGCGGACGTCAGTGTGCAGGTAACTGATTTAGTTACTTCTCATTGTCAGGCTACGTTTACACAAAGTACGGACAACGGCCGTTGTTGCACTGAAAATTGCATTTATTTCCATGGCCGTTTTTGTTATAAAAAAATATGTTGTGTGAACATAGCCTGATAATGTAATTTATGATAATAAAGTGACTGCTGAGAAGGGATGTCTAAGAACAGAAGGGCAGGACTATTGGGAGGCTAGTGGTGTGCGTGAACACTGTAACATATCAGAATTATTTTTTTAGATAAAAACTGTCCTGGAAATTAGAAAAAAAGAGCAACAATCTATAATTTATATATATACACACACATTATATATATATATATATATATATATATATATATATATGCCACATATATAAGGCCACATTCACACGTTTCGTGTTCCATATGGAATGCCTGTAATGGAGTCCTCCCCCAGCCGCGCAGCTTCTTCATTACAGTGCGGCACATATTCATACACTTCCCCCGCCCCCAGCATCTTATCCCAGATGCTACCCTGGCGGAGGAGGACTCCATTATAGGCAATAATGTGGAATCTCTCCTTTTTCCCTTAGTTGTTTCCTCTTACCTTTTTTCTCTCCTCTGTGTCCCCCTGGGCCTCCGTCCTCCTCTGTGTCCCCCTGGGCCTCCATCCTCCTCTGTGTCCCCCTGGGCCTCCGTCCTCCTCTGTGCCCCACGGGCCTCCATCCTCCTCTGTGTCCCCCTGGGCCTCCGTCCTCCTCTGTGCCCCACGGGCCTCCATCCTCCTCTGTATCCTCCGGGCCTCCATCCTCCTCTGTGTCCCCCGGGCCTCCATCCTCCTCTGTGTCCCACAGGCCTCCATTCTCCTCTGTGCCCCCCGGGCCTCCGTCCTCCTCTGTGCCCCCCGGGCCTCCGTCCTCCTCTGTGCCCCCCGGACCTCCGTCCTCCTCTGTGCCCCCCGGGCCTCCGTCCTCCTCTGTGCCCCCCGGGCCTCTGTCCTCCTCTGTGCCCCCCGGGCCTCCGTCCTCCTCTGTGCCCCCCGGGCCTCCGTCCTCCTCTGTGCCCCCCGGGCCTCCGTCCTCCTCTGTGCCCCCCGGGCCTCCGTCCTCCTCTGTGCCCCCCGGGCCTCCGTCCTCCTCTGTTGCTGCTTTTTGGATTTGTTTGTTTATATAAAGAACTTCCAGGTCACAGGGGTCAGCAGTGACATCACAGCTCTGCAAGCCTGTAGCTCCACCCCTTCTTTCTAAATCTAGCTCCACCCTCTCTACCAATAGGCAGGAAATGTCTGTATTACTACAAGTGTCCTTTGAGCAGCACAGGGGCTCAGTGTCGGCCAATTACTTATATTATCAAATAAACTAGTTTTCTGTATCTTCTATATGTTGGAGGACTACAAACCCCAGCACATAGGTACATGTTAGGAGTTGTAGTCCTGGATTACATATACACTATAGCTCATACTACAGATGGGATGTCTATAAGCCTCTGTTCCCTCACTGGCAGGAAGAGGAAACAGAAAGGGAGCGTGACATCACAGGAAGTACAGAAAACACAGGCAGAGCGGTCATGTGACATCACAGGAAGTACAGAAAACACAGGCAGAGCGGTCATGTGACATCACAGGAAGTACAGAAAACACAGGCAGAGCGAACATGTGACATCACAGGAAGTACAGAAAACACAGGCAGAGCGGTCATGTGACATCACAGGAAGTACAGAAAACACAGGCAGAACCGTCATGTAACATCACAGGAAGTACAGAAAACACAGGCAGAGCGGTCATGTGACATCACAGGAAGTACAGAAAACACAGGCAGAGCGGTCATGTGACATCACAGGAAGTACAGAAAACACAGGCAGAGCGGTCATGTGACATCACAGGAAGTACAGAAAACACAGGCAGAGCGGTCATGTGACATCACAGGAAGTACAGAAAACACAGGCAGAACCGTCATGTGACTGAAAACACAATAAGCTCTAAATAAAAAAAAAAAGTGTATTTAGAACAGAGGTGTCATACTCAGGCCCTCCATCTAAAGCTTTGGCTGTCCAGACATGATGAGAATTGTAGTTTTGCAAGAGCTGAAGGGCCGAAGTTTGACCCCCCCCCCTGATGTAGAACGTACGGCACCTACAGAGGTCAGTGCGGTGCTAGTTTATTGAAAATTCTTGGACAACCCCTGTGCGGAGTGTTCATGTCAGATTTTGCAGGCCATGGCTTTTCTTCATGCGTTTGCAGGTTTTGGGGCGTTTTTGACTTTTTGTGTGAATTTAACTTTTTGAAATTCTGGCATTTTCTTAGGTCTGCGTTTAAACCTGAATGTGCACGATACAATTGTTTTATAATATTTTATTGGTTGTGTGGATGGCGTAAAAAGGCTTTTTACTTATTTAATGAAGAGTTTGCAGGTGATGATGATTCTGGCCAGGTTTTTCCTTGTGTGATATTGTTGGACGGGGGTGATCAGATGCTTCTTCTATTACTGGTGCGCTGCTTTTTGTGTGTGTAATAGACGTTATTATACTGTACACGGTCGCACTCCCCGCACCTTATCAGCCCAATGTTATGTAATTGCCAGTTGTTTGCTGCCACCGAATATAATTGTAATTCTAAGCCCTGATGGAATATTTTATGTAAAGTCAAAGAACAAATAATTAAATGTTAAATATTTCAAGAGGAAAATCATTCGTTTGCTTCGGAACATAGAAATGCGCATCTTTTAGTATGGATGAAATAATTATATCAGAATCATTAAATGCTTAGTGAGATAATGTAAAACTGCTAAATCACCTGCACAATGAATGAGATCGCATTTATCATTAGGCAGCAATAAAACCGTAATCCAGGTGAAAGAATTCTGCGCTGAGTCTAGGAGTAAGTTCCTCTAGGTGCGGCCACATGCAGGGCACGAGTACGAGACTTTACCAGAAATCCGTGAAGATGGTTATAGACGCAAGGTTTTGAATTTTTCCTGAAAAATCTGTGCAGTAACAATAAATTTGAAAACTATGAAAATTTATGACAAAAGAAAGAAAAATTACTTTTTTAGCCACTTTATATAGCAGTACATGCACTACTCTCATTAGTGAGGCTATGTTCCTCTGTTGTAATTGAGTGGATGGCTTCCATTAAATGGCAAATAACGGCCATTGTTTTAAAATAACAGCAATTATTTGTCGATAAATGACGGCCATCCACTTAATTTCAACAGTGTGAACATAGCCTTTCTGTGTTTTCTATCCACTCCTGGTTTGGGTTGCAAAATACTGACCAAAATACTGTGTGAACATAGCCTGACTCCACACATAACCTATTGTGGGAATACGCCAACCGTTACTTTGTATAGTGGTGGACTAAAATAAAGACCCAGAAATTCAACCATGACCCTCTGGCTATGCTCTGACCTTGTCTTCACTTCAATATTGTCAGGACCCTGGGGGATAAAGAGACAGGATAAGTGGGCCCTAAGGCTAGCCCCTCCTCTGTCCCTGCCTACTTGCAGAGCTGGTCCTAACCAATTATCCACAGCTGGGCAACAGTCCCTGCTCTGAAATAAGAACAAATCGCAGGCCGACAAAATACATACAAAAAGTCACAGAATAGAATGGTCAGACAGGCCGGGTCAGCACCATAGGGGGCGAGCAAGGTGCAATGATGGCAAACAAAGGAGTAGTCACAGAAACGGTCAGAACAGAGAAGGCAGCGAAGTACAAAGAATGGAACGTGTAGTCAGAAACAGGTAAAAGGTCAGGACACCAGAGAACAATAAATACCGGACAGACTGCTAGATGAACAGGAAAAGCTGGACGAAGCTATCAAAGCCCTGGGAACGGGGATTACTATAAGGGAAACCAAGTCCTGGAGCCAACTCATAGGACCGGGCAGAGAAGCAAAGACCAAAAACACAGAAGGACAGAGGAGGAGAGACCAATGGCCGGACAAAATCCCACAAAGACATAGGAGGAGAGACCTGTCCATCAAAGCCCAACAGAGACAACTAGTAACAAAGCAAAAGGTAAGTGCAGGGAGAGCAAAACAACATGGAACGGACAACTGAAGCAAAGACAAATGCAAGGAACACTGAAAAACCTGGAGCGGAAAGGTGAGATGGTAACTAGAGGACGCCACTGATGTCTTATCAGGCACGGACATAACCTGTCCTTTGTATTTATTATCATGTTCCACATATGATGTTCTTGACATGTTACCTGAACGTGCTGAACTACAGTTCCAAAAACAGTCAGAAAATGCTGGGGTTTTTCACTTTAAGTGCCCCTGTCACTTTAAAAAAAAAACTTCTGGCATGTCCTAGAGGTAAGGTAAAAGTTGTGATTTGTCGGGAGTCTGGGTGTTCAGCCTCACTGATCAATAGTGCTGAGAGAAATGCTTAGAGATTTAATCGCCAATCCTACTTACAATGGACCCCATCTCCTGACGCAAGCCAGAGAGTGAAGAGCCTAGCTGAGCCCTTCTCCTGGCAGTCAGAACATCCTGACCAATCCAAACCCAGGAGTCAGATATGGCTCACAACTCCCTGGCCTGTTACTCACCCTAGGAGTGATGACCCTATGTATTTGCCACACATCTCAGCCACCAGTAATCTCATTTGGATGGCATCGTGTTTGAAAGCAAATGTTTAAAATTTCTTGTTTCTCCATGTTAAAAAAAATGTTATCCTCAATCTTGGACTATGACTCGTGACCGCCAGTCCGAGCGGATTGTGTCTGACAAGGTATAAAAGGTTCGGGAGCTCCGCTCTAGGACATGGAAACCGGGGCAGTGGAACGATTTGTCAGCAGCTTTTCAGTGATTTGTTGTAAGACGGATGAGAGGAGGCGATCAGGGACTGATCGAGGAAAAAACATTGGGGGACATTTATTGGGACACTAAGGGGGTCCTGTGTATGGTCCCATGAAATGTCCCAGATTCTGCCCCAAATATACATATGTTCTCTGTGAAGTGCGGGATGAAACCAGCTTCTCTATATACTCTGTATATCACTATATATACTCTGTACATTTATCCCCAAGAACCGGCCCCACCATAAAAAAGAATCACTGAAGCGAGTCACCTTGGGGAATCACATTCACATTACCCAAACCCTGGATCCGGCCAGTAATCTGCCAATTTCCCTCTGGTCCGGAGCTTTCTCCTGGAGGTTTGCATAGGATTGATGTGTAATTTTACGCGCTTATCCTGGGTGAATTTGAAATGATTTATATGGATTTAAAGCCTGTCTGTCAGGGCTGCTATGCTGCGCTATCCGAGGCAAGAACCAGATCGCGGCCGAGATGCCGAGCTCATACGTCTATTTGTTTTTATGATTGATATTTTCATGTCAAAAAGCAATTTATATTTTTCCTATGTGAAGCCCTTTTGATCATTCCAGGCCACATGGCAGAAAAAGCCGCTGTTAACCTTTTCAAAGGTCAAAGAGCGCGCTCAGTAATGTTTTATATTCATCTCAAGGGGACAGAGTCTGGCTCTTGTCTTCTATGTCTATGAGTCTTGTTGTAAAGTATGTCACTAAATGCTGTTAAAAACGGCCCAGGCAAGATGGCCGCCTCCATAACAATGTACAAGAAGTGAAATTAGAATAAAGATTAGTTTAGAATAAAAAGAGAAGTTTTGGTATCTGATTCTAATTAGAAGAATAAAATTTGGGTGACACATTCCCTTTAAATTATGGGGAAAAAATATTTTTAATAAGTTTGCATAGGACTGATATGTCATTGTCATAAAGAAAAGGAAATAAAAGAAACAAATGAGATGCAAAGTGTCGGCCCGATATTGTCGCACTTGATGCTAAACGCAAACTGCCGGACAGCGAGCGGCCATAACTCCACCTGTAATAGCGCTCTAGAGTATTATAATAATATCAGGTTCTTAAAAACAAAGCGATTTGGCGAATGAGTTCTGTCTTCTGATTTCCGTCGGTGACCGCACTCCCGGCATCATCTCTGCAGATTTCTGGGAACTTATTCCAAGAAGCTGAAATTGCTGCTCACTTAGATTTGCCACTTTCCCTTTAACCTGATTGTATTTGTCTCGATATTCAGACACTTACCTCTGACATTCTGGATGAATTACCTGCAATCTGTAAGAGAAGGGAGAGATGTCCGGATAAGAGGGACGGAACACGGATAAATCCCACACAAACGCCGACTGATAAAGTACATTCTGCCCTCTTCCCATCATAGTCAATGAACCCGCAAACAAAGCCGCCCCATGATCTGCCTGCCGGAGATATTCACGGGATAATAGACGACAGGAAATTACAGATAATGTGACACCTGCCGCAGAAAACACTTCTCGTGACGTCCAAGAAACATTGGACTGGAGCGGCTATCAGATTGACGCGCAGCATTGATGTGTTATTTAACAAAAAGGTGACATCTCAGAGATTTAAAAAAAAAGAGAATTCCACTAAAACCTGAAAAATTCAGATCTACGATTATCTCTAATATCGCTCTCCTCCACGGGAAAGTCTCAGAAATAATAATTCAGCTATGGAGAGTTGCATGATGATTTCCTCACAATGTAGAGGCGCTTTATCCATTAAAGCTAGCCATAAACACTATAGATATGTGTGCAGGAATTATGTGTGCGGGAATGCAACAACACTCAGGCAAGGAGGAGGAGGTGGAGAGTGCAAATAAATGCAGGCGGTTCTGGACTGGCAGATGGAAGTAGCGGGTAGAGAGAAGCTTCCTCTATAAATCCAGGGCAGTTGGTCTCCTGCTCCCCCTAGTGGCCAGAGGTGTCAGTGCAGCAGAAGAGCAGCCCAAGATGGGCACCAAGCACAGCAGAGTAGTGGACAGGACGCTGCCGGTGAGTCTCGTCCAGCGTCATTCCAGTATGAGGAACAATAACGGTCAGTCACACAAACCTTCACAGTCAGTCAGGGAAATGTGGTTTGAATACCGAACTGTTTGAACTCCGAGCTATTACTGGATGTCCTCGTCTTATATTGAAGAAATCTGTGAGAATCTGTGAGAATAATGAAGATGCTGTGGAGGTTAACGTCTGCAATTTATTCCTTATTCTATGCAGATCTTTTTGCTGCATGTGAATAGGGTGTAAGACACCACATTGAGTTGCATTAGCTGTGAAGTGTTTCGGGTGTTTCGGAGCAGGATTTACTGTAGGTGAAGAATCCAAGACCCAATTCTGCCAGAATCCTGAACATGTGAACATGGCCTTAAAGTAGCAAGTGACACCGCAATGTTTAGGTTTTCAGTGGAGTCAGGACTAAAAACAAGAAACTATTGATAAATGTAATAAAAACCTCTCTATGCTCACATTGTCATTCTTCTGTCCCCTGAGAGGACGGGTGACTGATAGAAGAACGGGCTGTGTTACGTGGCTGGGCTCCCCGCACATAGTCTCCTGCCATGGGGAGACATGGATGATTACACAGGATATATAGGATTGTTTCTATGTACATGCGGCGTGCAACAGGATCACATGACAGGAGAAGAGAATATTCAAGATGGAACTGGTGTATTTTCTACATTTAATAATCCTTTATGCCACAGAGCTGACAGGTGACTTGGCGCTTCCATTGTGTTATCCTCAGGGACAGCTTCATTACACTCATCAAATGAACATATCCTCATCAGGTCTATATACACCCGCTCTATGACAAGGACTGCGCTTACTTTATGTGCTCTATGTAACATTTACAATATGTCGCTTGCTTCATTACATTCAGGGAGGGATGGGACGCACGTCCGCCCTGCGAGCTGCTGCACTAGATGTACAGAAGTCATAAAGTATGTCCTTACAGCTGTTACCAGGCTGGAGGTGATCTATGGACTGAATCTATGGACTGAATCCATGGACTGGATCTATAGACTGAATCCATGGACTGGATCTATGGACTGAATCTATGGACTGGATCTATGGACTGGATCTATGGACTGGATCTATGGACTGGATCTATGGACTGGATCTATGGGCTGGATCTATGGGCTGGATCTATGGGCTGGATCTATAGACTGGACCTATGGGCTGGATCTATAGACTGGACCTATGGAAGGGGATAAACAGGTTGTAGTCAGTGCAGGAGCTACATTTACTGTACATTGTCTCCATAACACATGCAATAATTATTTTCTGTATTTTTAAAACACAAAAACCTTGTAAATTGTATGTAGTAATAATTAACTTTTACTGATGCCAATCTGCACTGTAGTCCGGAGCTATAGTCACAATTCTGCAGAAGAGCTCGCTTTCTAGTGCCACCAGCTGATTCACAAAGATCTAGTGCTGATTATGACAAGTGTCACTATTGTTATGTCATAGAGACATCATAGAGACATCATAGGGACATGAATATGCAAAAGTAGAGCCCATGCAGCCTGTAGGGAAACCACCAAAACCACCATATTAAGTGGCCCTATAATTCAATGTAATGACAAGGGAAAAACCAAGGCCAGGTAACCATACACAGACAGCTGTTTTGGGGTGTTGCCCCTCGTCAGTGTGGAGCAGGATTCTGGCTGTGGTTCCCAGGGAGCAATGCACCTTGGATTTCACTGCATTGGGCGCTTTAACCGGCAGCCGGCAGTGTTATCATTTGATACAGCACAAAAACAGGTGATTAATCCAGCACTCCAGAAGTTAAAATTCTAAAATCTTTATTTAATGTTCATGTTAAAAAATAATGGTATGACACATGTTGTCTGCACAGATGGTTTGGCTGGTCTCCCTGAGATCAGCGATCAGTTTTTCTTATATCATAGGGACATGTCATAGAGACATCATAGAGATATGACATAGAGACATGTTAAAAGTTTTGATCAGTACGGTTTTGAGTGTTCATACCTGTACTGATCGGTGCCTCACCTCCATCCTACTGCACATAAACTTGGGGCAGGTGTGTTTCTGTTTTTGTAGGAAGCGGTTAGATTGCATCCACTTTGTAGCTTTAGTATAGTTTAGCCATTGTCCTTCATCACCATGTTTTACATACACAGGAGAGCATTGACTTCCATGACCCATTCACCTAGAGAAAAAGACTAAAACAAAGAGCAGAAACACTGACGGGTGCATGTAGGGTGATACTGTAGAGGAAAGCAGGTAAAATAAACTACCAAAAAATTGGTGCCCCTCACCTTTAACGGTCGTGCTACAAGCATGGACCTGATGAAGAGGGGACCCCCACGAAACGTGCCGTCTGAGTATAAATCTGTCTTATCCTACTATGACGTGCATCATCCTTGGAGCAGTGGTGTGACCCTGTGTCTGTTTCCCAGTTACCCTGTACATGCCGACCTGAACCCGTGAAACCTGAAGCAGTTCCAGCCACGTTAGGGTTATGTTCACACACAGTATTTTTGCTGAGTATTTTGCAACCAAAACCAGGAGTGGATTGAAAACACAGAAAGGCTCTGTTCACTCACTGTTGAAATTGAGTGGATGGTTGTTATTTAATGGCAAATAGGGAGGGCGTAAGCGGGCGCAGTATAGCTGCAGCCTGGACATGAAGGGGTGGGCAGTAGGGGGTTAACAGGGTTTGGGCTTAGGGGAGCATGAGGGCAACGCATGGTCAGGCAGTGGGAAAGGGGGATGGAGCAGGGGGAGTGGGGATGCTGGCAAAGGCCAATAGGGGGGCATGGGATAGCGTCGGGAAGGGGAGCAGAGCTGAGGTATAAAGGGAAGGGGAGGGGTTTCCTACTTACCAGCTCCTCGTGTCCCGGACCTGAAGCGACGTGCTGCCCCTGCTACAGGATGGACCGAGAGGCTTTCTCTGCCTCCCTGAGGGAGGCCGCGGCGCGCCATGGGGCTGACTGGCTGCAGGAGCAGTTCTTGCAGGTACTTGGGGGAACGGGGGGGGCGGCAAGCTCCCAGGGTGCGCACCCCCCCCCCCCCGTACGCCGCCGGCGCCCGCCGGAGCGGCTGAGCCCCGAATTGCCCGCCGCTCCCGCCGCGTAGGGAGCCCTGTCCAGGACCCTCCAGCCCCTGCTGACCGGTCCTCTCCTCGCCAGTCCGGCAGGGCTGCTGGGAGGAATCCCGGAGCGCAAAGGGGTTCCGGTGCCGGGAGAGAGGCACGTGCAGCAGCCTCTGCCTCCTCGGTGCCGGCTTCTGCTTCGGGAGCTGTTGCGGCTGGCCCCTCCCACCGGCTCGTGCAGGGGGCGGTCAGAGGACTGAGCGAGTCCTCCTACAGGCCTCATAAGAAGCGTGGGGCGAAGTCGAGCGCATACGTGGCGTTTGACAAGGCGGTGGACTGGGTGCGGCGGTGCGGGCCGGGGGCACTAATGGCCAAAACCGACATTGAGGCCGCATTTCGGCTCTTGCCGGTGCATCCTGAATGTTTCCATTTGCTGGGGGTGTGTGGGAGGGGGCGTACTATGTGGACTGCTGCCTTCCTATGGGGTGCTCAATCTCTTGTTCATATTTCGAGACATTTAGCACCTTTGTGGAATGGGTCGTGCGCAGGGAGTCGGGTTTGCAGTCGGTGTTGCATTACCTGGATGACTTCCTGTGCATTGGTCCGGCGCAGTCCACTTGTTGCTCTCTTCTGTTGCATACGGTTGAGCAGGTGGCCCGCAAGTTCGGCATCCCATTGGCACCGGAAAAGACGGAGGGCCCGGCTACGGTCATCCGTTTTTTGGGTATCGAGATCGATTCGGTGGCAATGGAGTGCCGACTTCCTGGTGACAAACTGGTGGAGCTGCGGGAGTTGGTGGGTTGTTTCTTGGAATTGCACAAGGTTCGTTTGCGGCAGTTGCAATCGCTGCTGGGCAAGCTGAACTTTGCTTGCCGTATCATGCCAATGGGACGCATTTTTTGCCGCCGACTAGCGCAGGCCACGGCTGGGGTGCGTTCGCCGATGCATAGGATACGGTTGACGGCGGATCACAGGGCGGATTTGCAGGTGTGGGCGCAGTTCTTGGTGAGTTTTAATGGCCGGTCTGTGTGGATGGAGAAGTGGATTGGGAATGTGGATATGGAACTGTTCACTGATGCGTCTGGGTCGGTTGGGTTCGGAGCGTACTTGAGTGGTGAATGGTTTGCTGGAGAGTGGCCGGATAGTTGGCGGGAGACTGGGTGGGTCCGTAACCTGGCCCTGTTAGAATTGTTCCCAATAGTGGCTGCGCTTGAAGTATGGGGTGACAGGTTTCGGAACAAGTGGGTCCGCTTTTGTTGCGACAACTTGGCGGTGGTGCAGGCTGTCAACAGTCTGACGGCATCTTCCCCACCGGTGGTTCGACTGCTGCGGCGCCTGGTGTTGCGAGGGCTGGAACTGAATGCGTGGGTACTGGCGTGTCATCTGCCAGGGACTGCTAATTCTATAGCTGATGCACTTTCTCGTTTGCAGTTCGATCGGTTCCGTTTGTTGGCCCTGGAGGCGGAGCAACAGGGGAAGCCCGTTCCGAGCTGTTTGTGGGAAGTGGTATCCGGACAGCGTTTGGTTTAATGCAGCAGGCCGTATCGGGAAGCACGTGGCGGAGTCATTCGGTGGCGTGGCAGGAGTGGCTGAGTTTCTGTGGGCAGTGGGGGGTAGATGGTGTGCATGGTGAGCTCGTTCCTTTGTTATTGTGTTTTATTAATGATTTGTTTGGGGCCGGGGTGTCGGGTGCGGGGATGGTTCGGAAATTGTCAGGGTTGGCGTATTGGTTTAAGTTGCTTGGGGTGCGTGATTTGACTAAAGAATTTGTAGTTCGGCAGGCGGTGAGGGGGTATCGACGGTCGCGGGTGTCTAGGGACGGGAGACGGCCGGTGTCCTTTGATGTTTTGGGACGATTGGTGGGAGACCTGGAAGGAGTTTGTTTTGATGTTTATGAACGCCTGTTGTTTAGTGTGGCCTTTTCGCTTGCGTTCTTTGGGGCGTTCAGGATCGGGGAGTTGGTCAGCTCGTCTTGTGAGGCCCAGGGTGGGATGCAGCTGGCGGATGTGGTGCTGGGGCAGGGATATGTGTCCTGTTGGTTGCGGCGCTCTAAGACGGACCAGGCGGGCAGGGGCAGGAGGGTGTTGTTGTACGCGGTTCCAGGTTCTGTGGCGTGCCCGGTGGAGAGCGTGCGGTTGTTTAGTGCGGTTCGGCCGAGGGGTGCTGGGGGTTCCTTCTTGATTCATAGGGATGGGAAAGCGCTCTCGTGCTTTCAGTTTGTGGCCGTGTTCCGGAAGTGCCTGGCGAGACTGGGCCTTCCGGCACGGGAGTTCGCTTCCCATTCCTTTCGGATTGGGGCGGCGACAGAGGCGGTTCGCTGGGGGTTGGGGGAATCTGTGGTGCGCCAGATTGGTCGGTGGGAGTCCGCTAGGTTTAGGTCCTATGTTAGGTTAGATTTGCTTTAAAATAGAAGGGAGGGGCGTGCTGCTTTACGGGGTGTTGTTTTTTCATGCTGTTGTTGTTTTGTGTTTTATTGTAGGCCCGGCATTCTTGGTGTGGATTCTCGGCCATTCGTTTGTTCGGAGGGGGGCGAGCCGTGCTGACACCCGGGCAGAGGGAAGGCAGCTGGGTTTCCCACGGGCAGAGATTCAGGTTCATTGGATGGGAATAGGTGGCATGCTGTGGAGTGGAGTTCTGCCAGAAGTCCATTACTATTCCAGGTTGGATAGGCCGCCTGACATTCTGGCTCTTCACGTCGGGGGTAACGACCTCGGCGTCAGATCTTCTAGGGATCTGATCAGGGACATTAAGTGCGATCTGTTGCGTCTGTGGTCGTTGTTCCCTGGCGTGATTGTGGTATGGTCTGAGATAGTGGCAAGGTTCGTGTGGAAGCAAGCACGCTCTGTGGACAAGTTGAATCGGGCACGTGGGCGAGTTAACCGCGAGGTGTCTCGCTTTGTGGCTCGCAACGGGGGCATTGTGGTCCGGCACCGGGAGTTGGAAGTCCCTACTAGGGGGTTTATGGACAGTGATGGGGTGCACCTTAATGGGGTGGGGACAGATCTGTGGTCTTCTGACATTCAGGATGGGCTGGAGAAGGTGGTCGGTGTGTGGCGGGACTCGCGAGTTCAAGGGGTCGAGCTCGCTCGTGGTGGCGGAGGGGTGGTCGTCAGGGCCGGACTGGGACTTAAAATCAGCCCTGGCACTCAAACCTCAGCAGCCCACATAATATATCCTCCCCAATATATGATAGATAGCAGTGTACATGCTGTAGCAAATTCTGCTCCTTACTCACTACTTCATTAAATATATGAACCCTACCATCAACACATAAAAAACAACATAATCTGCTGTGGATTTGTTGTTGCATATTTATGTATTTCAGCTGCACCAAATCCACAATGTATCTGTGTGGTCCATACCAGGTACAAAGGTGTAGATCCCAGAATACAAATGCGGGGACAGGACCTTTAGTCTAGTATATACTTTTAAAATCATCCTTTTCATTACCAGCTAAAGTGTCACAGAGGCGGAGACAAGCCACAGTTGTACCTCCCCCCGTGCCTTCCTGCTCTGACTGATTTACATACACGGCGATGCTGCGGATGTCGCTGTGACACTTGAGCTGGTAATAAAAAGGATGATTATGAAAGGAGTGCTTATAGTGCAATTACGTCCAGTGACTTACAGGAGGCGTCTTCTCTGCATGAATTGCAAGTGACGTTTTTGCTGGATTTGTTCTCTTTTTCTTGCTCGGCTATCATGAAGACTTCTGCGGCCGTGACTCCTCTCTGCAAGATCTACCAGACAAACAATTTAAGATCCGTGCTCCAGCATCATCCCCAAGTGTATTTCTTCACACAGTAACCTTGCTCGCTTTTGACCCCCTTATAAGCAGTTAGGCCCAGTCTGTGTCTCTAAATAGTAGTCCCGCCCTTCTGCACCCCTATATAGTATTATAGTATTAGGTCCCCTCTGTACCCCATATAGTAATAGGAGTCTTCTGTGCTGTGTCTCCATATAGTAATAAAACATTTTCCCCTATAGTAGTAAGGCCCCTTCTGTGCCCCATATACCCTCTCTGTGCTCCAATAGATTACAGGCCTCCTCTCTATCCCCACAAAGTATTGGACCACTTTCTGCATGAAGCATAGGCCCCACTGTATTGGACCTCTCTGGGCCTCCGTATAGTATAGCCAAGGCTTTTAATGATATATTAAAAGCTGCATAGCCCTTCAACTAATTTCATTTTGCAAAGAGCGTCATCAGGAAGAAGGCTTATTTCATTTGCTCCCCTGCTTCTGATGACACTTATTTAATTTGCCCCCCTGCTCCTGATGACACTTATTTAATTTGCCCCCCTGCTCCTGATGACACTTATTTCATTTGCCCCCTGCTCCTGATTACACTTATTTCATTTGCCCCCCTTCCTCCTGATGACGCTTATCTCATTCGCCCCCCTTCCTCCTGATTACACTTATTTCATTTGCCCCCCTTCCTCCTGATGACGCTTATCTCATTCGCCCCCCTTCCTCCTGATTACACTTATTTCATTTGCCCCCCTTCCTCCTGATGACGCTTATCTCATTCGCCCCCCTTCCTCCTGATTACACTTATTTCATTTACCCCCCTTCCTCCTGATGACGCTTATCTCATTCGCCCCCCTTCCTCCTGATGACGCTTATGCCATTTGCCCCCCCTCCTCCCGATGACGCTTATGTAATTTGATGACGCTCCTTGAGGAGAGGTTATCCAGAATTAGATAAACATGTCCGCTTTCTCCCAAAAACAGCACCACATTTGTCCTCAGTTTGGGTGCGGTACTGCAGCTTAGATCCAGGGAAGTGAATGGAGCTGAATTGTAATACCACACACAACCTGAGGACAGGGGTGGTGATGTTTTTCTAATCCTGGATAATCCTTTTAATTTTACAGTAATGGTTATAATTAGAGATGAGTGAGCCTGGCCGAAGTTTGGCTTCATACAAACCTGAGCCATCGGCCTTTGAATTCCGCTGTCTTCTCGTTCCTTGCGGCAGGTGGAGATGGCACAAGTCCCGCCTGGAAAACAGAGATACAGACTATGATCTAGGCTGTATTCCTGCTTAAAAATGCAACTTGTGCTATCTCTATGGAGCGGGAAGACAGCGGGATTCAAGGGCCAATGGTTCAGGTTTGTATGAAGCCAAACCTTGGCCAGGCTCACTCATCTCTAATTATCACCTTAAAGTCACTACATGTCTGCATAGGCAGCCATTTTAATATCAAGTTTAATTGAATGCAATAAACTGTAAAGGACCATTTAGGACTTTTTGAGCAGCTACTGTATGGCTTAAAAAAGTGTGTGTGAACATAGCCTGACAGACAAAAGTCCAACACCTCGAACTGGTCTATTATAATTCACAGCTTTACAAGAGATCCATAATGCAAGACACCATTGTTACCAACAAATGCAGTATGTGATGGTGATGGCGTCTTGTATCAGGGATTTACTATAAAGTTGTGAATATTAATTCACTGGAAGAAAGTGCTGGACTTTTGTCTATGGAATAATTTAGTCACAATTGAATACAGATTATTGCAGTGGTGTAAGTGCTGTAGGATGTGCTGGTCACCTGCATCCACACATCACGCATTCTATACATACATCATAAACACACAACACACACTGTGCATGCATACATATAAATATACACACACACACACTGTGCATACATACATAAATACATACATACAGACATGCACACATATTGTGCATACATACATATATCATATATACACACACAAACACACTGTGCATACATACATACATACATACATGAACACACATTGTGCCTACATACATATATCATATATACACACACACACACACACACACACTAGAGATGCGCGGAGTGTCGGACTTTTGGTCTGACAGGATCTGCGCTCGATCGTGATGCCTGTGATCCCGGGTGCATTGTTGCGCTCCCTGGAATATGCGGCCAGGATATTCCATGGAATTCCAGATCCATTTCCTGGAATATCCTGGCAGCATATTCCCAGGATCGCAACTATGCACCCGGGATCACAGGCATCACGATCGAGCGAACTGCTATTGGACCAAAAGTCCGCACATCTCTAACACACACACTGTGCATACATGCATACATTTACACATACAGACAGACATACACACACCTTGCATATATATATATATATATATATATATATATATACAGACACACTGGGGGAGATTTATCAAACATGGTGTAAAGTGAAACTAGCTCAGTTGCCCCTAGCAACCAATCAGATTCCACCTTCTAATTCCTCACAGACTCTTTGGAAAATGAAAGGTGGAATGTGATTGGTTGCTAGGGGCAACTGAGCCAGTTTCACTGTACACTATGTTTGATAAATCTCCCCCATTATGCATGCATACATACATACAGACACATTGTGCATGTATATGTATATATATATATATATATATATACACACACACACACACACACTGTGCATACATATATACATACATACAGACACATTGTGCATATATATATATATATATATATATATATACACACACACACTGTGCATACATATATACATACATACAGATACATTGTGCATGTATACATATATACATACATACACACACACTGTGCATACATATATACATATATACAGACACATTGTGCATGTATACATATATATATATACACACACACACTGTGCATACATATATACATACATACAGACAGACACATTGTGCATGTATATACATATATATATATACACACACACACTGTGCATACATATATACATACATACATACAGACAGACACATTGTGCATGTATATACATATATATATACACACACACACACACTGTGCATATATACATACATACATACAGACACATTGTGCATGTATATACATATATATATATATATACACACACACACACACACACACTGTGCATACATATATACATACAGACACACACACACTGTACATACATGAATCCTATATACACACATATATACTGTACATACATGTATCATATATACACACACACACTATACATACATACAGAAATCCTTTCCTCACACAATACACATACAGGGCACATTACATACTAAGACACACTATATACACACTATCACTTTGGACACACACACCAAACAACAAGAAACAATCACTTACTGTCCATAAATCTGAGCTGCTGACAGGCCCTCTCTTCCTCACAGTCAGCATGGTGCTCCCCTGCCCCTCCGACTGCAGGAAGGAGATGATGACGTCACTGTGTGGGCTCAGGAGACTTGGTTGCCTGGTTACACAGCAGGGGGAGAGGGCAGGCTCCGGCTGTAGCTTGGTGGGAAGGACAGCTTTCTCCTCACCAAGCAGTGCTCTTTAATAGCAGCAAGGGCCCCCTCTGTGTCAGCAGCAGCCACTCTGTGCTGTAGGGGGCAGCAGCTGCTTCTCCTCTCTCCTCCAGGAAGCGGATCCTCTGCGGCAGGAAATGACGTCATCTGGCAGGTTGAAGAGTAGGTTGAAGCTGACGGTGCCTGTGCGGCACCTCCACTACACATGGGAGGGGGAGGGGGAATGTGCCGGCCCTGACCAATCCGGCAGAGGCTGAGGGAACAGCGCAGAGGCCAGCAGCGCTGCTCTCTCAGCCACTGCAGGGGCCGATGTAAGTGTGCAGGGGGACCAGCGGCCCCTCTGATTGGTAATCAGGCAGCCCAGCGGGCATTTGCCCGTCCTGCCAGATTACCAATCCGGGCCTGGTGGTCGTGGATGGCACTGTGTGAGGAGGTGTTGGAGGTGAGATCATGAAGGTGGCAATCCCCTCTCCTTTAGGTTGCAGGGAGATGGGGCATGGTTGGTGGTGCTTACCGCTTAGGCGGAGGAATAATTGTTCTCTGGGAAGCAGTATTGGGGCATATTTGCCAGCCCTGAGTCGGCGCGGTGCGACGGGGGGACCAATAGTTCATACTGCTGCTGGGCCATCCATGACCTCCCTGATGGGTATGTTATTAGGTTGGGTGGGAGTTATCGGGGTTTAAATAGTTTGTGTTTATGTTTGACATGTTATTTATTGTTCAATAAAAGGCTGCTGTGGCCATTATTCCAACGTTAGCAGGTGTCATGTCTTCTTTCAAGGTAAAGGGGAGGTGTATTGTGGGGAGGGGTAAAGTAAGATAATGGCGGGTGTGTGCTTTAAAGTTATCATTTTATGTAACCCCCGTAATTTGCCCTACCCCTAGTCAAATGGCTGTTATTTTAAAACAATGGACGTTATTTGTTGTTAATTGGCGGCCATTTACTCAATTTCAACAGTGGTTTTGGTTGCAAAAAACTCAGCAAAAATACTCTGTGGGAACATAGCCTAAGACCCCTATTCCACCGGACGATTATCGTTCAGATTATTGTTAAATCGTTTGAGCCTAAGCAATAATCGTTTGGTTGAATAGCAGTTAACAACTAACGACCAAACGAGAAATCGTTGATTGTTAATAAGACTTGGACCTATTTTTATTGTTGCTCGTTCGCAAATCGTTCGCATTGAATAAAAAGTCGTTTGCAGTAGTGACGAACACAATAGCGACGACAAGACGACCGCAAGAACGATTATAAGTAACGATTATCGCTCCATGTAAATGGGTGAACGATTTCAGGTCTTTCGCAAAAGCGGACATTTGGATCGTTTATCGTTAACGATTATGTGAACGATAATCGTCCTGTGGAATAGGGCCCTAAGGGTAGCTTCACACAGGAAATTTTCCTGCAAGTTTTGCAGAGAGATCCGTTACGATCCAAGGACCTGTCAGTTCCTATGTGAATACATACTTGAAGCGGATCTTTCAGAATCACCCGCCCCCTTAACCCACTCCCTGCTGGCGCATACATCACCTGCACGAGGTCCTGATTTCCTTCTTTCCCACCCAGCCAATCAGTGGCCGCGGCTGGACAATGCACTGATTGGCACGGCGGGAGAGCAGGAAATCAGGACCCCGTGCAGCAACCTGGATTGAGGATGGGTGATGTATGCGCCAGCAGCGAGTGGCAGGACCTTGGATCGTAACGGATCTCGCTGCAATCTGTCCTGTGTGCCCTTAGTGTGTATTGTTTTTAGAAAATGTAATTAGTCACAAAGAAAATCTGGTAGGTGTTTCTTCTATAATGTGGTGTATTACATTTTCATGGCTCTCCCCAGAATTACCCGGACAGCAAATTAACATTCATCTAGATACAATTTACTTAATGACCAATTATTGATAGTGGATAACAGGACATTGAATGTCTATGTCTATTATATGGCATCCCTGAGTATTACATCGGAGGAGCTCCGCTTTCATGGAAAAAGTGTCATGTCTCAGAATCGGTGTAATATGCGTTTGTATCCTTTTTACATAGAACGCTGCCAGATATATTTAAGCATTTGCCTCATTATTTTTAATACAGAACAAGTCAATCCCTTAAATAAAGTCCTGGTGACAATCATCTGGTCGCTGCAGAACTGGTTCCTCTTCCCCCGGCAGCAGTCGGCTGTTATGGCTGGCGGCCTCTTCATGTCCCCTGCAGCAGCATAGTCACACACACTGATGACAGATTCTTAGTGCTGGAGTTCTGGTTATGACTTGTATGGAAGTCAAGAAAATCAATATTTATACTCAGCTTTAACCCTTCTCTTCTAATAAAATGTATAAAATGACTAAAAGACACAATGTATCATCCTAATGGAATGTATAATGAACTCGGTCACTAGTTACCCCTCTCCTATCCCCCAGGACGGCACCGTAATCATCTGGAAATGTCAGGTAAGCAGGTAGCGTCTGACAGAGAAGCCGCTCGCCATACCTGGCTATTGACACAAAGTCCCATAAAAAGGCAAAGCTACAGTAAAGCGACCACGTATCCAAACAAATCATCTACACAGCAGCTTGTTAAAAGATATTGCTGCTAATGTTTACATTCCAGGGTGAAGTAATCGCACACCAACATTCCTGACTGACGGATATCCTACAGCGCATACATTCCCGTATATACTACAGCGCATGCATTACCGTATATCCTACACCGCATACATTCCCGTATATACTACAGCGCATGCATTACCGTATATCCTACAGCGCATACATTCCCGTATATACTACAGCGCATGCATTACGATATATCCTACAGCGCATACATTCCCGTATATACTACAGCGCATGCATTACCGTATATCCTACACCGCATACATTCCCGTATATACTACAGCGCATGCATTACCGTATATCCTACAGCGCATACATTCCCGTATATACTTCAGTGCATACATTCCCGTATATACTACAGCGCATACATTCCCGTATATCCTACAGCGCATACATTACCGTATATCTTACAGCGCATACAATACTGTATATCCTACAGCACATACATTACCATATATCCTACAGCGCATACATTACCGTATATCCTACAGCGCATATATTCCCGTATATCCTACAGTCCCATCTCAGTCAGGATGAAAAAGACCTTGCTCCTCCTCCACCTATGTGACTTACTTCCTCCCAGCATGTAAGGTGCGCTGTGAGTGTGTGAAGAGTGCAACAGAAGAAATGAGGAGGGAGGTGATAGTAAAGAAGAAAACAAGATTCCTACTGGTCTACAGACTCAGGTGACACATAAAGAAACAATAACCCTTTACAATCCTTCAGCTATCCTTTAATCACCAAAATAGTACAAAAAGTACAGACTTTTGCGAAGGGTGTATACATCTGTAACACCCCTAGTAGGACACCACACCTGTACTGTCTCTGATTCCCTTCCTGCTTTGAAGGTATTGTCCAAAAGCTTTCTTGCGCTCCCTGACGCTCTTGCATCTGTATTTTCCCTGTCATCTTATCCAGGTTGTTATACTCACTTTTGGCCACAAGATGTCACCCCTGATTGTTATTGTATGGTATTGGCAGCACATTGCAGAGGATGGGGTTGAATGTCAGGGCCTTGTACTTAGTTACATTGTTGGCACAAAGAGT
This sequence comes from Dendropsophus ebraccatus, assembly GCF_027789765.1. Taxonomy (NCBI): domain Eukaryota; kingdom Metazoa; phylum Chordata; class Amphibia; order Anura; family Hylidae; genus Dendropsophus; species Dendropsophus ebraccatus. The sequence goes on along the minus strand of NC_091460.1, from coordinate 146,898,985 downwards.
GATTGCCAGCGTTTACACATTACCCTAACCTATGGCTGGTGAGTTCTAGAGTGTTCCAACCAATGGGATCTCATACTGTCTCAGTTATCTCCCCTCCAATAAGGAATCTATTACACGTAGCCATGTATCACTATTACACGGAGCCATGTATCACTATTACACGGAGCTATGTATCACTATTACACGGAGCCATATATCACTATTACACGGAGCCATGTATCACTATTACACAGAGCCACGTATTACTATTACACAGAGCCATGTATCACTATTACACGTAGCCATGTACCACTATTACACGTACTGATGTATCACTATTACACGTAGCCATGTATCACCATTACACAGAGCCATGTGTCACTATTACAAGTAGCCATGTGTCACTATTACACGTAGCCATGTATCACTATTACACGTAGTATCACTATTACACGCAGCCATGTATCACTATTACACGTAGCCATGTATCACTATTACACGTAGCCATGTAGCACTATTACACGGAGCCATGTATCATTATTACACGGAGCCATGTATCACTATTACACGTAGCCATGTATCACTATTACACATAGCCATGTATCACTATTACACGTAGCCATGTATCACTATTACACGGAGCCATGTATCACTATTACACGTAGTATCACTATTACACGTAGCCATGTGTCACTATTACACGTAGCCATGTGTCACTATTACACGTAGCCATGTGTCACTATTACACGTAGCCATGTAGCACTATTACACGTAGCCATGTAGCACTATTACATAGAGCCATGTATCACTATTACACGTAGCCCTGTATCACCATTACACAGAGCCATGTGTCACTATTACACGTAGCCATGTATGACTATTACACGTAGCCATGTGTCACTATTACACGTAGCCATGTGTCACTATTACACGTAGCCATGTGTCACTATTACACGTAGCCATGTGTCACTATTACACGTAGCCATGTATCACCATTACACGTAGCCATGTGTCACTATTACACGTAGCCATGTATCACTATTACACGTAGCCATGTATCACTATTACACGTAGCCATGTATCACTATTACACGTAGCCATGTGTCACCATTACACGTAGCCATGTGTCACTATTACACGTAGCCATGTATCACTATTACACGGAGCCATGTATCACTATTACACGTAGCCATGTATCACTATTACACGTAGCCATGTAGCACTATTACACGGAGCCATGTATGACTATTACACGTAGCCATGTATCACTATTACACGGAGCCATGTATCACTATTACACGTAGCCATGTGTCACTATTACACGTAGCCATGTGTCACTATTACACGGAGCCATGTATCACTATTACACGTAGCCATGTATCACTATTACACGTAGCCATGTAGCACTATTACACGGAGCCATGTATCACTATTACACGGAGCCATGTGTCACTATTACACGGAGCCATGTGTCACTATTACACGTAGCCATGTATCACTATTACACGGAGCCATGTGTCACTATTACACGGAGCCATGTGTCACTATTACACGGAGCCATGTATCACTATTACACGGAGCCATGTGTCACTATTACACGTAGCCATGTATCACTATTACACGTAGTCATGTATGACTATTACACGTAGCCATTTATCACTATTACACGGAGCCATGTATCACTATTACACGTAGCCATGTGTCACTATTACACGTAGCCATGTATCACTATTACACGTAGCCATGTGTCACTATTACACACAGCCATGTATCACTATTACACATAGCCATGTATCACTATTACACGGAGCCATGTATCACTATTACACGGAGCCATGTATCACTATTACACGTAGCCATGTATCACTATTACACGTAGCCATGTATCACTATTACACGTAGCCATGTGTCACTATTACACGTAGCCATGTATGACTATTACACGTAGCCATGTATCACTATTACATGGAGCCATGTATCACTATTACACGTAGCCATGTGTCACTATTACACGTAGCCATGTGTCACTATTACACGGAGCCATGTATCACTATTACACGTAGCCATGTATCACTATTACACGTAGCCATGTAGCACTATTACACGGAGCCATGTATCACTATTACACGGAGCCATGTGTCACTATTACACGGAGCCATGTGTCACTATTACACGTAGCCATGTATCACTATTACACGGAGCCATGTGTCACTATTACACGGAGCCATGTGTCACTATTACACGGAGCCATGTATCACTATTACACGGAGCCATGTGTCACTATTACACGTAGCCATGTATCACTATTACACGTAGTCATGTATGACTATTACACGTAGCCATTTATCACTATTACACGGAGCCATGTATCACTATTACACGTAGCCATGTGTCACTATTACACGTAGCCATGTATCACTATTACACGTAGCCATGTGTCACTATTACACACAGCCATGTATCACTATTACACATAGCCATGTATCACTATTACACGGAGCCATGTATCACTATTACACGGAGCCATGTATCACTATTACACGGAGCCATGTATCACTATTACACGTAGCCATGTATCACTATTACACGTAGCCATGTGTCACTATTACACGTAGCCATGTGTCACTATTACACGGAGCCATGTGTCACTATTACACGGAGCCATGTATCACTATTACACGTAGCCATGTGTCACTATTACACGTAGCCATGTATCACTATTACACATACTGATGTATCACTATTACACATAGCCATGTATCACTATTACACGGAGCCATGTGTCACTATTACACGGAGCCATGTGTCACTATTACACATAGCCATGTATCACTATTACACGTAGCCATGTATCAATATTACACGTAGTCATTTATGACTATTACATGTAGCCATTTATCACTATTACACGGAGCTATGTATCACTATTACACGTAGCCATGTATCACTATTGCACGTAGCCATGTGTCACTATTACACGGAGCCATGTAACACTATTACACGGAGCCATGTGTCACTATTACACATTGATTTTAGGTCAGGATCAAAAAACGCGGTCAGCTGATGATCGTTGTCTTTATTACGTGGAGCAATGATCTGCTGGATTCGGCAGATTATCGCTTTGTGTAATAGGGCCCTAACCTCTAGGGATGAGCTCTGCCCAATTGATCAAGTCCGGGGCCCATGTTCCTGGATCTGACACTCTGTGATCTCTCCCATCAGGAGGCAGCACTGAGAAGCTGTAAGTATGGGTATCTTCTCATAGTAAAGTCTGCACAGTCCACCGGCACAGCTGTGGGCTCCCTGCACAGGTCCTTTTGGTAGCCGATAAAGTTATCCCCAGTATCCTGCTATCGCTGGCAACCACCAAAGACTGTACTGTCTCTTTAAGAAATATTCCAAGAAAAGTTACTCAAGTTAATAAGTTATTAATGGCACCACAGGGGACGTGTCTGAGACCCGGGGGGGATGGGCTTACATTACTCAGGCCCCCGGACAAGTGCCCCAGCGGATGCAACCTGCTCTAGCTACCACCTCCTGGGTGCCTCGGGGTCACCGCCATTGGATGAGCGGCTGTCACTGCCGAGAGGAGCTGCTTTATTTAAAAAACTGTGTCTATTACGACTCAGCGGCATTCACTGAACTGCAATACCACCCTCAGCCTGAGGACAGGAGTGGAGCTGTTTCTAGAAAAATGCAGCCATGGTTTTGTAATCCTGGATAACAGGACCGATCCACAGTGTTAGGCTTTATTCACACGTTCAGTAAAGTTGTATGTAATTGCGGATCCGTAATCACGGTTCAACTCAGAGCGGTGGGCTCCAGTTTTTAGCTGGCCGTTGACCGATTATGTGCAAACTTTCTATACAAGGTCTGTCTCCTTATCATTGTTTATTGGGTCTTTAAACCTTACAAACAGTCCTTGATTTTATTCCGCAATGCGTTAGCTCCCCCTGGTGGCCAAATTCAAAATGATAAAGTCCTTTTCAGTATTTAGAAAAATAGTTGCAAGTAATTTTTTGCACTTTGATAAAAGCTTCTAATAATTCCCTGATATCATGTAGATGCAGATCTGTAAGTGACACCAGCACATTGTCCGGTGGTTATAGAGTATTTGCCGTGTTCCTTATTAAAGTGACAGTAATGTTTGTGCTGTGATCTGTTTATAGCTGAACCGTTAAAATGACAAAACCTAATTCCTCCCAGTTATTGGCTGCGTCATCGGTCCCTGAGAAGGACTTTCCACAGACGTCTATATGAATGTATATGACTCCGTTGTGTGCGGCTTATAATACGACAACCAATAAATCCATCCACTGAGCCTGAGTCTCCTGAGCATATGAGACCGATAAAGACCCAATTTTCAGACATTGTTTTTTAACCTTGATATCTATAGAAAAAGAAAGGGAGGGGGCTTAATGGGGTACTCTGGGAAAAAAATTATTTATATAGATGTGTGTAATTTACTTCTATTAAAAAATGTCCAGTCTTCCAGTTCTTTTCACCTGCTGTATGTCCTGCAGGAAGTGGTGTATTCTCTCCAGTCTAACACAGTGCTCTCTGCTGCCACCTCTGTCCATGTCAGGAACTGTCCAGAGCAGCAGCGAATCCCCATAGAAAACCTGTCCTGCTCTGCACAGTTCCTGACATGGACAGAGGTGGCAGCAGAGAGCACTGTGTCAGAGTGGAGAGAATACACCAGTTCCTGCAGGACATACAGCAGCTGATAAGTACTGGAAGACTGGACAGTTTCTGATATGGACAGAGGTGGCAGCAGAGAGGACTGTGTCAGACTGGAGAGAATACACCACTCCCTACATGACATACAGCAGCTGATAAGTACTGGAAGACTGGATAGTTTCTGATATGGACAGAGGTGGCAGCAGAGAGGACTGTGTCAGACTGGAGAGAATACACCACTTCCTGCAGGACGTACAGCAGTTGATAAGTACTGGAAGACTGGGGATTTTAGTAAACAGAAGTAAATAACAAATCTATAGAACTTTCTGAAACCAGTAGATTTGAAAGAAAAATATTTTCACCGGAGTACCCCTTTAAGGAAAACTTCAGTGAACATAGAAACATAAATGACTGATGGCAGAAGACGACCACCTGTCTCATCTAGCCCGTCCTTATATTATGTGCTTTTTATTTTAGGACAGATTATATAGTTACATATTACTTACTGTGCATTTAGCAACCACATCTGCTGGTTACAAGTGTCACTATCACTAATAAGTGTTTCTAGGAACACGCTCACCCAATAATCAGCCTGTGTAAAAGGGCCAGAATTCAGCCAATGAGTGAGCAAATGTTATCGGCCGCACATCTTTCTGCCTAAACACGGGATGTGGGGCCAATAACAATGTCTTTGGATGGCCACCCAAATAATATTTTGATTGTTTGTGCGGCCCAGCTGTGCAATTAGTCAGGCCTTGTAAGGAGACTGCCAGCCCCAATCCTGCTGATCGGCACGTGTACGCTGCCCGCACACAGTACATAGGGAGTTCTATCCCTGCGCCCGCACACAGTACATAGGGAGTTCTATCCCTGCGCCCGCACACAGTACATAGGGAGTTCTATCCCTGCGCCCGCACACAGTACATAGGGAGTTCTATCCCTGCGCCCGCACACAGTACATAGGGAGTTCTATCCCCGCACACAGTACATAGGGAGTTCTATCCCTGCGCCCGCACACAGTACATAGGGAGTTCTATCCCCGCACACAGTACATAGGGAGTTCTATCCCTGCGCCCGCACACAGTACATAGGGAGTTCTATCCCCGCACACAGTACATAGGGAGTTCTATCCCTGCGCCCGCACACAGTACATAGGGAGTTCTATCCCTGCGCCCGCACACAGTACATAGGGAGTTCTATCCCTGCGCCCGCACACAGTACATAGGGAGTTCTATCCCTGCGCCCGCACACAGTACATAGGGAGTTCTATCCCTGCGCCCGCACACAGTACATAGGGAGTTCTATGCCTGCGCCCGCACACCGTACATAGGGAGTTCTATCCCTGCGCCCGCACACAGTACATAGGGAGTTCTATCACTGCGCCCGCACACAGTACATAGGGAGTTCTATCCCTGCACACAGTACATAGGGAGTTCTATGCCTGCACACAGTACATAGGGAGTTCTATCCCTGCGCCCGCACACAGTACATAGGGAGTTCTATCACTGCGCCCGCACACAGTACATAGGGAGTTCTATCCCTGCACACAGTACATAGGGAGTTCTATCCCTGCACACAGTACATAGGGAGTTCTATCCCTGCGCCCGCACACAGTACATAGGGAGTTCTATGCCTGCTGCCCGCACACAGTACATAGGGAGTTCTGTCCCTGCGCCCGCACACAGTACATAGGGAGTTCTATCCCTGCGCCCGCACACAGTACATAGGGAGTTCTATGCCTGCTGCCCGCACACAGTACATAGGGAGTTCTATCCCTGCGCCCGCACACAGTACATAGGGAGTTCTATCCCTGCGCCCGCACACAGTACATAGGGAGTTCTATCCCTGCGCCCGCACACAGTACATAGGGAGTTCTATCCCTGCGCCCGCACACAGTACATAGGGAGTTCTATCCCTGCGCCCGCACACAGTACATAGGGAGTTCTATCACTGCGCCCGCACACAGTACATAGGGAGTTCTATCCCTGCACACAGTACATAGGGAGTTCTATCCCTGCGCCCGCACACAGTACATAGGGAGTTCTATGCCTGCTGCCCGCACACAGTACATAGGGAGTTCTATCCCTGCGCCCGCACACAGTACATAGGGAGTTCTGTCCCTGCGCCCGCACACAGTACATAGGGAGTTCTATCCCTGCGCCCGCACACAGTACATAGGGAGTTCTATGCCTGCTGCCCGCACACAGTACATAGGGAGTTCTATCCCTGCGCCCGCACACAGTACATAGGGAGTTCTATCCCTGCGCCCGCACACAGTACATAGGGAGTTCTATGCCTGCTGCCCGCACACAGTACATAGGGAGTTCTATCCCTGCGCCCGCACACAGTACATAGGGAGTTCTATCCCTGCGCCCGCACACAGTACATAGGGAGTTCTATCCCTGCGCCCGCACACAGTACATAGGGAGTTCTATGCCTGTGCCCGCACACAGTACATAGGGAGTTCTGTCCCTGCGCCCGCACACAGTACATAGGGAGTTCTATCCCTGCGCCCGCACACAGTACATAGGGAGTTCTATCCCTGCGCCCGCACACAGTACATAGGGAGTTCTATGCCTGTGCCCGCACACAGTACATAGGGAGTTCTATCCCTGCGCCCGCACACAGTACATAGGGAGTTCTATCCCTGCGCCCGCACACAGTACATAGGGAGTTCTATGCCTGCGCCCGCACACAGTACATAGGGAGTTCTATGCCTGCGCCCGCACACAGTACATAGGGAGTTCTATCCCTGCGCCCGCACACAGTACATAGGGAGTTCTATCCCTGCGCCCGCACACAGTACATAGGGAGTTCTATCCCTGCGCCCGCACACAGTACATAGGGAGTTCTATCCCTGCGCCCGCACACAGTACATAGGGAGTTCTATCCCTGCGCCCGCACACAGTACATAGGGAGTTCTATCCCTGCGCCCGCACACAGTACATAGGGAGTTCTGTCCCTGCGCCCGCACACAGTACGTAGGGAGTTCTGTCCCTGCGCCCGCACACAGTACATAGGGAGTTCTATCCCTGCGCCCGCACACAGTACATAGGGAGTTCTATCCCTGCGCCCGCACACAGTACATAGGGAGTTCTATCCCTGCGCCCGCACACAGTACATAGGGAGTTCTATCCCTGCGCCCGCACACCTGTAACATCTTGTTCCTGTACAATTTGTATCTGGAAAAGGAGCTCGAGAAAAGTGACTTATTATACGTGGTTTATACGGGGACAGATATTTGGGGTCATGTTTCTCTTTTTTCTTCCACGCTGTTTGCACACATTACAAATCACTATATACTATATACTATATACGTAATAATTTATAACTGGTTGTATACTTGTTACTGTGCGGTTACTATGAACGCCTCCACATCTTTCCACCTCGCAGAATCAGACGTCAGTTTTTGAATGGATGAAATAGCTGCAAAGTATTCAAACAGCTGCGAGCTTTGCCCTGATGAAATACTTATATATAGCGGGCAGAGTATATTTATACATGCAGCAGAGGATACAGCAGGCGGCAGCGACATCTCTACATCCCGCTGTACCTTGTATATATCAGGTCGCTGCAGAGACTCCATGTGCAGGTAATGGGGGGAGGGGACACCGACAATGAGATTTTATTCACCTTAAAGAGAATGGTGAATATTGTATCTGATACATTATAGTAGTAACATAGTACATCATAGTAGTAACATAGTACACCATAGCACCATAGTAGTAACATAGTACATCATAGTAGTAACATAGTACATCATAGCACCATAGTAGTAACATAGTACATCATAGCACCATAGTAGTAACATAGTACACCATAGCACCATAGTACACCATAGCATCATAGTAAGTACCATAGCACCATAGTAGTAACATAGTACATCATAGTAGTAACATAGTACACCATAGCACCATAGTAGTAACATAGTAGTAACATAGTACACCATAGCACCATAGTAGTAACATAGTAGTAACATAGTACACCATAGCACCATAGTAAGTAACATAGTACATCATAGTAATAACATAGTACACCATAGCACCATAGTAAGTAACATAGTACATCATAGTAATAACATAGTACACCATAGCACCATAGTAGTAACATAGTACATCATAGCACCATAGTAGTAACATAGTACACCATAGCACCATAGTAGTAACATAGTACATCATAGCACCATAGTAAGTACCATAGCACCATAGTAATAACATAGTACATCATAGCACCATAGTAGTAACATAGTACACCATAGCACCATAGTACACCATAGCATCATAGTAATAACATAGTACACCATAGCACCATAGTAGTAACATAGTACCATAGCACCATAGTAAGTACCATAGTACACCATAGCACCATAGTACACCATAGCATCATAGTAATAACATAGTACACCATAGCACCATAGTAGTAACATAGTACACCATAGCACCATAGTAGTAACATAGTACATCATAGTAGTAACATAGTACACCATAGCACCATAGTAGTAACATAGTACACCATAGCACCATAGTAATAACATAGTACACCATAGCACCGTAGTAGTAACATAGTAGTAACATAGTACACCATAGCACCATAGTAGGTACCATAGTACATCATAGCACCATAGCACCATAGTAAGTACCATAGCACCATAGTAAGTACCATAGCATCATAGTAATAACATAGTACACCATAGCACCATAGTAGTAACATAGTACATCATAGCACCATAGTAAGTACCATAGCACCATAGTAATAACATAGTACACCATAGCACCATAGTAGTAATATAGTACACCATAGCACCATAGTAAGTACCATAGCACCATAGTAAGTACCATAGCACCATAGTAGTAACATAGTAGTACCATAGCACCATAGTAGTAATATAGTACATCATAGCACCATAGTAAGTACCATAGCACCATAGTAGTAATATAGTACATCATAGCACCATAGTAATAACATAGTACACCATAGCACCATAGTAATAACATAGTACACCATAGCACCATAGTAGTAACATAGTACATCATAGCACCATAGTAGTAACATAGTACACCATAGTAGTAACATAGTACACCATAGCACCATAGTAGTAATATAGTACACCATAGCACCATAGTAAGTACCATAGCACCATAGTAGTAATATAGTACACCATAGCACCATAGTAAGTACCATAGCACCATAGTAGTAATATAGTACACCATAGCACCATAGTAAGTACCATAGCACCATAGTAGTAATATAGTACACCATAGCACCATAGTAAGTACCATAGCACCATAGTAGTAATATAGTACACCATAGCACCATAGTAAGTACCATAGCACCATAGTAGTAATATAGTACATCATAGCACCATAGTAATAACATAGTACACCATAGCACCATAGTAATAACATAGTACACCATAGCACCATAGTAGTAACATAGTACATCATAGCACCATAGTAGTAACATAGTACACCATAGTAGTAACATAGTACACCATAGCACCATAGTAGTAACATAGTACACCATAGCACCATAGTAGTAACATAGTACATCATAGCACCATAGTAAGTACCATAGCACCATAGTAATAACATAGTACACCATAGCACACCATAGCACCATAGTAGTAACATAGTACACCATAGTAGTAACATAGTACACCATAGCACCATAGTAGTAACATAGTACACCATAGTAGTAACATAGTACACCATAGCACCATAGTAGTAACATAGTACACCATAGCACCATAGTAGTAACATAGTACACCATAGCACCATAGTAGTAACATAGTACACCATAGCACCATAGTAATAACATAGTACACCATAGCACCATAGTAGTAACATAGTACATCATAGTAGTAACATAGTACACCATAGCACCATAGCACCATAGTAGTAACATAGTACACCATAGCACCATAGTAGTAACATAGTACCATAGCACCATAGTAGTAACATAGTACCATATTAGCAGCACGTGACCAGATTCATCAGGTATATTTTCTGCACCTTTTTTTTATTTTATCTTTTTTAAATAAAACCCTTTTTACTTACATGAGATATTGTATAACATGAGGGAGAGAATACAAACATGTAATATATTTTATGTTCAAATCTATTTAAAGGGGTATTCCCCCCAAAATTATTTTTGCATTAATACGTTGCCCACCCGTAGCTTTCCATCTTTCCAATATAAAGTTATTATGGATTCTGCACAGTTTTGCTGTTATCCAGCTGCATTCACCCCCACGGATTGCAGAGAATCATCAGATCTCAGTCCACACCGACACGCTCCCTGCTCCTGGCCCCCACCCTCCGTGTCGGCATCACGTGTCCTCAGTCCCAGCACAGTGAAGTGACTGAGAACACTGATGGGGCGGCTGCTGTTACAGAGGGAGACAGTGATCAGCGCAGCTGTGACTGCATCCCTGACAGCAGCCACCGGGTCACCCCCAGCCCAGAGCTCACCCCCTGTGTCCAGAGCCTCCTGGCATCACTCACCCGCAGCACACAGCCCCCCCGCCCCACAACCACCGCCCCCCCCATCACCCATGGCATCCCCCACTCACCTGCTCTGCTACACCGACACCGCCAACTCAGCTCTGCTACACCGACACCGCCAACTCAGCTCTGCTACACCGACACCGCCAACTCAGCTCTGCTACACCGACACAGCCATCTCAGCTCTGCTACACCGACACCGCCAACTCAGCTCTGCTACACCGTCATCATCTCCTTCATTGTCTCAGCTTTGCTGCTTCACCATCATCAGGCAGAAGCATTGCATGATGGGAAATGTAGTTTCCTATCTTGGATATAGACCATGTTTTAGAAAAAGTTGTAACTCAGGAACGGCAGCAGCTAGAAAGATGGGAGACGGCTTAAAATACTCAGGGGGACTTGGTGAGTAAGGCCAGCTAGGTTTGGGAGCATTTCATTTTTTTAGCTCTTGGGGGGAGTACCCCTTTAACATTTATTAAGTACCTAGCTTTATATTTAGACTCTACACATTGTTATTATATTTATTTCATTTTCAGACAACCTGCGTTAATAAATGTACGTTAAAAAAAAAAAAAAAAAAAAAACATTTTGTGGCCGCTAGTCTGAAATGCGACATATCATGGAACCATTTACCCAATGGACGTGGTATCTGATGGAGGATCTGGAAGGGTCGCTGGGTGCACTCATATGTCAGTGTCCTCCACGTCACTCCCGGCCCCAATGTTTTTTTTTCCTTTTTTCCAATCTAAGTAACAAACCTTGTAGCCCATCCCTATAGCCCGGCTACTGAGAGTCACCAGCCCAGGATGACCGCTGTGTAGCTGATGGGTCTGAATGACGATCACGGAATCGGATACATTGTGTCACTTGTATACAGACATTGTGCAATCGTTTTGTGTCACCTGCTTCATTTATTCCCCTCAGGTAATAGCGTTCGGCTTCAGAGACCTGACAGGACAACGATCAGGTGAAGGATCCGTTCTATGTCACCGCTTATAATACTGGTCACACGCCGTCTTATGATGGAGAGAGAACAAGCGAGAAAATGGCGGCAAGTCGAGAGATGAAGAAGCAGTAAGTATTGTCAGTATGTGAAGTATGAGGAAGGTGTATAGTATATAAAATGCCGTATACTCCAACACCCACAAGACATCTGTAACTTTCCCAACAACACAAACATTCCAGTAATGTTACCCAAGGCTTCACCGAGACAGATGGCAACTTACACCTGCTAGATAGGAGGACGTAAGAAAAGACGTGCAAAAGACAGACGGTGGATCCACATGCACTACTCAAGTTGAACTGTCGTGTTTTTATTAAGCAAAAGAGTTTCCTTCTGTACTCAAAAAGCTGTTTTCCTACTTCCCCCCCCCTCCCCTCACTTCAGAAGAAGCAGGATTTCTGTTTCCATTATGGTCTATGGAGGGGGGAGGGGCCGAGGGGGATGAGGGGGCACAGAGAGGAGGAAAGGCAGCCCTGCACAGCACATCATCCTGCAATCTTCTCTCACCAAGCTCTCAGATAAGCACTGACCTTTCTGACCTGTGAATCCAGTGTTTTATGTGCCCAGACAGTCTCCAAACTGTACAGCTGCTTCTCTGCTCTCCCTGCTCACCTATCCCCCTTGGCCCCCTCCCCCCCCATAGGTTATCATGGACGCAGCAGAACCCGTCTTCACTTTGCGCCTCTGTAATATCTTTCCTTATTCATATAATATTATTCTTATTCTTCTTAATAGAGCCGCGGGTAATATACCATACCCACAACTCTACTATAAACAAAGGAGCCGGGGGCCGATAAGGAGATCTCTTACTTGTCCACCATCTTGTAGATTGTTGGAAGTTGGAATACCCCTTTAAGACCTGGTTTATTCCCTGCTCTTTATACTAAACGTCAGGATTGGATCCAAACAATTCCTACATTTATATTACTATATATATTATATTCCTACAGTTATACTTCTTCTCTTTTTAGGATCCACCAGGGTTTTGGCTAAGAAAGAAGCAGGAAAAACTTTCTCACCTCTCGAGAACACGTCTTCTCTTCATTATGTAATAAAATATCTTTCTGGTTTGTTATTCTGAGCAGAGCAATAAAGATAAAAGCAATGAGATATAGCGGCAAAACAGGTAATAACTCGGGGAATGAGTTTATAAACCACCAAAGGGTTAAACTCTGACTTATTGTTATAATGGTCTAAAAACAGACGACTATGGTAATACGAATAAACCTAAAAGATTATGTCAGGGTCAGTAGTATTAGTGCGCTTGGAAGTTGGTTTTTCTTTATATATTTGTTTTACAAAAACACTTGATCAGCCCCAAAAGTAATATTAAGTTACCCTGGACTATATAGAGATGTACATGTATATGTGTGTATGTGTATGTGTGTGTAGGTGTGTCTGTATATGTGTGTATATATGTGTGTGGGGGTTGTATGCGTGTGTGTGTGTGTCTGTATGTGTGTGTGTGTGGGGGGGTATTTGTGTAAGTGTGTATATATATATGTGTGTGTGTGTATGTGTGTGTGTGTGTATATGTGTGTGTGTCTGTGTGTGTATGTGTGTTGTAAGGATCTTCCCGGGGGATGGTGTGTTTGGACACAGTTCACAACAGATTTTGCTTTCTAAAATAACAGCTTGTCATTTATTGGCAGCATAAAAAGTCCAGAGAACATAAGTACAGCAACACCGCGCTTTTTAAGAACAAAACAAAACAAAAAGGTCTTGCCCGTCTGGGCGCTTACTAACAAGCAGGTCACCTGTCTGACACTTCAATCCGCGGTATCGCACGGTATGAATAAGCCCCAGCAGCGGCTGTATTCTTTCCAGCATGCAGGCTGTTCACCCCTGGCTGAGAGCCCTCACCTGCATCTCTGTGGAGCTCTTACCTTCTCAGGCTGATTAGGGTCAGAGCTCACCTGATGGCAAAACCCAAACTGGATCGGGGGGAAGGGAATGGCAGATCCCACTACCAAAACCTACCTGCCATTCCATGTAAGTCCAGGCCCGGCAATAATAAATAATAGCTCAGCAGCATAACACTGCTGAGCACAGATGCCTCCTGGACTCACCATCTCACACTATGTATCAACCTAGGTGAGATGTACATCCCCTCGAACACATCTCCTGTGACCTGTCTACAGTGTATATATGTGTGTGGGGTGTGTGTGTGTGTGTAGGTGTGTCTGTATATGTGTGTGGGGGGGTATGTATGTAAGTGTGTATATATGTGTGTGTGTGTGTGTAGGTGTGTGCGTGTGTGTGTGTGTGTAGGTGTGTCTGTATATGTGTGTGGGGGGGGTATGTATGTAAGTGTGTATATATGTGTGTGTGTGTGTAGGTGTGTGCGTGTGTGTGTGTGTGTAGGTGTGTCTGTATATGTGTGTGGGGGGGTATGTATGTGAGTGTGTATATATGTGTGTGTGTGTGTGTGTAGGTGTGTGTGTGTAGGTGTGTGTGTGTGTAGGTGTGTCTGTATATGTGTGTGGGGGGGTATGTATGTAAGTGTGTATATATGTGTGTGTGTAGCTGTGTGTGTGTGTCTGTATGTGTGTGTGTAGGTGTGTCTGTATATGTGTGGGGGGGTATGTGTGTAAGTGTGTATATATGTGTGTGGGGGGGATGTAGGTGTGTGTGTCTGTATGTGTGTGTGTGTGTAGGTGTAGGTGTGTCTGTATATGTGTGTGGGGGTATGTGTGTAAGTGTGTATATATGTGTGTATGCATGTGGTGTGTGTGTGTAGGTGTAGGTGTGTCTGTATATGTGGGGGGGTATGTGTGTAAGTGTGTATATATGTGTGTATGCATGTGGTGTGTGTGTGTGTAGGTGTGTCTGTATATGTGTGGGGGGGTATGTGTGTAAGTGTGTATATATGTGTGTATGCATGTGGTGTGTGTGTGTGTGTGTAGGTGTAGGTGTGTCTGTATATGTGTGGGGGGTATGTGTGTGTGTATATATGTGTGTATGCATGTGGTGTGTGTGTGTGTGTGTAGGTGTGTCTGTATATGTGTGGGGGGTATGTGTGTAAGTGTGTATATATGTGTGTATGCATGTGGTGTGTGTGTGTATGTGTATGGGGGTGTGCACACATAACTGGCAGTCACATGGATATCAGGATGAAATTATAAATGTTTTCGTGTTACTAACCACTTTGTTACCTGCAGATAAAAGCACTTGGACTTTCATTTCCTTTATCAATGGCGCCCCCGTGTGGGAATTTGATATAATAGAAACAATTCCAGTACATTTCTCAGTCTCCTTGTGATAAATTGCACAAAACGAACAAATTGCAGATTTTATCCTTGAGAAAAGTTTAGTGTTTGTTTCGGTTATTTTTCTCCATCAGTAATTTACAATTTTTATTTTCAATTATCAATAGCAATCTATGTTTATAGGTATCACTAAGCACGGATGCTGCAGCCTACAATCTTCTGCCATATTTGATTGTATTCCACGTTCACTTTTCTGTCTCAAAATTTCTATTTTATTTTCAACACAAAAGAACAAAGAATAGCAGTTAAATCGTAGAAACTATTTAAAAAAAAAAAGAAAGAAAAATTTAAAAGATTCCTACATTCCTGCCCATCTTTTATTTACGCCGTTACACAAGGGATACAATAAGGTCCCGACTTTATTGGACAGAACTATAATTAGTAGCAACATGACAATTACATTTAATTAATGATTTAGTTAAAGGGGTCGTTCACCAAAATAAAATAAAAAAAATGTTTAAAGCAACAGGTGCCAGGAAGTCTCAGAGAGTTGTAATTTATTTCTACTAAAAAAATCTCTAGTCTTCCAGTACTTATCAGCTGCTGTATGTCCTGCAGGAAGTGGTGTATTCTCTCCATTCTGACACATTGCTCTCTGCTGCCATCTCTGTCCATGTCAGGAACTGTCCAGAGCAGCAGCAAATCCCCATAGAAAACCTCTCCTGCTCTGGACAGTTCCTGACATGGACAGAGGTGGCAGCAGATCCAGCAGCGCGGTTAGGACCGTGCTTGTTCACACTTTAATAAAGTTTTAGCTAATCTGTAAGTAACCCTCCAGACCACTGATACCGTTGTGTTACTGCAATCAATCCATGTCCAAATATCTCCTGTTGCCATCCGACCTGTTGACCAGGACAGGTTATCACGCTTGGGGTTATTTAAAAAAAGACGTCTTAGGGGCGATCTGATCCCAATGTACAAATAAATGACAGGACAGTGCAGAGATCTTTGTAATGATATTTTTACTCCTAGATCTGTAACCATGACAAGGGGGCATCCTCTACGTCTCCAAGAAAGAAGGTTTCACCATCAGCAACTACGCAGATTCTTTACTGTAAGAGCAGTGACACTACGGATCTCTTTATATTCTTTACTGTAAAAGCAGTGAGACTATGGAACTCTTTATATTCTTTACTGTAAGAGCAGTGACACTATGGAACTCTTTATATTCTTTACTGTAAGAGCAGTGACACTATGGAACTCTTTATATTCTTTACTGTAAGAGCAGTGGGACTATGGAACTCTTTATATTCTTTACTGTAAGAGCAGAGAGACTATGGAACTCTTTATATTCTTTACTGTAAGAGCAGTGACACTATGGAACTCTTTACTCTTACTCTACTGTAAGAGCAGTGAGACTATGGAACTCTCTATATTCTTTACTGTAAAAGCAGTGACACTATGGAACTCTTTATATTCTTTACTGTAAGAGCAGTGAGACTATGGAACTCTCTATATTCTTTACTGTAAGAACAGTGAGACTATGGAACTCTCTATTCTTTACTATAGGAGCAGTGACACTATGGAACTCTCTATATTCTTTACTGTAAGAGCAGTGACACTATAGAACTATTCGTTACTGTAAGAGCAGGGAGACTATGGAACTCTCTATTTTCTATAAGAGGGGCAGAGTACCTGTGTATGTACCTCTGTATGTACCTGTGTATGTATCTCTGTATGTATTTGTGTATGTACCTCTGTATGTATTTGTGTATGTACCTCTGTATGTATCCGTGTATGTTTATATGGTGACACAGTGGCCCCAAGATTTGGTAGAACTGGTAATAAACTGGGCACAATTTTCCATGTATTAATGGAGTTGAGGTCACCCTTCCCTTTTTATCCTATATAAGGCTGCTTGTAGCTCAGTATATTATAGTTATACACAGATCCTATTTAGTGTCTATAGTCTGAGGCTCCATAATTGCTGCCATCTAATCCACACGCTGCTGGTGCTGCACATTCCCATTACATTACATAGAGCAGCATTATAGCAGAACACCTGTATGTGCCCCCTCAGACGTTCTATGAAGGAACGTGCTTCTCTATGTAGCATTAACCCCTTAATTATGCTGCATAGTTCGGTACTATAGACACTATATATATGACCAGGGAACAGCAGACTACACTATAGACCAGGGGTGGGGAACCTTTTCCATGTCGAGGGCCGGTCGGGCATTAATAAAATCATTCGAGGGCCGCATACCGTGCGCGGCAGTTAGTAGCGGGGGTTTGCAGCACCCGGGGCAAGGCACAGTATTGTTCCCCTAGTGCCCCTGCTATTGTAGTTAACCCCCAGTGATGCCCCTGCTATTGTAGTTAACCCCCCAGTGTTGCCCCTTGTAGTCTAGTTAACCCCCAAGTCATGTCCCTGGTAGCCTAGTTAACCCCCCCAGTGATGCCTCTGGTAGGCCTAGTTAACCCCCAAGTCATGTCCCTGGTAGCCTAGTTAACCCCCCTCAGTCATGTCCCTGGTAGCCTAGTTAACCCCCATCAGGCATGTCCCTGGTAGCCTAGTTAACCCCCATCAGTCATGTCCCTGGTGGCCTAGTTAACCCCCATCAGGCATGTCCCTGGTGGCCTAGTTAACCCCCATCAGGCATGTCCCTGGTGGCCTAGTTAACCCCCATCAGGCATGTCCCTGGTGGCCTAGTTAACCCCCATCAGGCATGTCCCAGGTGGCCTAGTTAACCCCCATCAGGCATGTCCCAGGTGGCCTAGTTAACCCCCATCAGTCATGTCCCTGGTGGACTAGTTAACCCCCATCAGTCATGTCCCTGGTGGCCTAGTTAACCCCCATCAGTCATGTCCCTGGTGGCCTAGTTAACCCCCATCAGTCATGTCCCTGGTGGACTAGTTAACCCCCATCAGTCATGTCCCTGGTGGCCTAGTTAACCCCCATCAGTCATGTCCCTGGTGGACTAGTTAACCCCCATCAGTCATGTCCCTGGTGGCCTAGTTAACCCCCATCAGTCTTGTCCCTGGTGGCCTAGTTAACCCCCAAATAAAAAAAATAAACATCCCACTCACCTTACCTCCGCTCCCACGCTGCCCATGTCCTCTTCTGTCCCAGGTCCCCAGTGTCCGGCAGCTGTCACAGACACCGGAGGATGCTGTGTATGCCGGCTCCTTCCTCCTCCAGAGCGGCGAGCATCACAGGGGAGCTGCAGGCCGCATCGGGAGGTCTCAGGGGCCGGATGCGGCCCGCGGGCCGGAGGTTCCCCACCCCTGCTATAGACCAACCACCAATCTTCTCCCGAAACAAATACAAAACAGCCTCATGTTCATGGAACGGCCACAACAGTAAAATATACAACACGGGCCAAATAACATTGAACTAAACAGATTAAACAACAAATAACAGATAATCATTAGCAAGAGAAACCAATGCAAATAAAGAGTCCTTGAAGGACTTAAAGGGGTACTTTGGAGAAAATCTTTTTCTTTGAAATCAACTGGTTTCACAAAATTATATATATTTGTAATTTACTTCTATTTAAAAATGTCCAGTCTTCCAGTACCTATCAGCTGCTGGATGTCCTGCAGAAAGTGGTACATTATCTCCAGTCTCACACAGTGCTCTCTACTGCCACCTCTGTCCATGTCAGGAACTGTCCAGAGCAGGAGAGGTTTTCTATGGGGATTTGCTGCTGCTCTGGACAGTTCCTGACATGGACAGAGGTGGCAGCAGAGAGTACTGTGTCAGACTGGAGAGAATACACCACTTCCTGTAGGACATACAGCAGCTGACAAGTACTGGAAGACTGGAGATTTTTAAATAGAAGTAAGTTACAAACCTAAATAACTTTCTGGGACCAGTAGATTTGAAAAAAAGAATATTTTCTTTTTTTTTTTTTATAATTGTCATTTTTATTGAGATTTTTTCAAACAGAAAAATTTTGTTTTTACATGAACACATATAAAGGTATCCCCGTTACCGGGAAATCATGAAGTAAACAAAACAAGGCATATAGTGGGCATGTACAAGTAAGTAGCAAAACATCAGTGCCGCATAGCACTCGTGAGGTTCAAATTAAAGACGCAGAACAGTATACAGGCCCTAAACACAGGTCCACTAAAACAGGGGGTACAGACAAGACAAACCAACATAGAAGACAAGGGCGAGACAAGAAGGGATAGGTAGAGAGGAACGTAAGGCTCTAGGGTAACCCAGTGGCGGAGAGGAGGGGAGCATAATAAGAGTCCCATGGAGACCAGACCGACTCAAACATGTCCATTTTATTATTAAGAGAGGCCGTTAGTCGCTCCAGGGATCGTAATTCCTGGATCCTAGCCGTGAGGCAATCTAAAGTGGGGGGGGAGGTCTGTTTCCAGCCCCTAGCTATAAGAGACTTGGCGGCTGTTAGGAAAACCAGCAAAAGTTTACCTTGTTTTTTCCCAAGGAGCTTGGGGAAGAGGTTGAGCAGGCATACTGCAGGGTCCCTAGGGATATCCACTCTGAGGACTGTGGCAGCCAAGCCGCAAACATCCCTCCAGAACTGTTGAATAAGGGAACATCCCCAAAAGATATGAAAGAGGGACCCAACAGCACTCAAACACCTCCAGCACGAAGGGGAAATTGTGTTATTCAATTTATTGAGTAGTTCTGGGGTATGATACCAAAGCATCAACAGTTTATAATGTGATTCTTTATACGTAGTACAAATGGAAGACTTTGCCGCCCTCTCCCAAATAACACCCCAGCATTCCGGTGGAAGCTGTCTACCCAGGGACTCCTCCCATTTTAACATGTATGCGTGTCTCACCAAGGATCCCCCCACAGGTGAATTAATGATGCGATAAATGTCTGAGATTAGCCCAGAGGTAGAGGTGTTACATCTCACTAGCTGCTCAAACGCTGAGGGTTTAGAGACCGTGAGGGAACCCAGGCGAGACATCATGAAATGCCGCATTTGTAGGTATGTCAGCCTTTCGGAAGACGGCAGGTCCGATCTGTCCATGAGTTTGTCAAAAGGTAGCAGGGTCCTAGTCAGTGGGTCAACAATATCTGCAAATTGAAAAAGCTTTTTAGTACCCCATAGTCGTACAGTTTGGGACTGCAGGCCAGGTAAAAAGTCTGGAAAAAGAAGGAAAGAATTAAGAGGGGAAGCTTTAGACAGGAGCCCAAACTTAGCCGAGCAGGACGACCATATGTGCAAGGTAAAGCGTATGGGCCCTAGTAGTCGGAGATGGGAAAAGGAGGGAGGCGATAGGTGCCAAAGGAACGAGTTAGGATGGAATGGAGCCAACCACACCCTCTCTATCTCGGTCCATTTTTTGTAGGCTAGGTACTTAGACCAGGCTAGGATTTGTCTCAAATGTGTCGCCCAATAGTAATGGAGGATGTTGGGTACGGCTAGCCCCCCCTGGGTTTTACTGCTCATCATCACCGATTTGGGTATTCGATGTCTCTTTGAGGCCCAGATAAATTTAAATATATCTCTTTGGATGGCTCTGAGTTCGGAAAGAGGTACACGCACCGGGAGGGTCTCAAAATAATAAAGCAATTTGGGGAGTATCGTCATTTTCACCGAAGCTACCCTACCCAGCAAGGAGATAAAATGAGAAGACCACTTAGAGAGGAGTGACCGAATTTCCCGAAACAGACTAGGGAAGTTGGCAGAGTAAACGGTAGAGTAGGAGGGTGTCAATCGGATCCCCAGATATCCAAGGGAGGACGGGGTCCACTTAAATTTAAAAACTGTGCGTAGTTGGGTTACCAATGAACTAGGCAAGTTCAGGGGCATAGCTTCGGATTTCGTGGTGTTCACTTTGTAACCTGACAGCGTCCCAAACTTGGTGAGTAAGTCATGAAGAACAGGGAGGGTCGTAACAGGGTCAGACAGGGTGAGAAGAACGTCATCTGCAAAGAGCATAATTTTAGAGTCTTTTCCCCTGATGGAGACTCCATGTATATCCGGACAACCGCGAATGGCCGCCGCCAGGGGCTCGATACATAATACAAACAATAAAGGGGAGAGCGGGCAACCCTGGCGGGTGCCATTCCGAATTGGGAAAGGTGCCGATATCATATGGGGGAATTTGATAGCTGCCGTGGGCGTAGAGTACAGTGCCTCAACCGCAGTCAGGAAGGGGCCCCGAATACCAAAACACTTGAGAGTCTCAAACAGGAATGGCCAGCCTAAGCGATCAAAGGCCTTTTCCGCATCCAGACTAAGAATCAAGGCCCTCCCCGACTGCTGATTGACCGCATCAATAATATCTAATGCTCTTCTCGTATTGTCTCCTCCCTGTCTGCCAGGCACGAACCCCACCTGGTCTGCATTGATGAGGGAGGGCAGCCAGTAACCTAATCTGGTGGCCAGTATCTTAGTGAAAAGTTTAAAGTCTGAATTTAAAAGAGAGATTGGCCTGTAATTGGCACACTCCATGTGGTCCTTTCCTGGTTTGGGGATGAGGGTTATGTATGAATGGGAGAGAGAAGAGGGGATAGGCTCACCCTGCAGAAAAGAGTTGAACAGTGCCAGTAGTCTGGGGGACAATTCCTCCGAAAATGTTTTATAGTAAAGATAGGAAAATCCATCTGGCCCCGGGGCCCGCCCCGACGGGAGGGATTTAAGTACCTCGGCCAGCTCCTCACCTGTAACAGGCGCGTTCAAGTCCTCTATGGCATTGGGTGGCAGGGAGGGTAGCTGGCATCCCGAGAGAAATTCATTAATTCTATCAGCACGGGCCCCAGGGTCAGACGGAAGGGCTGAGGGCAAGGAGTATAGGTTTGTGTAATATTGAGAGAAGAGGGACGCTATATCCGTGGGATGGAATTTCAGCGCACCGGTGGAGTCCCTGAGGACCTGGGGAGACCGGGAGGCCGCCCTGTCATTAAGCATATTAGCCAACAACGTGTGGGCTTTGTTGCCCTTCTCAAAGAAGCGCTGTTTGGAGTAAAGGAGGAGCTTCTCTACCTTCATTATTGATAATTCCTTCAGTCGTGCTCTAGCTGCCACCAGTCTCCTCAGCGTCCGAAGGGACGAACACCGGGCGAGGGATCTCTCTAGAGCTAGTATATCTTGTTTAGCCTCACTAAGAGCCATCTGAGAGTCCCTCTTTTGGCGGGAACTCAGTGCTATACACTGCCCCCTTATTACGGCCTTATGGGCCTCCCATAAGGTGGCCTCAGACTCGACTGATCCTCCATTCTCAAGGAAGTAGGACTGTATAGAGGTTTTGATCGAATCACGGGTGGGGCGAAACTTCAGCAGACTCTCATTCAGGCGCCAATGACAGTGGCGTGTTGGGGTCAGCAGACTTTTCAAAGAAATGATCACCGGCCCGTGATCCGACCAAGAGATTGGGTCAATAGTGGCATTCTGCAGCAGTCTAACAGTAGGGATGTTCCCGAAAAAGTAGTCAGTGCATGCGGTGTGGGTGCGAATAAAACGTGTATTCCCTCTCCGTGGGGTGATCAAGCCTCCAGAGGTCATATAATTTATGCTTACGAACGAGCTTGCGAAACTCTCTAGAGAGCCTAGCCTGCTCAGGTGGGGCTATTCGGCCAGTGACCGAGTGCCTATCTAGCACATCAGAAAAGGGTAAGTTAAAGTCACCCCCCACAACTCTGGGGGCTGGGGGATATTTCGCAAGTTTGTTGAGAACCCTCCGGAGAAAGGGAATTTGCGCCCTGTTAGGAGCGTACACGTTACAAAAGAGGAGAGGCTTGCCCTGCAGTGTACCCTCTACTATCACATAGCGGCCACCGGGGTCAGAGAAGGAGGAGGAAATTTGAAAGGGGAAAGAGCGAGAGAAAAGAATAGCAACGCCTGCCGTCTTAGAGCCTTTGGAAGCTGATACGACTATGGGGTATGAGTGGCGTGTGAAGGAAAAAGTAGCGGCACTATCAAAATGCGTTTCCTGTAGGAAAGCTACGTCCGCTCTCACATTACGGAGCTCTCTCAGGGCCAGTCTACGTTTGACGTTAGAATTGAGCCCCTTAACGTTTAAGGAAACCAGCTTAGCCATCAGGGTAACAAAAGAAGTGTGGACCTGCAACAATGTAGCTTACCAAGAGGAGACCACTCACGGACAGATACAGCGCCATGACCACCATCCAGGAGTCACCCGCTCCATCCACTGGACGAACCCTAGAAAAGAAAGGGGGAAGGGGAAACAAGGGGAAGGCAGGGGGACGTACACAAACAACACAAAGACACCAAAAATAAACCATAAATTCAAAAAGGTCAAGAGCACATGTCTCAATACCCTGACATGTAAAGTCAGGTAAAGGGGGGCAAACGGTTGTCTGTAAATAGTTGTACCAGTAGTGTCCATCAGCCCGTAGGCTGAACTTCGGTAGCCCCCAGGGGGGGGAAGTAGGAATCACCAACAGATTTAAGTAAGGTAAGTTAAAGAGAGATAACAACATATCAAAAACCAAACCACGCAATTCGAGAATCACCGTGTATCACGGTGATGTGGCCAAGTAATAGCAATGCAAGCAACCACTTCTCCATAGAAGAGCAGAGGGGGGAAAAGTTCCCACCAATCCCACTTCACTCTGGAGATAGGGGTGGACCCGACCCAGAAGGAGGGCTCGACTCAGCAGATCTCGGGAGGCGCCTCTTCTGCCGCGTAGCTTGCCATATAGGCGGCGGAGAGGGTGGAGGGGGGGCTATGGTCCATTCCGTAATCTTAGGCATCGGTATGTCGAGGATGTCACAGAAGTGGGATAGGTCTGTCAGGTTACGCAGAATGGCGGACCGACCATTTCTCCTGGCTGAGAGAGCAAAGGGAAAGTTCCATCTATAGGAGGCATCATGGTCCCTCAACACATTCAAAAGAGGTCGTAGGAGGCGCCGCTTCTGGAGAGTGATCCAAGAAAGATCAGGGAATATTTGAAGGGATGCACCATAGAAGTCCAGTTCCCGGAGATTTCGTGCTTTAGCCATGATGGCCTCCTTGACTGTGTGGTCATGCAAACAGCAGATGACATCTCGTGAGACTCCAGTAGTGGGTTTGGGCTTAAGGGCCCTATGCGCCCTATCAAATTTAATCCTATTGGTGGGTGGCTCTCCCAGAATAGAATTGAAAAGGCCTTCAAGAGTGCTTATCAGGTCATTATCTTGAGTCGCCTCAGGCAGGCCTCGTATTCTGATATTGTTCCGTCTCCCTCTATTGTCAAGATCTTCTATGTGACGCTGCATGTCATCAAGGGCAAGTGACTGGGTGCACACAGTGGAACGTAGTTTGTCAATGTAGTCTCTGGTACAATCATGGTCATCTTCAAGAGAGTGGACGCGCTGAGCAATATGATGCATGTCTTTTCTCACTTCGGCCAGTTCCACTCTAAAGGTCTCCTTCACCTCATCAATTAAAGATTTGAAATCACGTTTGGTGGGGAGTTGAGATAGGAGGTTGTGGACCCCTTGCTGTGAAAGAGTGCCTATGACTGAGGCTTCAGAGTCTGATTCAACTACGGGCCAGTCAGCTCTAGGGGAATCATCAGAGCGGGGTGTGCCAGATCCTGATTTAGAGGGTATGATTTGGCCCCCTTTCTTTGTTTTGTCCCCACGCTGTGCTTTAGGGTTAGATGCCATCATGTATTTTAATATAGGCTGCTGTCTCTTTAAGGGGACAAATTCCTTGTGCTGTCGGCCCTGATGTGGTGGGGACTGTGACTGTGTACAGGGCAGGGGTACCTCTGGGGTACTTACTTCACCTCCTGCAGTGGCGCTCTGCGCTGTCTTGGAGGAGGACGGAGCTGCTGCAGCGTGTGCCTCCACACCGTCTGAGGCACAAGATGGCCGCTTGCCACGTGGCGGGGAGCGCCCGCTCTCACCTCCAGCCAGATAGCGGTCTCCTCTCTCCCCTTCCTCCGGTCGCTGTAATGCAGCAGGGCGGCGGTGTCTCTTGGTCCCTTGCTGCGGCGTCACCGGGCTGTAGGAAGGCGCGGACTGCTGCGTGAGGAGCCGGCTGGATCCGGATGCGGCCGCGCCGCGGGTATGGTACGGGGTGAGAGAAGGCAGGCGGATACCGAGACCCACCGAGGCTGAGGCTGTACCGGGAGTCTTCCTGCACCCCTGCTCCATGTAACGAGGTGAGCCGCTGCGGTGGGGTCGGGTTATGGCCGCTTATGTAGCTGCGTGGTGAGGAGCTCTGGTCTTAGGCTGCTTCCTCCATCGGCGGTTTGCCACGCCCCCCCGAAAAAAAGAATATTTTCACCGGGGTACCCCTTTAACCTGTTTATCCAATGCCTTCAGCCATACTGCCCTTGCCAGGGGGTCCAATATAGCACAAAGTTTATTGCTAATTTTATACTTTATATCAGAATAAAATCAATAAAACACGATTAAAGATGAGTGAACCTTGAACGTGCACATTTAATTAAACTAGAATTTTAAAAATTTCATCCAAACCAAAATGGTAGCAATAAAAACTACAAGAAAAAATAGAGGTTTCAGAATCGAGCCACTTCTGGCCCCGCCTCTTCACTGACCACCAATCACTGACGGAGATGGGACAGCCCCACTGCCAGTCATTGGTTGAGCAGCCTGTCAGTACGGATAAGGGGCCAGAAGTGTCCGAGGCGGCTGCAGGAAATGCAGGGAACAGGCAGCGGGACCCCGGGGAGCCCAGACACATCCGTACAAACTTTATTACTTTCCTCATCAGCCATCGGCCGTGTATGATTGTTACATGTAGTGATGCGCGATCGGCGGCAGAAGACGTTTGATCACGTTGAAAGACAACGATCAGCTGATGATCCGGCTCCTCGTCTGATCATTGTCTTCATTACATGGAGCGATAATCTGCAGCCTGATTGGGCAGATAGTTTTTCCCGCTTCATTTCGGGGTAAATTATCCGGATCGTCTCATCAGGATCATTCCCCGTCATAGTAACTGAGATAAAAGAGCGAGGAGCGATGGGCGGAGCCAGGAGCCGGCTGATGGGCAGACAGGAAGGGGTTAACACAATGAGGCAACGTCCCAGAGAAGGTCATATATAACAGTCTGTCACCTGACAGCCGGTTAATGGTTTACGTATCTTTATGACAATCTTAATGTTACAGATTATATAAGATTGTAAAACTCTACAACCTGATCTCTCATCGGAGCCGCAGAAAATCCCGACTATTAGATGGAAATTCTAAACAGAACTTTATTTGTAAAATTATTATGTTATTGTGTTTGGAAGGAAGCGGATCAGCGTCTCCCTATTATGTATCCATGGACCAACCTGTTTCCTTTACTATCGGGAATAATACAGGGAGTATTACAGGGGCAGGTAAAGAAAAAAAATCCTTCAAATCAACTGGTGCCAGAAAGTGCCAGAGATTTGTAATTTACTTTTATCAAAAAATCCTCCAGTACTTATCAGCTGCTGCATGTCCTGCAGGAAGTGGTGTATTCTCTCCAGTCTGACACAGTGCTCTCTGCTGCCACCTCTGTCCATGTCAGGAACTGTCCAGAGCAGGAGAGGTTTTCTATGGGGATTTGCTGCTGCTCTGGACAGTTCCTGACATGGACAGAGGTGGCAGCAGAGAGCACTGTGTCAGACTGGAGAGAATACACCACTTCCTGCAGGACATGCAGCAGCTGATAAGTACTGGAAGACTGGAGAGACTTCACCACTCCCTGCAGGACATACAGCAGCTGATAAGTACTGGAAGACTGGAAAAAAATGTTTAGAAGTAAATTACAAATTAATCTGAAGGGAAAAAAATGGTGAACTATCCCTTAAAAAAAGGATTGTATGGGAAAACAAAAACTTGCTGCATTTCTGGGAGTGTTGAACCTGCTCTCCTCCCCTCCTCCGGTCACTGTATGGTGCACAACTCCTTGCATGTTTGATATAATGTTGGTTCAAAGAACAATGAAACTGAAGCTGCAGAACTAATGATTCCTTTAGCAGCGGGGGCACTAAGCAGGGGCTCGGGGTTATCCCTTATACTCTAATACCCCCCCAGGCACTTTCAGGGGAAACTCATTGTCTAATTTCAGTCAGAGACTCCTTGCTGAGATGGTGACACCACAAACCCCCTTCTCTTGTCCCAGAGATAATAGTGTGTGATCTGTGGAGTCATTGAGTGCCGACTATTGTCTATAGGAAGAAACCTCTCCGGACACAAGAGCTCTGAGAGTAAAGTCCCTTCTCCAAGAGGAAACCAGTGAGGAGGCCGGACGTGTCCATAGGTTGTGAAAGCTAAACGTATATGGCCGCTCCCTGAGCAGCTCCACCAGGATTATCCTAGTTAGAATATATGACATCATTTATTACATATCGTCGCTCATTATATACTGATACATAAGCAGAATCAGCCACCGTCTCAGAATGTAGCCTTAAAGGGATTGTTCACTCGAAAAAAAATCTGGTGCCAGAAAGTGTCACAGATTCGTAATTTACTTCTATTAAAAAATCTCGTCTTCCAGAACTTATCAGCTGCTGTATGTCCTGCAGGAAGTGGTGTATTATTTTCAGTCTGGAGAGCAGGAGAGGTTTTCTATGGGGATTTGCTGCTGGACAGTTCCTGACATGGACAGAGGTGGCAACAGAGACAATACACCACTTCCTGCAGGACATACAGCAGCTGATAAGTACTAGAAGACTGGAAATTTTTTAATAGAAGTAAATTACAATTTTTTTACGCTCACTGGGACTTTGTTGATTTAAAGGAAAAAACATTTTTTGTGAACTACCCCTTTAATATCCACAATTAAACGACAATGAAGCCCCTAAGGGCATTTTTATAAAATATCAACTACACAAGGTGAGACTTCTAGCCAGGCACTGTGATACTGAGTACATCACTGAGTACATACTACAGTACGTTTTTTCTTCCCCACAGTGTTACAGAATACAGTAGAAGCGTTAGGCTTTGTTCACATTGAAGGTTCTCTCTCTGTTTGCGAGCACTTCATACCTGCATGTCACAGATAGACGCAGATGTACCCTATGATATGTCAGTGGGGTCTGGTGGATGTCACTGGTTTGTGGGATGCAACATGAGGAAACAGACCACTGTGGCTTTCATTATAACTAGTGTCGGATCCACTATGGACATGTGACCAGAGACTTGGTCCAGGGGCAACAGAGAGTATGAAGCCTTCAAAATTATTCATATTATACATCTTAGTACAGCCATCTGCCCGTAAAGTACGGCCAAGACTGCACTTTTCATGATTCTGAATAGTATGTATCTTGAATTGCATGTTCTGATTCTACTGTAATAATTGTTGTGTGGTGATTGACAAGTTCTACCACACCCATCTGGTTTCTTCTGCTAGCCCGAGCCAAGCTGCAGATACTTTAGACTGAGCAGTAATGGACAGGTTCCTTTGAAACTGTTTGAAAATGTTGGTCCCCTCAAAGATAATCTTGGTGTAATGGTGGAGGGGGAAGAGGACAAGGCCAATCTACTAAATACATTCTTCTCTACTGTATTCACAGAGGTGAATCCTATAACAGAGGACATGACTAGGGATAATGTAAATCCTCCCATAAATCTCATCTGCCAAACACAACAAGAAGTGGGGAGACGCCTTAAAAAACATTAAATCCATAAGTCACCGGGCCCAGAAGGTATCCATCCTAGAGTACTGCAAGAATTATGTACTGTGTTAGACAGACCGTTATTCCTAATATTTATAGATTTTATAGTGACAGGGATTGTTCCACAGGACTGGTGCATAGCTAATGTGGTACCAATATTCAAAAAGGGGTCAAAGAGTGATCCTGGAAACTACAGGCCTGTAAGTCTAACATCTATAGTAGGTAACGTATTTGAGGGGATTGTAAGAGATGTATACTGGGGTATAATATATAAGAGATGTATACTGGGGTATAATATATACACACAAACAGAGATGTAGCAGATCTCCCCTGCACTACAGCCTATATGTGTTATTATCCTGAGAAGGGGATATATAGTATTGATCTAATATCACTGGGTTCTAGTTACAAACACCACACCTATAAAGAAACAACTGAACCTCCATAACTTATTACCATACAAAGAATACTTTATTACATAAAAAAGCACATACATAGAGAATCGTACTATACAGTGAACTGCGACTGAGAAAATACATTAAAAACCAACAAAGAAAACATACAAATGAGGGGTGCTACTGTCAGGCAATATGTGAAGAGATGATCAGGGATAAAATACACTACAATTCATAGGTATACTACCATAAGCCCACCCTAACCAACTCCATCATCAAAATTAATCATACAAAATGTATTATCTTACCCAAATGGAGGTGATGTACCAGCCGGACAGTTGCCCCCAACCCAACGCACGTTTCGGTGAACAACCTTTATCAAGGGGTTTTTAATGTATTTTCTCAGTCGCAGTTCACTGTATAGTACGATTCTCTATGTATGTGCTTTTTTATGTAATAAAGTATTCTTTGTATGGTAATAAGTTATGGAGGTTCAGTTGTTTCTTTATAGGTGTGGGGTATAATATATAAGAGATACTATACTAGAGTATAATATATAAGAGATGCTATACTGGGGTATAATATATAAGAGATGTATACTGGGGTATAATATATAAGAGATGTATACTGGGGTATAATATATAAGAGATGTATACTGTGGTATAATATATAAGAGATACTATACTAGAGTATAATATATAAGAGATGCTATACTGGGGTATAATATATAAGAGATGTATACTGGGGTATAATATATAAGAGATGCTATACTGGGGTATAATATATAAGAGATGTATACTGGAGTATAATATATAAGAGATGCTATACTGGGGTATAATATATAAGAGATGTATACTGGGGTATGATATATAAGAGATGTATACTGGGGTATAATATATAAGATGTATACTGGGGTATAATATATAAGAGATGTATACTGGGGTATAATATATAAGAGATGTATACTGGGGTATAATATATAAGAGATGTATACTGGAGTATAATATATAAGAGATGTATACTGGGGTATATTATATAAGAGATGTATACTGGAATATAATATATAAGAGATGTATACTGGAGTATAATATATAAGAGATGTATACTGGGGTATAATATATAAGATGTATACTGGAGTATAATATATAAGAGATGTATACTGGGGTATAATATATAAGAGATGCTATACTGGCGTATAATATATAAGAGATGTATACTGGAGTATAATATATTAGAGATGTATACTGGAGTATAATATATAAGAGATGTATACTGGTGTATAATATATAAGAGATGTATACTGGTGTATAATATATAAGAGATGTATACTGGTGTATAATATATAAGGGATGTATACTGGTGTATAATATATAAGAGATGTATACTGGGGTATAATATATAAGATGTATACTGGAGTATAATATATAAGAGATGTATACTGGGGTATAATATATAAGAGATGTATACTGGGGTATAATATATAAGAGATGTATACTGGGGTATAATATATAAGAGATGCTATACTGGGGTATAATATATAAGAGATGTATACTGGAGTATAATATATAAGAGATGTATACTGGAGTATAATATATAAGAGATGTATACTAGAGTATAATATATAAGAGATGTATACTGGAGTATAATATATTAGAGATGTATACTGGAGTATAATATATAAGAGATGTATACTGGTGTATAATATATAAGAGATGTATACTGGTGTATAATATATAAGAGATGTATACTGGAGTATAATATATAAGAGATGTATACTGGAGTATAATATATAAGAGATGTATACTGGAGTATAATATATAAGAGATGTATACTGGTGTATAATATATAAGAGATGTATACTGGAGTATAATATATAAGAGATGTATACTGGAGTATAATATATAAGAGATGTATACTGGGGTATAATATATAAGAGATGTATACTGGAGTATAATATATAAGAGATGTATACTGGAGTATAATATATAGGAGATGTATACTGGTGTATAATATATAAGAGATGTATACTGGAGTATAATATATAAGAGATGTATACTGGAGTATAATATGTAAGAGATGTATACTGGGGTATAATATATAAGAGATGCTATACTGGGGTATAATATATAAGAGATGTATACTGGGGTATAATATATAAGAGATGTATACTGGAGTATAATATATAAGAGATGCTATACTGGGGTATAATATATAAGAGATGTATACTGGGGTATAATATATAAGAGATGTATACTGGAGTATAATATATAAGAGATGTATACTGGGGTATAATATATAAGAGATGTATACTGGGGTATAATATATAAGAGATGTATACTGGGGTATAATATATAAGAGATGCTATACTGGGGTATAATATATAAGAGATGTATACTGGAGTATAATATATAAGAGATGTATACTGGAGTATAATATATAAGAGATGTATACTAGAGTATAATATATAAGAGATGTATACTGGAGTATAATATATTAGAGATGTATACTGGAGTATAATATATAAGAGATGTATACTGGTGTATAATATATAAGAGATGTATACTGGTGTATAATATATAAGAGATGTATACTGGGGTATAATATATAAGAGATGTATACTGGTGTATAATATATAAGAGATGTATACTGGAGTATAATATATAAGAGATGTATACTGGAGTATAATATATAAGAGATGTATACTGGAGTATAATATATAAGAGATGTATACTGGAGTATAATATATAAGAGATGTATACTGGTGTATAATATATAAGAGATGTATACTGGAGTATAATATATAAGAGATGTATACTGGAGTATAATATGTAAGAGATGTATACTGGGGTATAATATATAAGAGATGCTATACTGGGGTATAATATATAAGAGATGTATACTGGGGTATAATATATAAGAGATGTATACTGGGGTATAATATATAAGAGATGTATACTGGAGTATAATATATAAGAGATGCTATACTGGGGTATAATATATAAGAGATGTATACTGGGGTATAATATATAAGAGATGTATACTGGGGTATAATATATAAGAGATGTATACTGGGGTATAATATATAAGAGATGTATACTGGTGTATAATATATAAGAGATGTATACTGGGGTATAATATATAAGAGATGTGTACTGGGGTATAATATATAAGAGATGTATACTGGTGTATAATATATAAGAGATGTATACTGGGGTATAATATATAAGAGATGTATACTGGAGTATAATATATAAGAGATGTATACTGGAGTATAATATATAAGAGATACTATACTAGAGTATAATATATAAGAGATGTTATACTGGGGTATAATATATAAGAGATGTATACTGGAGTATAATATGTAAGAGATGTATACTGCAGTACAATATATAAGAGATGCTATACTGGAGTATAATATATAAGAGATGTATACTGTGGTATAATATATAAGAGATGTATACTGGGGTATAATATATAAGAGATGTATACTGGAGTATAATATATAAGAGATGCTATACTGGGGTATAATATATAAGAGATGTATACTGGGGTATAATATATAAGAGATGTATACTGGGGTATAATATATAAGAGATGTATACTGGGGTATAATATATAAGAGATGTATACTGGGGTATAATATATAAGAGATGTATACTGGTGTATAATATATAAGAGATGTATACTGGGGTATAATATATAAGAGATGTATACTGGTGTATAATATATAAGAGATGTATACTGGGGTATAATATATAAGAGATGTATACTGGAGTATAATATATAAGAGATGTATACTGGAGTATAATATATAAGAGATACTATACTAGAGTATAATATATAAGAGATGTTATACTGGGGTATAATATATAAGAGATGTATACTGGAGTATAATATGTAAGAGATGTATACTGCAGTACAATATATAAGAGATGCTATACTGGAGTATAATATATAAGAGATGTATACTGTGGTATAATATATAAGAGATGTATACTGGGGTATAATATATAAGAGATGTATACTGGAGTATAATATATAAGAGATGCTATACTGGGGTATAATATATAAGAGATGTATACTGGGGTATAATATATAAGAGATGTATACTGGGGTATAATATATAAGAGATGTATACTGGGGTATAATATATAAGAGATGTATACTGGTGTATAATATATAAGAGATGTATACTGGGGTATAATATATAAGAGATGTATACTGGTGTATAATATATAAGAGATGTATACTGGGGTATAATATATAAGAGATGTATACTGGAGTATAATATATAAGAGATGTATACTGGAGTATAATATATAAGAGATACTATACTAGAGTATAATATATAAGAGATGTTATACTGGGGTATAATATATAAGAGATGTATACTGGGGTATAATATATAAGAGATGTATACTGGAGTTAATATATAAGAGATGTATACTGGAGTATAATATATAAGAGATACTATACTAGAGTATAATATATAAGAGATGCTATACTGGTGTATAATATATAAGAGATGTATACTGGAGTATAATATATAGGAGATGTATACTGAAATATAATATATAAGAGATGTATACTGGAATATAATATATAAGAGATGTATACTGGAGTATAATATATAAGAGATGTATACTGGGGTATAATATATAAGAGATGAATACTGGGGTATAATATATAAGAGATGTATACTGGAGTTAATATATAAGAGATGTATACTGGAGTATAATATATAAGAGGTGTATACTGGGGTATAATATATAAGAGATGTATACTGGGGTATGATATATAAGAGATGTATACTGGAGTATAATATATAAGAGATGTATACTGAAGTATAATATATAAGAGATGTATACTGGAGTATAATATATAAGAGATGCTATACTGGGGTATAATATATAAGAGATGTATACTGGGGTATAATATATAAGAGATGTATACTGGAGTATAATATATAAGAGATGTATACTGGAGTATAATATATAAGAGATGTATACTGGAGTATAATATGTAAGAGATGTATACTGGAGTATAATATATAAGAGATGTATACTGGAGTATAATATATAAGAGATGTATACTGGGGTATAATATATAAGGGATGTATACTGGGGTATAATATATAAGAGATGTATACTGGGGTATAATATATAAGAGATGTATACTGGGGTATAATATATAAGAGATGTATACTGGAGTATAATATATAAGAGATGTATACTGGGGTAAAATATATAAGAGATGTATACTGGGGTATAATATATAAGAGATGTATACTGGGGTATAATATATAAGAGATGTATACTGGGGTATAATATATGAGATGCTATACTGGGGTATAATATATAAGAGATGTATACTGGGGTATAATATATAAGAGATGTATACTGGGGTATAATATATAAGAGATGTATACTGGGGTATAATATATAAGAGATGTATACTGGAGTATAATATATAAGAGATGTATACTGGAGTATAATATATAAGAGATGTATACTGGAGTATAATATGTAAGAGATGTATACTGGAGTATAATATATAAGAGATGTATACTGGAGTATAATATATAAGAGATGTATACTGGGGTATAATATATAAGGGATGTATACTGGGGTATAATATATAAGAGATGTATACTGGGGTATAATATATAAGAGATGTATACTGGGGTATAATATATAAGAGATGTATACTGGAGTATAATATATAAGAGATGTATACTGGGGTAAAATATATAAGAGATGTATACTGGGGTATAATATATAAGAGATGTATACTGGGGTATAATATATAAGAGATGTATACTGGGGTATAATATATGAGATGCTATACTGGGGTATAATATATAAGAGATGTATACTGGGGTAT
This sequence comes from Dendropsophus ebraccatus, assembly GCF_027789765.1. Classification (NCBI taxonomy): domain Eukaryota; kingdom Metazoa; phylum Chordata; class Amphibia; order Anura; family Hylidae; genus Dendropsophus; species Dendropsophus ebraccatus. Next base: position 146,863,766 of record NC_091460.1, on the reverse strand, counting down.
AATATATAAGAGATGTATACTGGGGTATAATATATAAGAGATGTATACTGGGGTATAATATATAAGAGATGTATACTGGGGTATAATATATAAGAGATGTATACTGGGGTATAATATATAAGAGATGTATACTGGGGTATAATATATGAGATGCTATACTGGGGTATAATATATAAGAGATGTATACTGGGGTATAATATATAAGAGATGTATACTGGGGTATAATATATAAGAGATGTATACTGGAGTATAATATATAAGAGATGTATACTGGAGTATAATATATAAGAGATGTATACTGGGGTATAATATATAAGAGATGTATACTGGGGTATCTTAATGAACATAATCTTGTGACGCAGCACCAGTATTGGGGACTTATGAGGGATCGATCCTGTCAGACTAATCTGATCGGCTTCTATGAAGAGGTGAGTTATAGACTGGACCTGGGGGAGGCTGTATATGTGTATATAGACAGGACCTGGGGGAGGCTGTATATGTGTATATAGACAGGACCTGGGGGAGGCTGTATATGTGTATATAGACAGGACCTGGGGGAGGCTGTATATGTGTATATAGACAGGACCTGGGGGAGGCTGTATATGTGTATATAGACTGGACCTGGGGGAGGCTGTATATGTGTATATAGACAGGACCTGGGGGAGGCTGTATATGTGTATATAGACTGGACCTGGGGGAGGCTGTATATGTGTATATAGACTGGACCTGGGGGAGGCTGTATATGTGTATATATACTGGACCTGGGGGAGGCTGTGGACGTTGTGTATATAGACAGGACCTGGGGGAGGCTGTATATGTGTATATAGACTGGACCTGGGGGAGGCTGTATATATGTATATAGATAGGACCTGGGGGAGGCTGTATATGTGTATATAGACAGGACCTGGGGGAGGCTGTATATGTGTATATAGACTGGACCTGGGGGAGGCTGTATATGTGTATATAGACAGGACCTGGGGGAGGCTGTATATGTGTATATACACAGGACCTGGGGGAGGCTGTATATGTGTATATATATAGTACCTGGGGGAGGCTGTATATGTGTATATATATAGTACCTGGGGGAGGCTGTATATATGTATATATATAGTACCTGGGGGAGGCTGTATATGTGTATATATATAGTACCTGGGGGAGGCTGTATATGTGTATATAGACTGGACCTGGGGGAGGCTGTGGACGTTGTGTATATAGACTGGACCTGGGGGAGGCTGTATATGTGTATATAGACTGGACCTGGGGGAGGCTGTATATGTGTATATAGACTGGACCGGGGGGAGGCTGTATATGTGTATATAGACTGGACCTGGGGGAGGCTGTATATGTGTATATAGACTGGACCTGGGGGAGGCTGTATATGTGTATATAGACAGGACCTGGGGGAGGCTGTATATGTGTATATAGACTGGACCTGGGGGAGGCTGTATATGTGTATATAGACTGGACCTGGGGGAGGCTGTATATGTGTATATAGACAGGACCTGGGGGAGGCTGTATATGTGTATATAGACAGGACCTGGGGGAGGCTGTATATGTGTATATAGACTGGACCTGGGGGAGGCTGTATATGTGTATATAGACTGGACCTGGGGGAGGCTGTATATGTGTATATATACTGGACCTGGGGGAGGCTGTGGACGTTGTGTATATAGACAGGACCTGGGGGAGGCTGTATATGTGTATATAGACTGGACCTGGGGGAGGCTGTATATATGTATATAGATAGGACCTGGGGGAGGCTGTATATGTGTATATAGACAGGACCTGGGGGAGGCTGTATATGTGTATATAGACTGGACCTGGGGGAGGCTGTATATGTGTATATAGACTGGACCTGGGGGAGGCTGTATATGTGTATATATACTGGACCTGGGGGAGGCTGTGGACGTTGTGTATATAGACAGGACCTGGGGGAGGCTGTATATGTGTATATAGACTGGACCTGGGGGAGGCTGTATATATGTATATAGATAGGACCTGGGGGAGGCTGTATATGTGTATATAGACTGGACCGGGGGGAGGCTGTGGATGTTGTGTATATAGACAGGACCTGGGAGAGGCTGTATATATGTGTATATAGACAGGACCTGGGGGAGGCTGTATATGTGTATATAGACTGGACCTGGGGGAGGCTGTATATGTGTATATAGACAGGACCTGGGGGAGGCTGTATATGTGTATATAGACTGGACCTGGGGGAGGCTGTATATGTGTATATAGACAGGACCTGGGGGAGGCTGTATATGTGTATATAGACAGGACCTGGGGGAGGCTGTATATGTGTATATAGACTGGACCTGGGGGAGGCTGTATATGTATATATAGACAGGACCTGGGGGAGGCTGTATATGTGTATATAGACAGGACCTGGGGGAGGCTGTATATGTGTATATAGACTGGACCTGGGGGAGGCTGTATATGTGTATATAGACAGGACCTGGGGGAGGCTGTATATATGTATATAGACTGGACCTGGGGGAGGCTGTATATGTGTATATAGACAGGACCTGGGGGAGGCTGTATATGTGTATATAGACTGGACCTGGGGGAGGCTGTATATGTGTATATAGACTGGACCTGGGGGAGGCTGTATATGTGTATATAGACAGGACCTGGGGGAGGCTGTATATGTGTATATAGACAGGACCTGGGGGAGGCTGTATATGTGTATATAGACTGGACCTGGGGGAGGCTGTATATGTGTATATAGACAGGACCTGGGGGAGGCTGTATATGTGTATATAGACTGGACCTGGGGGAGGCTGTATATGTGTATATAGACTGGACCTGGAGGAGGCTGTATATGTGTATATAGACTGGACCTGGGGGAGGCTGTGGACGTTGTGTATATAGACAGGACCTGGGAGAGGCTGTATATGTGTATATAGACTGGACCTGGGGGAGGCTGTATATGTGTATATAGACTGGACCTGGGGGAGGCTGTATATGTGTATATAGACGTGACCTGGGGGAGGCTGTATATGTGTATATAGACTGGACCTGGGGGAGGCTGTATATGTGTATATAGACAGGACCTGGGGGAGGCTGTATATGTGTATATAGACTGGACCTGGGGGAGGCTGTATATGTGTATATAGACAGGACCTGGGGGAGGCTGTGGATGTTGTGTATATAGACTTGACCTGGGGGAGGCTGTATATGTGTATATAGACTGGACCTGGGGGAGGCTGTATATGTGTATATAGACAGGACCTGGGGGAGGCTGTGTATGTGTATATAGACAGGACCTGGGGGAGGCTGTATATGTGTATATAGACAGGACCTGGGGGAGGCTGTATATGTGTATATAGACAGGACCTGGGGGAGGCTGTATATGTGTATATAGACAGGACCTGGGGGAGGCTGTATATGTGTATATAGACAGGACCTGGGGGAGGCTGTATATGTGTATATAGACTGGACCTGGGGGAGGCTGTATATATGTATATAGACAGGACCTGGGGGAGGCTGTGGACGTTGTGTATATAGACAGGACCTGGGAGAGGCTGTATATGTGTATATAGACTGGACCTGGGGGAGGCTGTATATGTGTATATAGACTGGACCTGGGGGAGGCTGTATATGTGTATATAGACTGGACCTGGGGGAGGCTGTATATGTGTATATAGACTGGACCTGGGGGAGGCTGTATATGTGTATATAGACAGGACCTGGGGGAGGCTGTATATGTGTATATAGACTGGACCTGGGGGAGGCTGTATATGTGTATATAGACAGGACCTGGGGGAGGCTGTATATGTGTATATAGACTGGACCTGGGGGAGGCTGTATATATGTATATAGACAGGACCTGGGGGAGGCTGTGGACGTTGTGTATATAGACAGGACCTGGGAGAGGCTGTATATGTGTATATAGACAGGACCTGGGGGAGGCTGTATATGTGTATATAGACTGGACCTGGGGGAGGCTGTATATGTGTATATAGACAGGACCTGGGGGAGGCTGTATATGTGTATATAGACAGGACCTGGGGGAGGCTGTATATGTGTATATAGACAGGACCTGGGGGAGGCTGTATATGTGTATATAGACTGGACCTGGGGGAGGCTGTATATGTGTATATAGACTGGACCTGGGGGAGGCTGTATATGTGTATATAGACTGGACCTGGGGGAGGCTGTATATGTGTATATAGACAGGACCTGGGGGAGGCTGTATATGTGTATATAGACAGGACCTGGGGGAGGCTGTGGATGTTGTGTATATAGACTGGACCTGGGGGAGGCTGTATATGTGTATATAGACAGGACCTGGGGGAGGCTGTATATGTGTATATAGACAGGACCTGGGGGAGGCTGTATATGTGTATATAGACAGGACCTGGGGGAGGCTGTATATGTGTATATAGACTGGACCTGGGGGAGGCTGTATATGTGTATATAGACTGGACCTGGGGGAGGCTGTATATGTGTATATAGACTGGACCTGGGGGAGGCTGTATATGTGTATATAGACAGGACCTGGGGGAGGCTGTATATGTGTATATAGACTGGACCTGGGGGAGGCTGTATATGTGTATATAGACTGGACCTGGGGGAGGCTGTATATGTGTATATAGACAGGACCTGGGGGAGGCTGTATATGTGTATATAGACAGGACCTGGGGGAGGCTGTATATGTGTATATAGACAGGACCTGGGGGAGGCTGTGGATGTTGTGTATATAGACTGGACCTGGGGGAGGCTGTATATGTGTATATAGACAGGACCTGGGGGAGGCTGTATATGTGTATATAGACAGGACCTGGGGGAGGCTGTGGATGTTGTGTATATAGACTGGACCTGGGGGAGGCTGTATATGTGTATATAGACAGGACCTGGGGGAGGCTGTATATGTGTATATAGACTGGACCTGGGGGAGGCTGTATATGTGTATATAGACTGGACCTGGGGAGGCTGTATATGTGTATATAGACTGGACCTGGGGGAGGCTGTATATGTGTATATAGACTGGACCTGGGGGAGGCTGTATATGTGTATATAGACTGGACCTGGGGGAGGCTGTATATGTGTATATAGACTGGACCTGGGGGAGGCTGTATATGTGTATATAGACTGGACCTGGGGGAGGCTGTATATGTGTATATAGGCTGGACCTGGGGGAGGCTGTGGACGTTGTGTATATAGACTGGACCTGGGGGAGGCTGTATATGTGTATATAGACAGGACCTGGGGGAGGCTGTATATGTGTATATAGACTGGACCTGGGGGAGGCTGTATATGTGTATATAGACAGGACCTGGGGGAGGCTGTGTATGTGTATATAGACTGGACCTGGGGGAGGCTGTATATGTGTATATAGACAGGACCTGGGGGAGGCTGTATATGTGTATATAGACAGGACCTGGGGGAGGCTGTATATGTGTATATAGACAGGACCTGGGGGAGGCTGTGGACGTTGTGTATATAGACTGGACCTGGGGGAGGCTGTATATGTGTATATAGACAGGACCTGGGGGAGGCTGTATATGTGTATATAGACAGGACCTGGGGGAGGCTGTGGACGTTGTGTATATAGACTGGACCGGGGGGAGGCTGTATATGTGTATATAGACTGGACCTGGGGGAGGCTGTATATGTGTATATAGACTGGACCTGGGGGAGGCTGTATATGTGTATATAGACAGGACCTGGGGGAGGCTGTATATGTGTATATAGACTGGACCTGGGGGAGGCTGTATATGTGTATATAGACTGGACCTGGGGGAGGCTGTATATGTGTATATAGACTGGACCTGGGGGAGGCTGTATATATGTGTATATAGACAGGACCTGGGGGAGGCTGTATATGTGTATATAGACAGGACCTGGGGGAGGCTGTATATGTGTATATAGACAGGACCTGGGGGAGGCTGTATATGTGTATATAGACAGGACCTGGGGGAGGCTGTATATGTGTATATAGACAGGACCTGGGGGAGGCTGTATATGTGTATATAGACAGGACCTGGGGGAGGCTGTATATGTGTATATAGACTGGACCTGCGGGAGGCTGTATATAAGTATATAGACTGGACCTGGGGGAGGCTGTATATGTGTATATAGACTGGACCTGAGGGAGGCTGTATATGTGTATATATACTGGACCTGGGGGAGGCTGTGGACGTTGTGTATATAGACTGGACCTGGGGGAGGCTGTATATGTGTATATAGACAGGACCTGGGGGAGGCTGTATATGTGTATATAGACAGGACCTGGGGGAGGCTGTATATATGTATATAGACTGGACCTGGGGGAGGCTGTATATGTGTATATAGACAGGACCTGGGGGAGGCTGTGGATGTGTATATAGACAGGACCTGGGGGAGGCTGTATATATGTATATAGACTGGACCTGGGGGAGGCTGTATATGTGTATATAGACAGGACCTGGGGGAGGCTGTATATGTGTATATAGACAGGACCTGGGGAGGCTGTATATGTGTATATAGACAGGACCTGGGGGAGGCTGTATATGTGTATATAGACAGGACCTGGGGGAGGCTGTGGATGTGTATATAGACAGGACCTGGGGGAGGCTGTATATGTGTATATAGACTGGACCTGGGGGAGGCTGTATATGTGTATATAGACTGGACCTGGGGGAGGCTGTATATGTGTATATAGACTGGACCGGGGGGAGGCTGTGGACGTTGTGTATATAGACTGGACCTGGGGGAGGCTGTATATGTGTATATAGACTGGACCTGGGGGAGGCTGTATATGTGTATATAGACAGGACCTGGGGGAGGCTGTATATGTGTATATAGACAGGACCTGGGGGAGGCTGTGTATGTGTATATAGACTGGACCTGGGGGAGGCTGTATATGTGTATATAGACTGGACCTGGGGGAGGCTGTATATGTGTATATATAGACAGGACCTGGGGGAGGCTGTATATGTGTATATAGACTGGACCTGGGGGAGGCTGTATATGTGTATATAGACAGGACCTGGGGGAGGCTGTGGATGTGTATATAGACAGGACCTGGGGGAGGCTGTATATATGTATATATATAGTACCTGGGGGAGGCTGTATATGTGTATATAGACTGGACCTGGGGGAGGCTGTATATGTGTATATAGACAGGACCTGGGGGAGGCTGTATATGTGTATATAGACAGGACCTGGGGGAGGCTGTATATGTGTATATAGACAGGACCTGGGGGAGGCTGTGGACGTTGTGTATATAGACTGGACCTGGGGGAGGCTGTGGACGTTGTGTATATAGACTGGACCTGGGGGAGGCTGTGGACGTTGTGTATATAGACAGGACCTGGGGGAGGCTGTATATGTGTATATAGACAGGACCTGGGGGAGGCTGTATATGTGTATATAGACAGGACCTGGGGGAGGCTGTATATGTGTATATAGACAGGACCTGGGGGAGGCTGTATATGTGTATATAGACTGGACCTGGGGGAGGCTGTGGACGTTGTGTATATAGACTGGACCTGGGGGAGGCTGTATATGTGTATATAGACAGGACCTGGGGGAGGCTGTATATGTGTATATATATAGTACCTGGGGGAGGCTGTATATGTGTATATAGACTGGACCTGGGGGAGGCTGTATATGTGTATATAGACTGGACCTGGGGGAGGCTGTATATGTGTATATAGACAGGACCTGGGGGAGGCTGTATATGTGTATATAGACAGGACCTGGGGGAGGCTGTGGACGTTGTGTATATAGACTGGACCTGGGGGAGGCTGTGGACGTTGTGTATATAGACTGGATCTGGGGGAGGCTGTGGACGTTGTGTATATAGACAGGACCGGGGGGAGGCGGTGGACGTTGTGTATCTGGACTTTTCTATAGTTTTCGATACTGTACCGCATTTAAGATTGGTCTACAAAATGAGGACGCTGGGAAATATAAGGAAAGTAAGTAACTAACTGGCTAAGTGATAGAAAACAGAGGGTGGAGGGGTCATTGATGGAACATATTCAGATTGGGTCACAGTTACTAGTGGGGTACAGCAGGGGGCAGTGTTGGGTCACAATTACTAGTGGGGTACTACAGGGGTCAGTGTTGGGTCACAGTTATTAGTGGGGTACTACAGGGGTCAGTGTTGGGTCACAGTTACTAGTGGGGTACCACAGGGGTCAGTGTTGGGTCATAGTTAGTGGTGGGGTACTACAGGGGTCAGTGTTGGGTCACAGTTACTAGTGGGGTACCACAGGGGTCAGTGTTGGGTCATAGTTAGTGGTGGGGTACTACAGGGGTCAGTGTTGGGTCACAGTTACTAGTGGGGTACCACAGGGGTCAGTGTTAGGTCACAGTTACTAGTGGCGTACAGCAGGGGTCAGTGTTGGGTCACAGTTACTAGTGGGGTACCACAGGGGTCAGTGTTGGGTCATAGTTAGTGGTGGGGTACAGCAGGGGTCAGTGTTGGGTCACAGTTACTAGTGGGGTACCACAGGGGTCAGTGTTGCATCACAGTTACTAGTGGGGTACAGCAGGGGGCAGTGTTGGGTCACAGTTACTAGTGGGGTACCACAGGGGTCAGTGTTGCATCACAGTTACTAGTAGGGTACCGCAGGGGTCAGTGTTGGGTCACAGTTACTAGTGGGGTACTACAGGGGTCAGTGTTGGGTCATAGTTACTGGTGGGGTACTACAGGGGTCAGTGTTGCGTCACAGTTACTAGTAGGGTACAGCAGGGGTCAGTGTTGGGTCATAGTTACTGGTGGGGTACTACAGGGGTCAGTGTTGGGTCATAGTTACTGGTGGGGTACTACAGGGGTCAGTGTTGCGTCACAGTTACTAGTGGGGTACAGCAGGGGTCAGTTTTGGGTCACAGTTATTAGTGGGGTACCACAGGGGTCAGTGTTGGGTCACAGTTATTAGTGGGGTACCACAGGGGTCAGTGTTGGGTCACAGTTACTAGTGGGGTACAGCCAGTGGCGGTCTTTGGCACCAAGCACCCCAAGCGATCACTTGGGGCCCCCAACATCCAGGGGGGCCCCCACGCCCCGCTCTTGTGCTCAAGACCGCTGGATAGGGCCGCTGCCCCACTCGCTGCTGCCATCTGAACTGTAACTATGAGCACTCGTAATGAGCGCTCATAGTTACATGCAGCAGCGCTGACAGGGCTGGAGACATTGGCTCCCTTCCTGTCAGTCACTCTTGTGGCCGCAGGAAGGGTTTTCCCTGCGGTCACAAGTGGCAGCTTTGTCCTTGTGGTGCCACCCTTCCTGCGGCCACAAGAGTGAAGAGAAGAGGAGACGCACAGACCCAGGTGAGTATAAGTGTTTGTTTTATTGTGTTATATACTATATGGGAGGGGGAGCACACAGGGGTTTGTTTAACTCGGGGAGCGCACATCGGGGGTCTATATAAATGGGGGGAGCACACAGGGGGGCTATATAACAGGGGAGCACACAGGGGGTCTATATACTACTGGGGGAACATACAGGGGGTCTATATACTACTTGTGAGGCACACAGGTGGTCTATATATAACTGGGGGAGCACACAGGGGTCTGTATACTACTGGGGCAGCACACAAGGGGTCTATATAATACTGGTGGGGCACACAGTGGGTCTATATACTACTGGGGGAACCACACAGGGGGTTTATATACTACTGGAGGAGCACACAGGGGTCTATAACAAAGTGGGGGAGCACACAGGAGGTCTATATCCAAGTGGGGGAGCACACAGGGGGGCTAAATACCCCTGAGGGAGCACACAGGGGGCCTATATACTAGTGGGGGAGCACACAGGGGGTATATACAACTGGGAGCAGCACACAGGGGGTCTATATACAACTGGGGCAGCACACAGGAGGTCTATATACTTCTGGGGGAGCACACGGGGGCTATATATAACTGGGGGAACACACAGGGGTCTATATACTACTGGGGGAAGCAAACAAGGGGTATATACTACTGGGGCAGCACACAAGGAGTATATATTACTGGCGGTAGCGCACAAGGGGTAAATACTACTGGGGGCAACACACAGCGGTATATTGTTTTTGAACGCATGTCGAGGGGGGGGGGGGCCCAGACATAACTTTGCATGGGGCCCCAGAAATGCCAAGACCGCCCCTGGGTACAGCAGGGGTCAGTGTTGGGTCATAGTTACTGGTGGGGCACCACAGGGGTCAGTGTTGGGTCCACTTCTTTTTAATATTTTTATTAATGATCTTGTAGAGCGGCTACAGAGTAGAATCTCCATTTTTGCGGATGATACTGAACTGGGTAAAGTAATCAGCACAGAGGAGGATAATATCATATTACAGAGGGATTTGGAGAAGCTGGAGGCTTGGGTGGAGAAATGGCAGATGATGTATAATGTGGATAAATGTAAGGTTATATATTTTGGCTGCAGAAATAATAAGTACAGTTATGGCTAAATAATAAAACACTGGGTAACACTGCTGCCGGACAGGACCTGGGGGGATTGGTGGCCGGTAACCTCATCTATGGTGATCAGTGCCAGGCAGCAGCTGCCAAGGCTAATAAAATAATGGGAGGCATCAAAAGAGGCCGAGATGCTAAAGATGAGAACATAGTTTTGCTCCTTTATAAATCACTGGTCAGATCACACATGGTATATACTGTATACAGCACCGGACACCGGTATATAAGAAGGACACAGGTGACCTGGAGCAGGTGCAGAGGAGGGTGACCAAGGTCATTATAGCGAATGTACAATCAGGTACATTAACTTTAAGTATTACCCATGTATAGGATCAATGGAGCCACGTCATAGAGGGGCGGGGTTTTCCTCCTACTGGGGGCGGGCCGGCTTTACTCCTGGCCCAGTACCTGTGAATAGAATAGCACTGTACGTGGAAACCGGGACGCGGTTTAACAAAAGGACTGCGGCACCATCGGGCCGCTCTATACATGGGTAATACTTGAAGTGAATGTACTGATGATACATTCGCTTTAAGGGAAAAGGAGGGTTACAGAACCAAGACAGGTTATCAAGCTTAGGGTTTTAGGTTTTAAAAAAAAAAGTCTTAGGGGCAGCAGGTTACATAGAGCGGCCAGGACTGGGCAGAAGTTGCTGCCCCCTCAGAGATCCCGAATATCTGCCGCCTCTGCCACGGATTTCTCATTCTGCCTCCTAGCCCGGGGCCCTATAGAGTTTTTTGCTATGGGGCCCCATGAATCCGAGCTATGCCCCTGAGAACCATCATTCATATTGCAACCCACCAGTGTCCTGTGCCAGAAGGAGTGTGAGGAGAACTGTGGAAGCCCTCCAGTTATCGAGATCACTCAGAGTGTAACTACAAGTCCCAGCCATCCCCAGGCCTCCTGTACAGCTTCCTCCTGAATCCCTCGGGCCTCTGGCACACACATCAACCAATATTTATTTGGCGCTTAGTGACAACCTGAATAAGTACAGGTCTCCTTGTTGTGGTGTAATAACGTTCCCTCTTGTGACATCCAGTGGACGTCTTAATCTTTTATTGTGTATTTCTTCTTGTCGCCTCTTCTACAAATTCAGAAATTAATCTGCAATGCCGGGTGTTCCTGCTGTGTCCGTATACAGACTGCGGCACGTTACTCAGCCGCCCCGTCATCCACACGGAAACTGGTTGGGCCGGTGGCGAATTAATGTCAGTCAGGTTTATTTTATGGGATTAGCACTATGTGTCCCAGTATATAATAATATAAGACATCGCTGCCACTCAGGAGACCAGGCGAGAGGCCGGCAGACATATATTATATCCTAATAAAACCACGGAGGAGAAGGAGCCATCTACTTCCTCTTCAGATCTGCACTGCCACACCATGGCTATGGAATAAGGGAGAGACTATCTGACACAATGGAGAACTACGGTAAGCAACTGATCAGGGTTAGCAGATTAGGTCCTAAAGGGGAACTCCAGCGAAAATCTTTTTCTTTCTAATTAACTAGTTTTAGAAATTTATATAGATTTGTGATTTACTTCGATTTAAAAATCTCAAACTTTCCCATACCTATAAGCTGCTGTATGTCCCGCAGGAAGTGGTGTATTCTCTCCAGTCTGACACACTGCCCTCTGCTGCCACCTCTGTCCATGTCAGGAACTGTCCAGAGCAGGAGAGGTTTTCTATGGGGATTTGCTACAGAGAGCACCATGTCAGACATAAAGGAATACAGCACTTTCTGCAGGACATACAGCATCTGATAAGTATGGGAAGACTTGAGATTTTTAAATAGAATTACAAATCTATATAACTTGATTTGAAAGCAAAAGATTTTAGCCAGAGCACCCCTTTACGGGCTTTTTACATGGGGGGATTCTTGTGCAAAAAATTTACAAAATTGTTCGAATTTAAGTGATGTTCTTCTGGTGCAAACGCAGCAACCATCAAAGGACGAATCAAAATTTGCTTGCATGTCGTTGGTCGCATCTTCTGTGCCAACCTTAAAATCATTGTTAATGGTTCTCAGCTCTTTCAGTGTAAACGTTCAGCGTCATCGTTCACAGCATATACAGTAGATACTAAGGTAATTACGACCTTCCTAGCGATTTATCTTCTCGTCTAAACGCATTGATCACGTAAGCGATTTATTTGTAAGTGTAAAAGGACCGCGACATTCTACAGCTGACCAGTATATTGAGCACAGGGATCAGATACAAGTGACAGCAGATTGTTCTGGGCCCTGGCATGTGTGTGTCTCATCTGCCGCCTCATCTACTGCAGGAGACACAGCACGCAGCACTATCTCTGCGGCACTATCTCTGCGGCACCATCTCTGCGGCACTATCTCTGCGGCACTATCTCTGCGGCACTATCTCTGCGGCACTATCTCTGCGGCACCATCTCTGCGGCACTATCTCTGCGGCACTATCTCTGCGGCACCATCTCTGCGGCACCATCTCTGCGGCACCATCTCTGCGGCACCATCTCTGCGGCACTATCTCTGCGGCACCATCTCTGCGGCACTATCACTGTGGCACTATCTCTGCGGCACTATCTCTGCGGCACCATCTCTGCGGCACCATCTCTGCGGCACCATCTCTGCGGCACTATCTCTGCGGCACCATCTCTGCGGCACCATCTCTGCGGCGCCATCTCTGCGGCGCTACCTCTGCGGCGCTATCTCTGCGGCGCTATCTCTGCGGCACTATCTCTGCCATCTCTGCTATCTCAGTCATTTTCTTAAATTCTTGCACTACTGCTTTCCGTAAGCCGCTTGTTCTTTCATTTGCCAGTTGACACAGACACACGAGGACGTCAATTGTACAAATAATTAATATAAAATAAACGTTTATAAATATTTCTGGAAAAGTAATATTAAAACAAAATAAGATTCCACATTTTGGGGGTTTAATTTTTTTTTTTACAGCAGGTGCCTTGCAGTATAATTGGGTCAGTACAATTATGGGTCCGTGTTATTATAGGTCAGCTATGGGTCAGTGTTATTATAGGTCAGCTATGGGTCAGTGTTATTATAGGTCAGTGTTATTATAGGTCAGTGTTATTATAGGTCAGCTATGGGTCAGTGTTATTATAGGTCAGCTACGAGTCAGTGTTATTATAGGTCAGCTATGGGTCAGTGTTATTATAGGTCAGCTACGAGTCAGTGTTATTATAGGTCAGCTATGAGTCAGTGTTATTATAGGTCAGCTATGGGTCAGCTATGGGTCAGTGTTATTATGGGTCAGCTATGAGTCAGTGTTATTATAGGTCAGCTATGGGTCAGTGTTATTATGGGTCAGCTATGGGTCAGCTATGGGTCAGTGTGATTTTGGGTCAGTGAGATTATGGGTCAGTGGGATTATGGGTCAGTGTGATTTTGGGTCAGTGAGATTATGGGTCAGTGGGATTATGGGTCAGTGTGATTTTGGGTCAGTGGGATTATGGGTCAGTGTTATTATAGGTCAGCTATGGGTCAGTGTTATTATGGGTCAGTGTTATTATAGGTCAGCTATGGGTCAGTGTTATTATAGGTCAGCTATGGGTCAGCTATATGGGTCAGTGTGATTATGCGTCAGTATGATCATGGGTCAGTGTGATTATGGGTCAGTGTTATTATAGGTCAGCTATGGGTCAGTATGATCATGGGTCAGTACGATTATGGGTCAGCTATTGGTCAGTACGATTATGGGTCAGCTATTGGTCAGTACGATTATGGGTCAGCTATTGGTCAGTATGATTATGGGTCAGTATGATCATGGGTCAGTATGATTATGGGTCAGTATGGGTCAGTATGATTATGGGCCAGTGTTATTATAGGTCAGCTATTGGTCAGTATGATTATGGGTCAGTGTGATTATGGGTCAGTATGATTATGGGGCAGCTTTTTTTACCTTAGCCTGTGGCGCAGTCCCTTTTTTGAATTGCCCCCTTGTTCCTGTACTTGGGGCCAGTATTTTCGGGAACACCCGCCTGCTCCAGCGCTCACCAGCCCCCAGTGTGGCAATATCCCCTCCCCTCTGTGACACAGGTCCATTGATTCTAATAGCACCACATCCAGAGGGGAAGGGTTTGGTCACACTGGGGGCCGTCAGGGGGAAGGGGGTGGCATCACCGCGCCAGCACCGATCCATTAAGTTAAAAAAATAAAAACACAGCGATGCATCCGATGATACTGTGGTGGTACGATTGAATTTGCTTGTCAGCTCAGCCAGGGATGTTAGTGACGTGACGCCAGTGCTTGTCCAGCACACAGGTGAGATGTTGGTACCTGCTTGTTTTGTGTGGCTGTATTCCCCAATGGTCGGTGACCTGCCGGGTTGTTGCAGGTCCCTTGAGTGGCAACTGACCCAACCGGGTCGGTACTATCAGTACCGCCACCCACAGTCACAGGGAAAATTAACCCAAGGTGTACAGTGCTGTGTGTGTGCGCTGGTGCGTATATATCAGACAGGGTCCCAGTGATGTAAAAAAAAAAAGAACAGCTTTACTATAAAATTCTTCAGTAATCCAATAAACTTTTGCAGAATAAATAAATCTCTGACCCAGACTTTAGTGCTTGAACTTGTGCTTAAGGAGGTGCTTGAGAAGAAGAATAGAAGAGAGTTATAGTTGTATATAGTTGTAGTGGTGTTTGGAGAGTAGAGAAGAGGAGAGGAGTTTGTCGGAGGAGCCCCAACCCAATGTAGCAATGTACTCTGCCGGAACTTAAAGAAATACTTTATAGTGAGAAGTTTACTGGTAGTTGTGTTTAGACTTTGGTCTGACCACCTTCTGCCCTACAGTGTTGAGCTACCCGTCCTGTCAGGGTACTACAAGCCCCAGCCATGGTTATCTGGGCTTAGCTAAGTGTCCGGGGGTGTCCCAGTTACCTGCTCTGCAAGATAGGATACATAGACCTTCTTCACGGCAACTCTGTCCTATCCAGTTCCTCTTGTGTTCAGAATACTGCCCTGCTCTTTGTAGACGTGTTCTCAGCATGGGTTAGGGTGTTCCTTGATTCCTCTCCCTGTAAAGTGCTAAGCACTGCATACTGAAATGGTAGTAGTCAAAGAACTGGTTGTCTCTAGCTGCATCTATACATATGGGTGTCTAGACTAGACTGACCTAGTTGTCCCTGATGGGGGTCCTGGCATAAGCCAGGCCCTGGCTTAACTACTGCAGGAACAGCTGCTTTTGCTTCTTCCCTCTCTGAGAATCTGGTTAAGACAGAGACTGCACTTCCTCCTCCGTGTAACTCCTCCTACAGGGGCTTTCATATGCCTATCTGTGAGTGTTGGGGATGAGTGTATGCATAACAAAGGAGAGAAAAGATTGGTTAGAAGTAGAGAACAATGACCCATTACTGACTTCAGCCGTGCAGACAAGAACAAAGGTATATAGTGGCAAAACTGTAAAACACCTGCTGATACATTCGCTTTAAGCTATAGGCTTTATTGGGGTACAAATGACTTTTTGATGACTTTCTCTCACAGTCTTTCTGCATTATTTTTTATGTCTTACAATGTCCACTAGATACCAACGACAGAACTGATTACTGACACCATATTGATGGATCACATTCAGCAGGACTATTTGAAAGGGTCTGCCAAACGTACATACCAGACATATCTAACCCTACCGTTATACAGTAACACACGTCTGCCATTGACTCCCATTAAAATGTATACTGAGTAATCAATTACTTTCTTAAAGGGGTTGTTCACAAAAAATATTTTTCTTTCAAACCAACTTATTCAAGGAGGTGGTCAAAGAGTGATCCTGGAAACTATAGGCCGGTAAGTCTAACATCTATAGTGCATAAAATATTTGAGGGTTTAGTAAGAAATGCTATACTGGAGTATCTTATATAAGAAATGCTATACTGGAGTATAATATATAAGAGATGTATACTGGAGTATAATATGTAAGAGATGTATACTGGGGTATAATATATAAGAGATGTATACTGGGGTATAATATATAAGAGATGTATACTGGAGTATAATATATAAGAGATGTATACTGGGGTATAATATATAAGAGATGTATACTGGAGTATAATATATAAGAGATGTATACTGGGGTATAATATATAAGAGATGTATACTGGGGTATAATATATAAGAGATGTATACTGGAGTATAATATATAAGAGATGTATACTGGGGTATAATATATAAGAGATGTATACTGGAGTATAATATATAAGAGATGTATACTGGGGTATAATATATAAGAGATGTATACTGGGGTATAATATATAAGAGATGTATACTGGGGTATAATATATAAGAGATGTATACTGGAGTATCTTATATAAGAGATGTATACTGGAGTATCTTAATAAAAATAATCTTATAATGCAGCACCAGCATGGATTTATGAGGGATCGGTCCTGTCAGACTAATCTGTTCAGCTTCTATGAGATGGTCAGTTATAGACTGGACCTGGAGGAGGCTGTGGACGTTGTGTATATAGACTGGACCTGGAGGAGGCTGTGGACGTTGTGTATCTGGATTTTTCAAAGACATTCAATACTGTGCCGCATGTAAGGTCGTTCTATAAAATGAGGATGCTGGGACTTGGGGAAAACGTATGCAAATGGGTAAGTAACTGGTTGAGTGATAGAAAACAGAGGGTGGTCATTGATGGAACATATTCAGATTGGGTATTAGTTACTAGTGGGGTACAGCAGGGGTCAGTGTTGGGTGACAGTTATTAGTGGGGTACCGCAGGGATCAGTGTTGGCACATAGTTACTGGTGGGGTACCACAGGGGTCAGTGTTGGGTCACAGTTACTAGTGGGGTACAGCAGGGGGCAGTGTTCGGTCACCTTCTTTTTAATATGTTTATTAATGACCTTGTAGAGGGGCTACAGAGTAGAATCTCCATTTTTTGCAGATGATACTAAACTGGGTAGAGTAATCAACTCAGAGGAGGATAATATCATATTACAGAGGGATTTGGAGAAGCTGGAGGCTTGGGCAGAGAAATAGCAGATGATGTATAATGTGGATAAATGTAAGGTTATGCATTTGGACCACAGAAATTATGTTACAGTTTTGTGCTAAATAATAAAACACTGGGTAAAACTACTTCGGAAAAGGACCTGGGGGTATTGATGGAGAGAAACCTCATCTATAGTGATCAGTGCCAGGCAGCAGCTGCCAAGGCTAATAGAATAATGTGAGAAAACAAGGGGTATCCACAGCTCCTTAAAAAGTATATGCGTTTTTATTGGTACAACTTAAAAAAATAACAAACAATATTAAAACCGCGCCGACGCGTTGTGGAGGCAACCCTCCTTAATCATGGCTAGTGTGTGTTTAAACATTCAATACCTTTATACCTGGCAAAAGTGTACCTCCTACATCCGGGCCCCACCCCCAAACGGGGAAAAAAGGAACAAGGGGGCCAAGATGGAGAGACCACGTGATACACATAATAAATGAACAAATAATGAACTATACAAAAAACAAAGCAGGTAAATAAATTAGTAAATAAACATTAGGTCTGTTTTTTGATTCATACCCTTTGGAAAACGGGTTGCGAGATGTAGGATCCAATATGCCTCCCTCTTGCGTAGCATCTGGACCCTGAACGCCGCAAACGAGTGGCAGAAATATTTGCGGGCACGGATATATCCGGCACCACGGAAGATCTACAAAGAGCCATCTGGAATTATGAAAAAGTAAAGAAAAGACAACTAAAGATATGGTGGCATGTAAATACCTTAAAGGAATATGTGGACAGACAAATGATTCCACGAGGACTCCGAGTGAGAAAACCTCCCAATCCAGCTGAGGGAGATGAATATGCCACGGAGTGGAATGCTGCTCTGTCCACTTGCTCTTTCACTTTAATGAAGATTATTATAGCCAAGGGTGAAAGCAAACTGATTTCCCTGGATGCTAATTTAAATGAGCTGGAAACTTCACTGCAAACTTTCCATGAAATCCCGCAATACAAAATACTCATGGACACTACTACTAAGTCTATATTGGAATACGAAAATGATATTGTGGCCACCAAAAAGATCAAGTTCATACGCGATCACAAAGATTACTCCATGGATACAGTATACAGCTGGTGGGAGCAGAGACGTAGATCAAGAGCTTAATTAGAACCAGCCGGTACACCTGGACAGAGACAAAAAACTGTTACCTTTGTTTCTACGGATTGCGAAACCTCTGACACTCAAACCGACCTCTCTGAACAAGAGGATGCTTCCCATACACCTGCCCCTCAAAGAGGCCGCTCATGGAGGAGATCGACACGAGGTAGTATGTACCAGGTGAGCCCCCAAACACACGTTCCCGTGTCAACAACTACAATGACCAGCCAAAAAACGAGCAAGGCCGCGGAGAGCAGGCAGGAAGCACCGGACGAGGCAATCGCAACCGGCAACAGAGAAGGTAACAAATGACTTGTCTGTTGATGTTTATAACCTCTCTGCCAGTATCCTCTCTAAGGAACACCTGAAAGTTCTCTCAAGAGGCCTGAACTTTGTCCCTAAAAAACCTTTTGATTTATACACAACATTGCAAGATGTGAACAGGTTCGTACGCCTCTTAACGGTAAAGAGACATTTTCTTTCTACAGAAATGGACTATCCACCACAGCCTCAGTGTGAACAGTCTAGTAAATGTTGTGACCTTAACATGCTCGGTCAAAATGCTGTACCACTAAATTTATTATTTCATGAACAATTGTCTATCCAATCCTTATTAGATTTACAGGGGGAAAACCTGAGTCATTCGGGCTCTGTTACAAATACAAATAGGATTGCCATCCCCAATCCGGGTTTCTACCCAGTCCAGTCCAGAGCACCCGTCATGGATGCCTTTCAGACTAAACTGGAGGAGGAACTTACTGCCCTCTCTAATGTATCCGTTTTGGATAATGGCAATGACAATCTTACTAAATCAGAAAGAGTGGCCCTGAAAGATCTTATGTCTAATCCCCATTTGATTATACGGCAATCTGATAAAGGAGGATCCGTGGTGGTACTTGACAGGGATCTGTATGTTCGTGAGGTACTTCATATTTTACAGGATGAAACGACATACAGATCCCTTCCAGTGGACCCCACTGAGAGGGTTAAACAAAAACTTTTGGGTATCTTAGATACTGGTATTGAGGGGGGCTACATAGACACCAAACAACAATTACACATGGTGCCTGAATTCCCCAGAGTTTCCATTTTCCATGCACTCCCCAAAACACATAAAGGGGTGTTTCCCCCTCCCCTCCGCCCAATTGTTTCGGGCATCGGATCTCTTTTAGAGCCGTTATGCGTTTGGCTGGACAGTCTACTCCAACCTCTAGCCACACGCAGTGCAGGATATATACGTGACAGCAAAAGCCTCCTTGCCAACCTTGATAAATTGCCTCCCCTACAGGGTGCATCATGGCTGTCATGTGATGTGGTTGCTTTGTACCCTTCTTTACCACATGATCTTGCGGTACGAACACTGTCCTTCCATCTGTTTAAATATAGTAATTATGAGAGGGGTCTATGTGAGTACATCCTTTTGGTCACCTTTTTTCTGTTGTCAAATAATTTTTTTCAGTTTAAAAAAAAGTTTTTTCTCCAAACCAAAGGCTGTCCCATGGGGGCCAGCTTCTCTCCGTCCCTGGCAAACATTTACATGGCTTATTGGGAGGAGGTCGTCTTGTATGCCGTCCACAATCCCTACCGAGGACACATATTGTGGTACGGTAGGTACATAGACGATCTCCTCCTAATATGGGCAGGGGACAATGACACAGCTCAAAATTTTGTCCATTATATTAATGGGAACACTTTAAATCTAAAATTTACATCTCAGTATGAACTCTCCTCTATTCCTTTTTTGGACGTCATTTTATCTTTCTCTGAAGGTAAAGTAACTAGCACTTTGTACAGAAAACCATCAGCTGGTAATGGTATCCTCCACGCTGACAGCAGCCACCCAGCACATGTTGTCAAAAATTTGCCAATAGGGGAATTCATACGTGTCCAACGCAATTGTTCGTCTGAACAGGGTTATCTCAAAACCGCATCAGACCTAACCAATAGACTGCTTATACGAGGATACAGCAAACATTGCATTGCCAGGGCCCGAAAAATTGCAGAGAGCCATAATAGACAGTATCACTTAACTGGTCGGCACCCACGTACCAGTAGCTCCAGTGATGCCCACACTGACCCTAGAGAAAATACTAGTCACTTGACTTTCTCAACTGTATACAGTCCACAATTTCAGGCTATTACAAATATAATACGTAAATATTTACCCATGCTATTTCAGGATGACTTATGTGACAAAATCCTTTCCCAAGGTGTCAGGTATGTGGCTAAGAGGGGTTTAACCCTTGACAACATCTTGTCCCCCTCCGCACTTCCTGAGACATTGGCCACACACAGCGGCACAGCGTGGTTGAGAACCATTGGATTTAACAAGTGTGCCGCTTCGAGGTGTCCAATGTGTTTTTTCACAAAAAAACAACTTACTTTTACTTCTTACACCACAGGACGCACCTTTAGAATACGGAGTTTTCTAAATTGCGATACTACATATACCGTGTATCTAGCACACTGTACTATCTGTAGATTACAGTATGTCGGCTCTTCCAAGAGGAAACTTAAAGTTCGGTTCTCTGAACACCTCCGTGACATACGCTCCGTTGACCCTCCCTTCGGAGGTTCTAGAGCTATGTCAGGGTTGTCCAGACATTTCCACCAATGCCATGAGGGTGACACTAGTTCACTCATTATACAGGCCATTGAGAGGGTGGACAAACCTAAAAGGGGCGGAGATTGGGTCCAGATGCTACGCAAGAGGGAGGCATATTGGATCCTACATCTCGCAACCCGTTTTCCAAAGGGTATGAATCAAAAAACAGACCTAATGTTTATTTACTAATTTATTTACCTGCTTTGTTTTTTGTATAGTTCATTATTTGTTCATTTATTATGTGTATCACGTGGTCTCTCCATCTTGGCCCCCTTGTTCCTTTTTTCCCCGTTTGGGGGTGGGGCCCGGATGTAGGAGGTACACTTTTGCCAGGTATAAAGGTATTGAATGTTTAAACACACACTAGCCATGATTAAGGAGGGTTGCCTCCACAACGCGTCGGCGCGGTTTTAATATTGTTTGTTATTTTTTAAGTTGTACCAATAAAAACGCATATACTTTTTAAGGAGCTGTGGATACCCCTTGTTTTTAACACAATTTATACGGGTGACGGCCCGCAACATTTTCCACGTGCTCCTGCCTCCCGGGGAACTGCATCATACTATAACCACTATTTGCCACAAGGGTAAGCTAAAGTTTCCCCCCTTAGAATAATGTGAGGCATCAAAACAGGCCGAGATGCTAAACATAAGAACAAAGTTTTGCTTCTCTATAAATCACTGGTCAGAGCACATATGGAATACTGTGTACAGCTCGGGCACCTGTATATAAGGCTTGGTTTACACTAGGTTTTTACAGCCTGTTTTTTTCATCTGTTTTTGCAAAAAAACAGATGGAAAAAACGCATGCAACTGTGCATCCATTTTGATCCGTTTTTTCCATTGGCTTCCATCAAATCTTATCTTTGTGTACATAAAAAAAAAAGTATGCGTTTTGATCCGTTTATTTTTATAACGGAAGTCAATGGAAAAACGGATCAAA
Source organism: Dendropsophus ebraccatus (assembly GCF_027789765.1). Lineage (NCBI taxonomy): Eukaryota > Metazoa > Chordata > Amphibia > Anura > Hylidae > Dendropsophus > Dendropsophus ebraccatus. Next base: position 146,841,729 of record NC_091460.1, on the reverse strand, counting down.
ACGGAAGAAAAAGATGCATTGCAAAAAGGTAGTGTGAACCCTGCCTAAGAAGGACACAGCTGAACTGGAGCAGGTGCAGAGGAGGTGACCAAAGTCATTAAGGGAATGGGTGGGTTAGGGTCCTATTCCACGGGCCGAGCAGGGCCCGATCAATGATGTAAATGAGCTGCGATCTGCTAGATCGCCGATCGTTTACTAGGCCTATTCCACGGCCCGATGATCGTTGAGCGAGGGCTGCAGGGACATCGTTACCGGTATCCTTGCAGCAGTATACATTACCTGTCAGGTCTTCTCCGCGCTGTCTTCATCCCCGGGTCCCGCACGCTCTAACTTCAGAATTGCCAGTCAGCTGACAGTCCACACTGCGCTCCGTCAGCTGACCGGCCATTCAGAAGATAGAGCGCGCGGGACCCTGGGATGAAGAGGCAATGTGATCACAATGTTCAAATGTACGAATGGACAGTACAGAGTCTAGAGGAAAGATGGGGATTCTTTACTGTAAGAGCAGTGAGATTATGGAGCACTCTATATTCTTTACTGTAAGAGCAGAGAGACTGTGGAACTCTCTATATTCTTTACTGTAAGAGCAGAGAGACTGTGGAACTCTCTATATTCTTTACTGTAAGAGCAGAGAGACTGTGGAACTCTATATTTACTGTAAGAGCAGAGAGACTGTGGAACTCTCTATATTCTTTACTGTAAGTGCAGTGAGACTATGGAACTCTCTATATTCTTTACTGTAAGTGCAGAGAGACTATGGAACTCTCTATATTCTTTACTGTAAGTGCAGTGAGACTATGGAACTCTCTATATTCTTTACTGTAAGAGCAGTGACACTATAGAACTTTCTGCCAGTCCAGAGACCAGTAAAGGGTTTTTTTATGGGGATTTGCTGCTGCTCTGGACAGTTCCTGACATGGACAGAGGTGGCAGCAGAGAGCATTGTGCCAGACTGGAGAGAATACACCACTTCCTGCAGGACATACAGCAGCTGATAAGTACTGGAAGACTGGAGATTTGTTAATGGAAATAAATTACAAAACTCTCTGGCACCAGTTGATTTTAATGAAAATGTTGTTTTGGTGAACAATCCCTTTAAACTAAAGTCAGACTGGGAAACATTTGTACCTGTGAGGGTTGTATCCCTCTCCTCCATTATGTTCAGTGCTTCTGTGTTGTGCGTTGTGCACGTCAGTACTTTCCCAGTAAAACTTGTTTCTGCAGGTCTGAGTAATTCCAGGGTAGAGAATGACGCTGAGGTCATAGATGATACTTAGGGAGTGCGACTGTGCGACTGTGCAACTTCAGCATTTGCCCGCAGAATCTTCTAACAATCACACCCAGCTGTCTTATGTGTTCGCCGATACTACCAGGTGGTTTATCTTAGGGATATTTTATGGTTGTGACAGGTTTCCAGAGCAGATTTCCTTCACTACAGTGTATAGGGTCACCTCCCTGGTAAATCCCTATCTATCCCTATATAGAGAATCCGCAGCAGAAACCATCACACATCTATCTGCCTTATACCTATTTATTCTGGGCTCATTATACTGTATGTACAAAGCGCTAATTGTATTGTCATCTAAGTAAACAATGGGGGATGGATGAATAACAGACAGAGGTGCCAAGGAAATATTGATTCTTGAAAAAAGTGTTGCCTGAAACCAAATAAAGCTCAGGGATGGCACCATGCCGGGACTGGCATCACACAGCTACAGTGTAACATGGAAGGACTGGCATCACACAGCTACAGTGTAACATGGAAGGACTGGCATGACTGGCAGGTACAGTGTAATATGGAAGGACTGGCATCACACAGCTACAGTGTAACATGGAAGGACTGGCATCACACAGCTACAGTGTAACATGGAAGGACTGGCATGACTGGCAGGTACAGTGTAACATGGAAGGACTGGCATCACACAGCTACAGTGTAACATGGAAGGACTGGCATGACTGGCAGGTACAGTGTAATATGGAAGGACTGGCATCACACAGCTACAGTGTAACATGGAAGGACTGGCATCACACAGCTACAGTGTAACATGGAAGGACTGGCATCACACAGCTACAGTGTAACATGGAAGGACTGGCATCACACAGCTACAGTGTAACATGGAAGGACTGGCATCACACAGCTACAGTGTAACATGGAAGGACTGGCATGACTGGCAGGTACAGTGTAATATGGAAGGACTGGCATCACACAGCTACAGTGTAACATGGAAGGACTGGCATCACACAGCTACAGTGTAACATGGAAGGACTGGCATGACTGGCAGGTACAGTGTAACATGGAAGGACTGGCATCACACAGCTACAGTGTAACATGGAAGGACTGGCATGACTGGCAGGTACAGTGTAATATGGAAGGACTGGCATCACACAGCTACAGTGTAACATGGAAGGACTGGCATCACACAGCTACAGTGTAACATGGAAGGACTGGCATCACACAGCTACAGTGTAACATGGAAGGACTGGCATCACACAGCTACAGTGTAACATGGAAGGACTGGCATGACTGGCAGGTACAGTGTAACATGGAAGGACTGGCATGACTGGCAGGTACAGTGTAACATGGAAGGACTGGCATGACTGGCAGGTACAGTGTAACATGGAAGGACTGGCATGACTGGCAGGTACAGTGTAACATGGAAGGACTGGCATCACAAAGCTACAGTGTAACATGGAAGGACTGGCATGACTGGCAGGTACAGTGTAACATGGAAGGACTGGCATGACTGGCAGGTACAGTGTAACATGGAAGGACTGGCATCACATAGCTACAGTATAACGTGGAAGGACTGGCATGACAGTGTAACATGGAAGGACTGGCATGACTGGCAGGTACAGTGTAACATGGAAGGACTGGCATCACATAGCTACAGTGTAACATGGAAGGACTGGCATGACTGGCAGGTACAGTGTAACATGGAAGGACTGGCATCACACAGCAACAGTGTCAGGGCCGTCTTATCCATTGGGCAGGGTAGGCAGCTGCCCGGGGGCCCTTGCGTCTTAGGGGCCCCTGCCCTCTGTGACCTGTATTTTTAGCTTTATAAGACGCACTTATAAAACTAAGTGCGTCCTATAAAGCGAAGACGGCTCCCAAGCAGGGCCGAGCACCGCAAGGAAGCCGCCCCGCCCGCCCCTGTATTGCCGCTCACTATACATATGCATAGTGAGCGGCCCTGAGCCACCCCCTCCGCCCGCCCCTTCTATCGCTTCTCAGCTGACAGCCGATCAGAAGCCCAGGAAAGTGCAATGAGCAGCACTTTCCTGGGCTTCTAATCGACTCAGCCAAGCGGCGATAGAAGGGGCGGGCAGTCCAGGAACTCACCCGTCCGCCGGCCCCAGCAGCTCCTCTCCCGGCAGTGCGCACTCCCGACATCCTCCGGGCAGAGGCAGCGGGGTACAGAGACGCTGCCTGTGTCCTGGATGTGTCGTGCAGCCGGACACTTCGGCACAGTCAGTCTCTCTGTACCCCGCTGCCTCTGCCCGGAGGATGTCGGGAGTGGCATGCTGACGGGAGAGGAGCTGCTGGGGCCACCGGACAGGTGAGTAACTGGTTTGTTGTTTTGGGGGGCACCTCTGCCCAGGGGCCCATAATACTGTTAAGACGGCCCTGAACAGTGTAACATGGAAGGACTGGCATGACTGGCAGCTACAGTGTAACATGGAAGGACTGGCATCACTGGCAGCTACAGTGTTACATGGACAGACTGGCATGACTGGCAGGTACAGTGTAACATGGAAGGACTGGCATGACTGGCAGCTACAGTGTAACATGGAAGGACTGGCATCACAAAGCTACAGTGTAACATGGAAGGACTGGCATGACGGGCAGGTACAGTGTAACATGGAAGGACTGGCATGACTGGCAGGTACAGTGTAACATGGAAGGACTGGCATGACTGGCAGGTACAGTGTAACATGGAAGGACTGGCATGACTGGCAGGTACAGTGTAACATGGAAGGACTGGCATGACTGGCAGGTACAGTGTAACATGGAAGGACTGGCATGACTGGCAGGTACAGTATAACATGGAAGGACTGGCATGACTGGCAGGTACAGTGTAACATGGAAGGACTGACATGACTGGCAGGTACAGTGTAACATGGAAGGACTGGCATGACTGGCAGGTACAGTGTAACATGGAAGGACTGGCATGACGGGCAGGTACAGTGTAACATGGTAGGACTGGCATGACAGGCAGGTACAGTGTAACATGGAAGGACTGGCATGACTGGCAGGTACAGTGTAACATGGAAGGACTGGCATGACTGGCAGGTACAGTGTAACATGGAAGGACTGGCATCACAAAGCTACAGTGTAACATGGAAGGACTGGCATGACTGGCAGGTACAGTGTAACATGGAAGGACTGGCATGACTGGCAGGTACAGTGTAACATGGAAGGACTGGCATGACTGGCAGGTACAGTGTAACATGGAAGGACTGGCATGACTGGCAGGTACAGTGTAACATGGAAGGACTGGCATGACTGGCAGGTACAGTGTAACATGGAAGGACTGGCATGACTGGCAGGTACAGTATAACATGGAAGGACTGGCATGACTGGCAGGTACAGTGTAACATGGAAGGACTGACATGTCTGGCAGGTACAGTGTAACATGGAAGGACTGGCATGACTGGCAGGTACAGTGTAACATGGAAGGACTGGCATGACGGGCAGGTACAGTGTAACATGGTAGGACTGGCATGACAGGCAGGTACAGTGTAACATGGAAGGACTGGCATGACTGGCAGGTACAGTGTAACATGGAAGGACTGGCATGACTGGCAGGTACAGTGTAACATGGAAGGACTGGCATCACAAAGCTACAGTGTAACATGGAAGGACTGGCATGACTGGCAGGTACAGTGTAACATGGAAGGACTGGCATGACTGGCAGGTACAGTGTAACATGGAAGGACTGGCATGACTGGCAGGTACAGTGTAACATGGAAGGACTGGCATGACTGGCAGGTACAGTGTAACATAGAAGGACTGGCATGACTGGCAGGTACAGTGTAACATGGAAGGACTGGCATGACTGGCAGGTACAGTGTAACATGGAAGGACTGGCATGACTGGCAGGTACAGTGTAACATGGAAGGACTGACATGACTGGCAGGTACAGTGTAACATGGAAGGACTGGCATGACTGGCAGGTACAGTGTAACATGGAAGGACTGGCATGACGGGCAGGTACAGTGTAACATGGTAGGACTGGCATGACAGGCAGGTACAGTGTAACATGGAAGGACTGGCATGACTGGCAGGTACAGTGTAACATGGAAGGACTGGCATGACTGGCAGGTACAGTGTAACATGGCAGTGATGTTTCAGATACTTCACAATAAATATACATTGTTACCAGAAGGATTTACAGCTGTGGAATTTTTGCTAATTTGCATATTTCTTTCCCATGGTGCACCACCTGGACAGGAGTCTTCATTCTCCCCTGTGATTCTTCTGTGAGGATTCTCTCCCTTGTCCTGCACTCTGTAGGTCGGCACCATCTGTCTGTCCTGAAACTTTCTCACTATCTAGGAAACTGAAGGTGGGTATCAGAAAGACTTCCTGGCTGGCAGTAAGGTGACAGGGTCTCAGTACACACTATACCGCCGAGTGACAAGGACATCTGAGATGCTAGAAAACTCGCACCTTTCCTCTGCAAACACCTCACAGGTCTATGAGAGTCCCAGCAACCAGCTGCAATAATACCCGGTCAGATGCGCAGCTGTGGAGCTCAGTCTACTGTAGGAGGGGCAGAGGGGCTTCTACCATGTGTCCCTTTTAACAACATTCCCCCCTCATGATGGTAGGTTATCCCTTAAAGGGACAGTTCACAAAAAAAAATCTTTCAAATCAACTGTGCCAGAGATTTGAAATGTACTTCTATTAAAAAATCTCAAGTACTTCCCATACTTATCAGCTGCTGTATGTCCTGCAGGAAGTGGTGTATTCTCTCCAGTCTGACACAGTGCTCTCTGCTGCCACCTCTGTCCATGTCAGGAACTGTCCAGAGCAGCAGCAAATCCCCATAGAAAACCTCTCCTGCTCTGCTTGTGACGTGTGAGAAGTTATAATTGATGTGTGATCAGTGATGTGTGAGGAGTGATGTGTGATAAGGGATCAGTGATGAGTGATGTGTGATCAGTGATGAGTAATCAGTGATGAGTGATGTTTAAGGAGTGATAATTGATGTGTAATAGGTGATGTGTGAGGAGTGATACGTGATGAGTGATAAGTGATGTATGAGCAGTGATATATGATGAGTGAAAAGTGATGTATGAGAAGTGATAAGTGATGAGTCATATGTGATGAGTGATAAGTGATGCATGAGGAGTGATAAGTGATGAGAAATATGTGATGAGTGATAAAAGATGAGTGATAAGTTATGTGTGATTTGTGATGAATGATGCGTGATCAGTGATGTGTTACCAGTGATGAGTGATAAGTAATGAGTGATATGTGATGTGTGAGGAGTGATAAGTGATGTGTGATATATGATGAGTGATGTGTGATCAGTAATGAGTGATGTGTAAGGAGTGATAATTGACGTGTGATGAGTGATGTGTGAGGAGTGATATGTGATGAGCCATAAGTGATGTATGAGTGATAAGTGATGAGTCATATGTGATGAGTGATATGTGATGATAGATAAGTGATGAGTGATGCATGAGGAGTGATATGTGATGAGTGATAAGTGATAAAAGATGACTGATGTTATGTGGGATGAGTGATGCGTGATCAGTGATGAGTGATGTGCTCTCAGTGAGGAGTGATAATTGATGTGTGAGGAGTGATAAGTGATGAGAGATGTGGTAGGAGTGATAAGTGGTGAGTGAGAGATGTGGTAGGAGTGATGTGTGATATGTGATCAGTGGTGTGTGATCTGTGATAAGTGATGTGCGATAAGTGATTAGTGATGAGTGATATGTAATGTATGAGGAGTGATAAGTGATGTATGATAAGTGATGAATGATATGTGATGTATGATGAGTGATAAAAGATGAGTGATAAGTTATGTGTGATAAGTGATGCGTGATATGTGATGAGAGATGTGTGATGTGTGAGGAGTGATAGGTGATATGTGATGAGTGATGAGAGATGTGTGAGGAGTGATAGGTGATATGTGATGAGTGATTAGAGATGTGTGATGTGTGAGGAGTGATAAGTGATATGTGATGAGTGATGAGAGATGTGTGAGGAGTGATAGGTGATATGTGATGAGTGATTAGAGATGTGTGATGTGTGAGGAGTGATAAGTGATGACTGATATGTGATGACTGATATGTGATGACTGATATGTGATGACTGATATGTGATGACTGATATGTGATGAGTGATAAGTGATGTGTGATGTGTGAGGAGTGATAGGTGATATGTGATGAGTGATGAGAGATGTGTGAGGAGTCATAAGTGTTATATGATGAGAGATGTGTGATGTGTGAGGAGTGATAGGTGATATGTGATGAGTGATGAGAGATGTGTGAGGAGTGATAGGTGATATGTGATGAGTGATTAGAGATATGTGATGTGTGAGGAGTGATAAGTGATGACTGATATGTGATGAGTGATAAGTGATGAGTGATATGTGATGAGAGATGTGTGATGTGTGAGGAGTGATAGGTGATGAGTGATTAGAGATGTGTGAGGAGTGATAAGTGATGTATGATGAGTGATGAGAGATGTGTGAGGAGTGATAAGTGATGTGTTATCAGTGATGACTGATGTGTGATATGTGAGTGATGTGATGAGTGATATGTGACGAGTGATGAGTGATATGTGATGATTGTGTGAGGAGTGATATGTGATGAGTGATTAGAGATGTGTGAGGAGTGATAAGTGATGTATGATGAGTGATGAGAGATGTGTGAGGAGTGATAAGTGATGTGTTATCAGTGATGACTGATGTGTGATATGTGAGTGATGTGATGAGTGATATGTGATGAGTGATCAATGATGAGTGATGTGTGAGAAGTGATATGTGATGTGACGAGTAATAAGTGATATGTGATGAGTGATGTGTAATTGGGGCTTTTCATGTCATTTTTTTTCTGTATATTTTTTTATTCCATTGGAATGATTTCACATTGAGCGTCTCTCAGTCTATGGAGTCCAGATAACCGAGGATTTGGTGTGTTCCTCTGTGACCCTTCCTCTCCCATCCCTGATGTTCTCCATAGCAGAGCAGATACAACGTCCATGGCCGAGCTTCTCCTGTAGCTCCTGCTCTCCATCCAGCCTTCCCTTTGTGAGTGGAGCTGTCATTGCTGCCGCAGGTGCCTCCTCCTCTTCTTCTTCCTCCTCTTCCTCCTCCTCCTCCTCCTCCTCTTCTTCTTCCTCCTCCTCCTCCCCCTCTGCCTTTTGTTTTACTATCACAGGGACCGAGAGAACAATTTCCTGTTGACACCGGAATATTTAGAAAGTGCAGGGAAGGAGGGAAGAAGGGAAAGGAGGAGAGGAGGAGGCAGGAGGAGAGGAGGAGGCAGGAGGGAGGGCAGCGGCGGCGGCGGCGGCGGCGGCGGCGGCATCAGGGGAAGTTTCCTCCCGCAGCGGCGCTTGTGCCCCCGGGGAGCCTGGCAGAGGGGCAGCTGGCTGCATGTGCCCCCACACCGGGTGCAGTCAGTGTGCAGAGCCCGGCCCGCCGCAGCTGTCACCGGGGATCAGGTGCAGCTCACACCGGCAGCTTTGTGTCTCCTGGATGGATGGGAAGGATCCCGGGCAGGAGGCTGCAGAGCATCGCGCACTGATCGGCCACACACACTGATCCCTGCCCGGCCGCATCTGGGAAGGATTCTCTACAGCCCCGAGGAGGAGGAGGAAGGAGAGATGTGATTTTCTGCGCCTCCAATGCTGTTACCCTGTGCCGTCTGCTGATGGCTGAAGCCTGGCTGGAGGAAGAGGAGGAGGAGCTGAGGGAGAGTGCGGGCAACAGGAGACACAGGAGGTCCAACCTCAACCAGGCTGCAGGTAGGCATGGCAGGGGGGGGGCTGCAGGTAGGCATGGGGGGGGGGGGCTGCAGGTAGGCATGGGGGGGGGGGGGGCTGCAGGTAGGCATGGGGGGGGGGGGCTGCAGGTAGGCATGGGGGGGGGGGGGGCTGCAGGTAGGCATGGGGGGGGGGGGCTGCAGGTAGGCATGGCAGGGGGGGGGGGGGGCTGCAGGTAGGCATGGCAGGGGGGGGGGGCTGCAGGTAGGCATGGCAGGGGGGGGGGGGCTGCAGGTAGGCATGGCAGGGGGGGGGGCTGCAGGTAGGCATGGCAGGGGGGGGCTGCAGGTAGGCATGGGGGGGGGGGCTGGGGGGGGGGGCTGCAGGTAGTAGGCATGGCAGGGGGGGGGCTGCAGGTAGTAGGCATGGCAGGGGGGGGGCTGCAGGTAGTAGGCATGGCAGGGGGGGGGGCTGCAGGTAGTAGGCATGGCAGGGGGGGGGCTGCAGGTAGTAGGCATGGCAGGGGGGGCTGCAGGTAGTAGGCATGGCAGGGGGGGGCTGCAGGTAGTAGGCATGGCAGGGGGGGGGCTGCAGGTAGTAGGCATGGCAGGGGGGGGCTGCAGGTAGTAGGCATGGCAGGGGGGGGCTGCAGGTAGGCATGGCAGGGGGGGGGGCTGCAGGTAGTAGGCATGGCAGGGGGGGGGGCTGCAGGTAGTAGGCATGGCAGGGGGGGGGGCTGCAGGTAGTAGGCATGGCAGGGGGGGGGGCTGCAGGTAGTAGGCATGGCAGGGGGGGGGGCTGCAGGTAGTAGGCATGGCAGGGGGGGGGCTGCAGGTAGTAGGCATGGCAGGGGGGGGGCTGCAGGTAGTAGGCATGGCAGGGGGGGGGCTGCAGGTAGTAGGCATGGCAGGGGGGGGGCTGCAGGTAGTAGGCATGGCAGGGGGGGGGCTGCAGGTAGTAGGCATGGCAGGGGGGGGGCTGCAGGTAGTAGGCATGGCAGGGGGGGGCTGCAGGTAGGCATGGCAGGGGGGGGAGGCTGCAGGTAGGCATGGCAGGGGGGGCTGCAGGTAGGCATGGCGGGGGGGCTGCAGGTAGTAGGCATGGCAGGGGGGGGCTGCAGGTAGGCATGGCAGGGGGGGCGCTGCAGGTAGGCATAGCAGGGGGGGTGCTGCAGGTAGGCATGGGGGGCACTGCAGGTAGGCATGGCAGGGGGGGCGCTGCAGGTAGTAGGCATGGCTGGGGGGGCGCTGCAGGTAGGCATGGTGGGGGGGCGCGCTGCAGGTAGGCATGGCGGGGGGGGGGGGCGCTGCAGGTAGTAGGCATTGCAGGGGGGGCGCGGCAGGTAGTAGGCATGGCGGGGGGGGCGCTGCAGGTAGTAGGCATGGCTGGGGGGGCGCTGCAGGTAGGCATGGCTGGGCAGGGGGGGGGGCGCTGCAGGTAGGCATGGCATGGCAGGGCAGGGGGGCCGCTGCAGGTAGTAGGCATGGCAGGGGGGCCACTGCAGGTAGTAGGCATGGCTGGGCAGGGGGGCCGCTGCAGGTAGTAGGCATGGCTGGGCAGGGGGGGCGCTGCAGGTAGTAGGCATGGCCGGGCAGGGGGGCCACTGCAGGTAGTAGGCATGGCTGGACAAGGGGGCCTCTGCAGGTAGTAGGCATGGCTGGACAAGGGGGCCTCTGCAGGTAGTAGGCATGGCTGGGCAAGGGGGCCTCTGCAGGTAGTAGGCATGGCTGAACAGGGGGGCCGCTGCAGGTAGTAGGCATGGCTGGACAGGGGGGGCGCTGCAAGTAGTAGGCATGGCCGGGCAGGGGGGCCTCTGCAGGTAGTAGGCATGGCTGGACAGGGGGGCCTCTGCAGGTAGTAGGCATGGCTGAACAGGGGGGCCACTGCAGGTAGTAGGCATGGCTGGACAAGGGGGCCGCTGCAGGTAGTAGGCATGGCTGGACAAGTGGGCCGCTGCAGGTAGTAGGCATGGCTGGACAAGTGGGCCTCTGCAGGTAGTAGGCATGGCTGGACAGGGGGGGCGCTGCAGGTAGTAGGCATGGCCGGGCAGGGGGGCCTCTGCAGGTAGTAGGCATGGCTGGGCAGGGGGGCCGCTGCAGGTAGTAGGCATGGCTGAACAGGGGGGCCGCTGCAGGTAGTAGGCATGGCTGGGCAGGGGGGCCGCTTCAGATAGGCATGGCTGGGCAGGGGGGCCGCTTCAGATAGGCATGGCTGGGCAGGGGGGCTGCTGAGCCCTACACGATGCATGCCAAGGTGTAATCCTCAGGGACCTGGGCTGCTTATCCTCCTGGCAGGCACGAGGAGTATTATATTCTTAATGGGAATAGTGATGGATGAGCCACAACATATGGTGACATAAGCTTCTAGCGCGCGGCAGCCATTTCCCAGTATACTATCTATATCCTGACTTATAGGTGTATCCTGGGGGAGCAGAGGAACCCGTCTCCTAAGACCGGCCTAGGGGCTGAGGCCTGATGATATAATACTGTTATTACGGCCTTCATTGGAGACTACAGCAGATCAGGCCTCAAAGTTTTCCAGCGTACGGATTAGACAGCGATGCCGAATATGTTATAATATAAGAAACGTGACGCATAATAAAGAGCCCAGAAGCTGCAATAGTGATGGGAAATTGCTGCAGATATTTATAATGCTCTTCTATCATGTTATATACTGGCCGGTATAAGGCTATGCTCCCACTGTGCATAAACAATGGCTGTCTATGGAGATGAACGACATGAACGTTATTTTGACGGCCATCGTTCAATACATTGTGCAAAAAAACTGCGTCTGTTTACATTGACTTCATACATAGTCCGGTGTGTGACCATAGCCTAATAGTCCAATGTTGGTTCCTCTGTGGCCGTCGTTCTCCCTGGAATGAACAATAATAACAGGTGTCTGTACATATTCTGTCCTGAGATTTCTCGCTGTATACAGGAGTGGATAGAAGAGGGACAGAACTTTATATATAGTGATACAGTCCATCTCGGTCCGATGTCGATGTACATTTGGGTCAGATGTAACATTTGTCTGAATTTATTTTTTATTATGGTTTAGGTGTTTAACATGAAGTTACAATAATTACGTGAACATTTTATTATTAGAATATCCCATTGGTGCTGGACCTTTTCCACCTGTCCTGCAAAGCCCAATATTCAGGGTGTCAATCAGGTGGGATTGGCTGGCAGAAGGGCTCCGGCTCCGCTGCGGCCGCCATGCCCACTCACCAGGTGGTCGCCTGAATGGTCTTCAGAGTTCTCTTTTCAGACAGTGCAGCAGCAGAGGAAGGTTATGGGCACAGTGGCTAAAGGAGGCCGTGCTGAGCCTCAGCATGCATGCCTCTTGCCTCCCCATCCCAAGTTGAGGCTGTAGGATCCCGGTGTATCTGTCTCTCAGTATACATTTTTGCATCATAGTCTATATATACTCACGTCAGCATATACAGCAGGAGATCTGTCTGACGTATCTGTGCCGTGACTGTCACTTTGTTCAGTGTCATCTTAGATTAACAGTCACTAGAGCAGATCCAGATTACAATGTATTTCAACCTCTATTCCTGTGGGATTGTCCCTTCTGGTCATACATGTTGGATGTGAGGTCCTTGAAGCCTGATGCGGCTATCCTCACTACTACGGCTTCAGACTCAGATTCCACCTCTCATTTTCCAATGAGTCTGTGAGGAATGAGAGGTGGAATCTGATTGGTTGCCGGGGGCGACTGAGCCAGTCTCACTTTACACCATGTCTGATAAATCTCCCCCTATATCTTTGCTGAGTTTTATGTTGCAACCGGGAAGAAGAAAGCGCGTCCTGGGCCTCGGATGTGTTCTTCTATGATTGTACTATGTATCAGCAAAGCCAAACATCAAAGCCCTCCGCATCCAAGCACCCGAAGAACCCTTTAAAATCCCATTTCCACCTAAAACATTTACTGAGTGTTTTCCCATTTGTAGCATAGACCCAGTATAGTCCCAGGATTGCGATGTGCAGCAGTAATTTATATGGCTCCTGGTACAATAAATTTGGAGTAAAGGCCAGAATGCGCGCAGGCCCAGAGCCATGCGGCTGTGTCACTACAGTGCCGCAGTGATTCAAACACTTTCCCTCTCTCAGCATAATATTGATACACCATGCCGGGTGGAGACCCAATCCATTACATCAGCCTTCACTGTCCTTAAGGTTTGCAAAATTGCGGACGTGACAAAGCAGCCTATGGGCCCGTTCTTACAATGAAAAACAGGCGAAAATTTCACACAAAACCCACCGGCCATGGACTCCACTCAGAATCCTGCCTGCTATCTGTTTGAATGGGATGCCTCCCTCCCCTCCGGTCTGTGCGCTTCTCCACTCAAAGAATTGACATGCAAGGCATCCCATTGAAACAGATAGCAGGCGGGATTCCAAGCAAAGTCTGCAGGCGGCATTTCCTCTCGGAATTTCCGCCTGTTTTCTGTAGTGTGAACAAGCCCATGGGGAATTGGTGAGGAGTTTGTAGCGAAATCCACACTTTATTTCCCACGAATTCTGCTTGAAATTCTGCCTGTGAAATATTAACAGAACAAAGTCCCATTGTGTTCAATGGGATTCTGCTCTGTTATCAACATGGTGGAATTTACGCGCGTAATATTGCGCTGCGGATTTGCTTTCTGCCTAAAGAATTAACATGTCAATTCTTTGGGCGGATTCCGCTAGAGAAATTCCATAGAATAAGCTGTAACTACGCAAAACGCCTTTTCCTGAATCTGAATCCTGAATACTTTACACCATGGGGGAGATTTATCAAACTGGTGTAAATTAGAATTGGCTCAGTCGCCCCCGGCAACCAATCAGATTCCACCTCTCATTCCTCATAGATTCTTTGAAAAATGAAAGGTGGAATCTGATTGGTTGCTAGGGGCGACTGAGCCAATTCTAATTTACACCAGTTTGATAAATCTCCCCCGTGTGTGTGTATATTCAGATTGTAAGCTCTTAGGCTGCACTGATTTAGGGGCCGTTGAATCCTATGAGTCTATTCAGACGATCTGTCGGGAAAAAATAGGACATGTCATAACTCGGACATGATCACGGCACGGATAAGCCAATAGAATTCTATGGGATCCATGTTTTTCACGGACGTAAAATCGATCAAATCAAAGCAAACTAGTCAAACTTTTTTTTTAACCAGTTAAACATTTTATGCTATGTAGAAACAGACGCACCAGGATACAATTAGGGACCAAATTGTCGGATTACAGAGTCAAAATAGCGGACCTGTATGCGTACCTGGAAAAAAACCTGAATGTGTGAATGCAGCCTTAGTGTTGGGTCCCTCTGTTTCTGCATTTTACATTAAAGCATCTGCTGTTGCGGCGAATTATTGAAATGGCTTAAAATGTGAAAGTGGGTTACGCAGGTTTTGCTGTAAGGGGGAAATAATTACATTTGTAATCTATAAATTTCTTTAATTTTGGAGTCCTCCATTCCATGTGTATTGGAGCAGTAAGTGACCATGTGACTGCAGGGAGTCCCAGAGCTCGGTCCCCATAATTGTTAGTGTTTTCCATATGATACAGCGGTCGGTACAGTAGTGCAATGATTTACATGATTTTGGAGCTCCTGGCATCATAATAAATGATGATGCTGGGAGTTCTGAGGTCCGTTCTGTATCACAACGTCCATATATACGGACCGTGCATCAAACGGGTGAATGACCCTTATAGTGATATACAGCAAGATGTAAGTGATCCCTAAGGGTAGCAGGGTGGCGCTCCCTTCATATTCAGTAAAGTGCAACAATAAGAACGATGAAAACCAGCAGCTGCCCGCACCCTTCAAGGGTTTCACAGATTTGGTTATTTCAGTGCATCCACAGCTATTCCATCCCATGTAACGCTCTTCTAATACTCTGAGTATTCGCATGGACGTTATATTTCTGCAGCTTTAGTCTCATTGTATTGTACACGTCCGGATCCATCTTGTTTGTAGTTGTCTTTCTCGCGGATACACGTGTGGGATCCTCTGCTTTAGGACAGAATTAGTAGTAGAAGTGTGAGGATAGTCTGGTAGCTCAGGTTATGCAATATACTGCGGGACAACACCCATCAACATGAGTCACTCGACGTTCAAATACTAAAGATATGAAATGGGAAACTTTACACCTGCACCTACGTAAACAAGTGCGACAATCAAGTTTCTACGATACGGAGGATCCCGATGAAATTAGGCTTCATCAATAAAGGTTCAGCTCTGCCGTGATGATCGTACATATACATGTATACGTTGGGGATGTGCATAAGTAACTATTACCTTGTATCATTTCATAAAAGGGAAACAATCAGTAAACTAGACGAATCTAACCTGCGGCTATGTCCCTACAGCACAGGAGACACTGAGGGGGAAGCTGTGTCTCTTATAGTGTGTCCCTTATAGTGTGTCCCTTATAGTGTGTCCCTTATAGTGTGTCCCTTATAGTGTGTCCCTTATAGTAATGTCTCTTATAGGGTGTCTCTTATAGTAATGTCTCTTATAGTAATGTCTCTTATAGTAATGTCTCTTATAGCGTGTCTCTTATAGTAATGTCTCTTATAGTAATGTCTCTTATAGTAATGTCTCTTATAGTGTGTCTCTTATAGTAATGTCCCTTATAGCGTGTCCCTTATAGCGTGTCCCTTATAGCGTGTCCCTTATAGCGTGCCCCTTATAGCGTGTCCCTTATAGCGTGTCCCTTATAGCGTGTCCCTTATAGCGTGTCCCTTATAGCGTGTCTCTTATAGCGTGTCCCTTATAGCGTGTCCCTTATAGCGTGTCCCTTATAGCGTGTCCCTTATAGCGTGTCCCTTATAGCGTGTCCCTTATAGCGTGTCCCTTATAGCGTGTCCCTTATAGCGTGTCCCTTATAGCGTGTCTCATATAGTAATGTCTCATATAGTAATGTCTCATATAGTAATGTCTCTTATAGTAATGTCTCTTATAGTAATGTCTCTTATAGTAATGTCTCTTGTAATGTCTCTTGTAATGTCTCTTGTAATGTCTCTTGTAATGTCTCTTATAGCGTGTCTCTTATAGCGCGTCCCTTATAGCGTGTCCCTTATAGCGTGTCCCTTATAGTGTGTGTCTTATAGCGTGTCCCTTATAGTATGTCTCTTATAGTGTGTCTCTTTTAGGATGTGTCTCTTATAGGATGTCTCTTATAGTGTGTCCCTTATAGTGTGTCCCTTATAGCGTGTCCCTTATAGTGTGTGTCTTATAGCGTGTCCCTTATAGTGTGTCCCTTATAGTGTGTCCCTTATAGTGTGTCCCTTATAGTGTGTCCCTTATAGTGTGTCCCTTATAGTGTGTCCCTTATAGTGTGTCTCTTATAGTGTGTCCCTTATAGTGTGTCCCTTATAGTGTGTCCCTTATAGTAATGTCTCTTATAGGGTGTCTCTTATAGGGTGTCTCTTATAGTAATGTCTCTTATAGCGTGTCTCTTATAGTAATGTCTCTTATAGTAATGTCTCTTATAGTAATGTCTCTTATAGTAATGTCTCTTATAGTGTGTCTCTTATAGTAATGTCCCTTATAGCGTGTCCCTTATAGCATGTCCCTTATAGCGTGCCCCTTATAGCGTGTCCCTTATAGCGTGTCCCTTATAGCGTGTCCCTTATAGCGTGTCCCTTATAGCGTGTCCCTTATAGCGTGTCCCTTATAGCGTGTCCCTTATAGCGTGTCCCTTATAGCGTGTCCCTTATAGCGTGTCCCTTATAGCGTGTCCCTTATAGCGTGTCTCATATAGTAATGTCTCTTATAGTAATGTCTCTTATAGTAATGTCTCTTGTAATGTCTCTTGTAATGTCTCTTGTAATGTCTCTTGTAATGTCTCTTGTAATGTCTCTTGTAATGTCTCTTGTAATGTCTCTTGTAATGTCTCTTGTAATGTCTCTTGTAATGTCTCTTATAGCGTGTCTCTTATAGCGCGTCCCTTATAGCGTGTCCCTTATAGTGTGTCTTATAGTGTGTGTCTTATAGCGTGTCCCTTATAGTGTGTCTCTTATAGTATGTGTCTTATAGTGTGTCCCTTATAGTGTGTCCCTTATAGTGTGTCCCTTATAGTGTGTCTCTTATAGTGTGTCTCTTATAGTGTGTCTCTTATAGTGTGTCCCTTATAGTGTGTCCCTTATAGTGTGTCCCTTATAGTGTGTCCCTTATAGTGTGTCTCTTATAGTGTGTCCCTTATAGTGTGTCCCTTATAGCGCGTCCCTTATAGCGTGTCCCTTATAGCGTGTCCCTTATAGTATGTCTCTTATAGTGTGTCCCTTATAGTGTGTCCCTTATAGTGTGTCCCTTATAGTGTGTCCCTTATAGTGTGTCCCTTATAGTGTGTCTCTTATAGTGTGTCTCTTATAGTGTGTCTCTTATAGTGTGTCTCTTATAGTGTGTCTCTTATAGTGTGTCTCTTATAGTGTGTCTCTTATAGTGTGTCTCTTATAGTGTGTCTCTTATAGTGTGTCTCTTATAGTGTGTGTCTTATAGTATGTCTCTTATAGCCTGTCTCTTATAGTGTGTGTCTTATAGCCTGTCTCTTACCTTCCTCCTCGGTGCACTTAGTTATTTTCTCCTTGGTTTGGTAGCACCGTTAGGGGCACTGCCTGCTCCCCTATCAACAATCTCGCCCAGCCCCCCAGCTCACTGCAATGATTATTACTACAAAGGGGCAGATCAGCGCTATGGGGGGCAGTGCTCCTAGCGGTCTCACTGGACCATGAAGCAAAAGACTAACTGCAACGGAACGGTGCACGCGGAAGGTAAGAGACGCGCTATGAGAGACGTGCTAGGAGAGACACACTATGAGAGACGTGCTATGAGAGACACACTATGAGGGACGTGCTATGAGAGACACACTATGAGGGACGTGCTATGAGAGACACACTATGAGAGACGTGCTATGAGAGACGTGCTATGAGAGACGTGCTATGAGAGACGTGCTATGAGAGACGTGCTATGAGAGACGTGCTATGAGAGACGTGCTATGAGAGACGTGCTATGAGAGACGTGCTATGAGAGACGTCCTATGAGAGACGTCCTATGAGAGACGTCCTATGAGAGACGTCCTATGAGAGACGTCCTATGAGAGACGTCCTATGAGAGACGTCCTATGAGAGACGTCCTATGAGAGACGCGCTATGAGAGACGCGCTATGAGAGACGCGCTATAAGGGACGTCCTATAAGAGACACCCCTTCCTCCTCTGCGTCTCCTGTGCAATAGGGACATATCAGCAGGTTAGAGTCGTCTAGTTTCCCCTTTAATGTTATTGACCCACTTACAGGTGGATGAACCAATAACGGGAAGCAGGACAGGAAATGCAAATAACGACTTTGCCATGTAAATTTGTCGTCAGGATACAGGCGGCTGTTTGGAGCAGTAGACACAGGGTGTTGTGGGTAAAGGGTATTAGATGGATAGATGACTGATGCAAGTGATGGTGAATTAGATCAGTGTGTAATCATCCTTTTACACCGTTTGGCAGCTTTAGGGACAAGGACACACAAATGATCACTGGATTGTTTGAGCGGCCATTCTATCATTTGTCATCTGCACACCCCCTATTATAAGGGGAGACGGACGTGTGAGCCGTGAACAAGTAATGTTAAACATGTCAAAACCCGCGATCAGCTGATGAATGGGTGTCTGCTGTTTCGTCAGCGAGCGGATCCCTGGACCTGGTACACACAGCATCAGGTATCAGCCAGTCTGTTTGGTCGATAAACCCCCTGATCGGGTTATCCCTGGTTATATTATACATGGGGGGGGGGGGGGATCTGCCTGTCCAGCTGATAGGGTTATCCCTGGTTATATTATACATGGGGGGGGGGGGGGGGATCTGCCTGTCCAGCTGATAGGGTTATCCCTGGTTATATTATACATGGGGGGGGGGGGATCTGCCTGTCCAGCTGATAGGGTTATCCCTGGTTATATTATACATGGGGGGGGGGGATCTGCCTGTCCAGCTGATAGGGTTATCCCTGGTTATATTATACATGGGGGGGGGGGGGATCTGCCTGTCCAGCTGGTAGGGTTATCCCTGGTTATATTATACATGGGGGGGGGGGGGGATATGCCTGTCCAGCTGATAGGGTTAACCCTGGTTATATTATATATGGGGGGGGGGGGGGGGATCTGCCTGTCCAGCTGATAGGGTTATCCCTGGTTATATTATACATGGGGGGGATCTGCCTGTCCAGCTGATAGGGTTATCCCTGGTTATATTATACATGGGGGGGATCTGCCTGTCCAGCCAATAATCACCCCATGTAATTGGGCCCTTAGTCTCTGTAAATGGCTGACCGGAATACTACAGGGAGTTCCCTACTGCTGCCCTGATCTCTTATTGGATTGCCCCCACATAATAATAGACAGGTCTATTAGTGTATATTAGGGCAGTGGTCTCCAGACTGAGCTTCTTCATCCTGAATCTGGGTCTTTTTACCGTAGATGTAACTATGTTATTATGTTATTTGCTGATATACTGAGCTGCAGATTATCGCTGCTTGTTGGAGTTTAGGTCAATTTGTTTCTTGTCTCTGACAACAATGGATTCCTGACCTGTCCGTCTCGTGGTTATCCTGAGTGCAGGAACACAAACTGCAGAGGCGTGCGCTTGTGTGTGCGTGTGTGTGTGTGCGCGCGCTTGTGTGTGTGTGTGTGTGTGCGCGCGCTTGTGTGTGTGTGTGTACGTGCGCTTGTGTGTGTGCGTGTGCGTGTGCGTGTGCTTGTGTGTGTGTACGTGCGCTTGTGTGTGTGTGTGTGTGTGTGTGCTTGTGTGTGTGTGTGTGTGTGTGCGTGCGCTTGTGTGTGTGTGTGTACGTGCGCTTGTGTGTGTGTGTGTGCACTTGTGTGCGTGCGCTTGTGTGTGTGTGTGTGCGCTTGTGTGTGTGAGTGTGCATGCGCTTGTGCGTGCGCTTGTGAGTGTGTGTGAGTGTGTTTGCGCTTGTGAGTGAGTGTGTGTGCGCTTGTGTGTGTGTGTGCGCTTGTGTGTGTGCCTGTGTGCGTGCGTGCGCGTGTGTGTGCCCTCATATGTGTGTATGTATGTGTGAGCATTGCTCTTACTCCATAATGTAGGGCACTGGATAAGGTCAAATGTGAACAGTCCTGTATTCAGATTTTACATCAACTGCAAATTGTGGCAGCTAAAAGGCTCAGCCCTAGAATAGGTGGAGACCGGCTGCTGTGATGTCTCCGGTCTGTAACGTTTCCTGCATTCACATGTATATATGCCGTCTAATGAAGGTGTATTGTGTGTCAGAATCACCTTGTCTGAGGGTTTCTTAGTGTAAGTTGTACAGGGCTGTGCCGCCTATAGCTGGTGATTGCTGTGTTTTGCCTGCAGGTGGCGCTCCTGACTAGGAGGCATACAGGAGCTGCAATCGCTTAGTGAACCATTTCACACTGGGCGCACTGGTGTGGGGGCACCACATACTGGTAACAGCTGGAGCTGGCGTTCTCCTTTAGTATAGGATTATTCCCAAGATCACATTGGTGGCCATGTACACAGAATAATTATTATTTGCAATAATTTTTTTGTCCAAAATACGGCATTTAGCTTTCATTTCTCTTGTAAATCCGCCATTCTTCGCTCGGCAGTCGGGCATGCGCAGTAGGTCCTTGTAACTACAGCCTGGATTTCCATTGAAAACTGTGGGAGCCATATTTCGTATGGATTTTAGTGTGGAATCTGCCTATACGTGTGTGCGGTTTTACCCTTAAAGGGAACAGTAGACGACGTGATTCAGTAGCCGGCAGATTCACACGCTTCTCTTCCTGTGTGTCAGCTTGTGTTTTAGGTTGTTAACGTTCTAACATATGTCTTGTCATTGGTTTTGAGGAAAACTGTAAATATCGTCTGTTCTATTATTCTGGCATCTGCCAAGTTGTTGAACATTTCAACCAGGATGAGTTGCTTAAAGGGGAACTCCACCGAAAATCTGGTTTCAAAAAGTTATAGAGATTTGTAATTTACTTCTATTTAAAAATCTCAAACCTTCTCTTACTTATCAGCTGCTGTATGTCCTGCAGGAAGTGGTGTATTCTCTCCAGTCTGACACAGTGCTCTCTGCTGCCACCTCTGTCCATGTCAGGAACTGTCAAGAGTAGCAGCAAATCCCCATAGAAAACCTCTCCTGCTCTGGACAGTCCCTGACATGGACATAGGTGGCAGCAGAGAGCACTGTGTCAGACTGGAGAGAATACACCACTTCCTGCAGGACATACAGCAGCTGATAAGTATGGATAAACTTGAGATTTTAAATAGAAGTATATTACAAATCTATATAACTTTCTGAAACCAGTTGATTTGAAAGAAAAAAAATCTCACTGGAGTACTCCTTTAGGATGCATTCACATGTACAGAATCCACAGCAGATTTGATGATGTGCTCAGTTATTTAGATTTTTTTTACTTTTATTCAATTTTTTTACTTTTTTGTGGATATTTGAAATTTTCCAAAGGTTTTTATTGGTTATGACTGCTGGACGTTATCGTTTCATCTTGGATTGTTCTGTAAGTGCCGACCCGGTGACTCATGTACCTGCAGCCGACCGTTCCTGTCATACAAGATATTTGCTGTTGGTGTCCTCGAGATTTCTATGGGTGTGTTCAGATAAAAAGTGACAGCTACAACAATATGGAGCCCTGTGTGAGCGGCCGGCGTGACATAAAGCTACGTGTAAAGTCTGTGTTGCAATCGATTATATGCAGAATGAACTGATAAAACGCTGCGGCTACTAATAGTAATAATAATTGTCAGTTTTAGCAATTGCAGTTAATTACAATAGTAAAAACTGGCAGCAAATATTACAAAAATGCAGGTTAGCAGCGGCGCAACCTCATCTGCAGCCGTATTGTGTGCTGTCCCTCTAAGAAACCCTTTCTCTATGGGAAATATACAGGTTCTCATTTTCTATACGTCCCCACACTAGGTGCACCTTAGATACCTCCCCACAGTAGGTGCACCTTAGATACCTCCCCACAGTAGGTGCACCTTAGATACCTCCCCACACTAGGTGCATCATAGATACCTCCCCACACTAGGTGCACCTTAGATACCTCCCCACACTAGGTGCACCTTAGATACCTCCCCACACTAGGTGCACCTTAGATACCTCCCCACACTAGGTGCACCTTAGATACCTCCCCACACTAGGTGCACCTTAGATACCTCCCCACACTAGGTGCACCTTAGATACCTCCCCACACTAGGTGCACCTTAGATACCTCCCCACACTAGGTGCACCTTAGATACCTCCCCACACTAGGTGTACCTTAGATACGTTCCCTCTGAGGCCCACACCTGTCTTATGGGCTCCCCAGCCCCCTGAGGCCCACCTGCAGCTATTGGAGGTGGTCGGGAAGTCAAACAAAAAAACAGAGTGGGCTCCTTTAAGCAACTTGCATAATTCTTGATGGAAGTATGGAAGGATTTAAAGGGGTACTCGCCTTTCTCACCTAACATGCTCCCCCAGGGTTTTACCTGTAATGCCTTTGGGTTTCCTGCTTAACGTTCTGGCTTCTTCTTCCAAGACGGATTCCTCTGGGCAGTAAGAGCCCCCTCAGCAGGAACCTAAAGACATTGCAGGAGGACCCCCAGAGGGTCATGTCAGGGACCCCTTTAATGTACTGTATAATGTGCTGAGAAGCCCCTGACCATTAGTCATCCTCTAACTTGTGGGTAATTTATAATCTTGTGATAACCCAGTTTAAGTAATAATGGGTTACAGAGAAGACCCCCCAGATGCTATTATGCCGGTTACGTACATTTCATTAGGCCTTTGTTACTGTTGGGAGTCTATCCGGATCTATAGAGCTGCTTGGAGAATGATATATTGGAGTGGCTACAGGTTATAGGGACGGACTGTATCCATGTCTGCCTGTAACCCGGCTTCAGATTGCATAACAATGCCTCCTAGATACTCACCTTGCCCATCCAGTTCTGCAGGACCCTCACCCCATCACACACGGCCACTTATCTATGTCTCGTATTCAGCCTTGTTCTAAGTATCAATGAAACCTATATCTCCTCCCTGTAACACAATCCCACGATCGATGAACTCCTATACCACCTACAAAACACTGGCCCATATGCCAATAAACAAGAACAAAAAATATTAAATTATTCAAATCTTTATTATTCCAAACAAAGTGCCCATTAAAGAGATGGAAGACACTGGAATGATTAAGTACTATGACCACCACAATAGCAGGATTAGTCAGGAAATGCACTAATACACATAATAAAAAATAAAATAAATCACTTTCTCCCGACTCATTGTACCAGTGGATAATTATATGTTCTTGTTTATTAGTTTATGTCGGATGTATATTCAGAATACTATAATGACACTTTCTCCCTGATGCTAATGTAAGTCTGCCTGCCCATCAAAACGCCAAGGGGGACATTTATCAAGGGCTTTGCGCCTATTTTTAGGTGAATAATTAATTGGATTTTTCAATAATTTTTGGTCTCTATTTATGAACCAGGATTATTTTTCGATGCAACTTTTTTTTTTTTTTTTTTTGTTAAATCTGCCTGTTTTGAGTATCTACCCAAAAATTTGCATAATCCAGAATTTGCGCAAAATTTATCATTTGCAACTTTTGCAAAAAGTTGCACAAACAGGTGAAGGCCTATGTCCGGTCAGTACTAAGTGAATATGTTTGCGCATTTTTAGCAAATATTTTATTCACAAATTTATGAATAGTTTGTTTGATTAGTTCTATTCGCTGGGTAAAATACAGACAAATACTCATTAGAAATATTGCAGGTTTTAGACTCCATAGTAAATGTCCCCCATAGAATCTGCTGCAGCTCCCGTTTCCATGAGTCCTTCTCCTTTGTGCCGTCCCCGTGGACGTTCATTGTGTGGGTCTTTGTAGGATCACTGGTTTGTGCACTGCAGGAAGCAGACGGTAGGTGGTGGTAATGGGAATCCCAACCCCATAAATATTTGTTTTCCCACAAACCGTGCGGTGAAGAAAGTGGAGTACTTAACCCGACTTCCTACTCTGAGTGGTGAAAATGAGGAGGAACCAGTCCCTTCCTGTATGGCTGCATTCCTTCATTGCTCTTTGACCAGTTGAGCTTCTCCAATCCTACGTGTAGTAACCAGGAGCCATCCCTCCTCTCCTCCGCCTCTCCCGTCTGGATGCTGCCAGCTGATCTCATCCCTCTCTCGCTGTCTCTTACATATAGATGGGCAGTAAAGACCCCAGCAGGAGGCCTAGCTAGACCCTCTCCTTCTGGCAGCAGGTAAGCCGCAGTTCTGTGGGTTTTCCTTGACTTGCTGAGTGCAGTTGTTCTTCTACAACTCGTCTGCTGAATTATAAACCTAGCGAGGCGTGGAATAGTGACGTAGTGGAGGTGAGATTGTCTCCTGGCACACCTCACCCTTACATTGCAGTGACTTATTATAGGAATGAAAGTCAGGGCGCAAACAAAGATTGGAAGTATAAACTCAGCTCTGCTACATCTGCAGGCCCATAGGTGAGGTGATGGCAGTCACACTTAGTAGCATAACGCTGCGTGTCAAGGGGTCTGACAAATATAAGGATATCTTTACGCCAAACTAGGAGATCTTTATACAGGTACAGGTGATATCTTTATACAGGTAGAGGTGATCCGCATACACGTACAGGTGTGATCCTCATACAGGTACAGGTGTGATCCTCATACAGGTACAGGTGTGATCCTCATACAGGTACAGGTGTGATCCTCATACAGGTACAGGTGTGATCCTCATACACGTACAGGTGTGATCCTCATACACGTACAGGTGTGATCCTCATACACGTACAGGTGTGATCCTCATACATGTACAGGTGTGATCCTCATACACGTACAGGTGTGATCCTCATACAGGTACAGGTGTGATCCTCATAAAGGTACAGGTGTGATCCTCATACACGTACAGGTGTGATCCTCATACATGTACAGGTGTGATCCTCATACACGTACAGGTGTGATCCTCATACACGTACAGGTGTGATCCTCATACAGGTACAGGTGTGATCCTACAGTTGATCTTTATTCACTCCCTTTCCTTTGGATCTAATCTCACCTTTGTGTAGACTCTACCAGCGCTGCATGTTGTGAACACGGCCCACAAAACATGTAACAAATGAAATTGATTTCAGAATGTTTCATTGTATAACATTAAGAAGTTTTGCTAAATATTTATTTTAACAATGTTGCTTCCGCCGTCTGTGCCCCCCCCCCCCCCCTCATAGGTATTACCAGAGTTTAGTCTCAGCTTCTTCACACTTTATATAACTCTTCTGCTCTTGGCACAGTAGGGGTTAATGTGCAGGGTCTCCTATAAATGTTCCGGTATGTGTATAGCCATACAGGACATTTCCAGATGTGGTACAGACCTCCTTTGAACCCTTCCCCCTCCTCTGCAGATCGTTGCCAGCAATGATTCATGGAATAATGTTCTTTGTTGCCCCCCTTCCTTTCTGTGGTTTTTATGTTCTGGCTCCTGTCCGGACCGACCTGTAGGTGAGGAGACAGCTGCACACGCTTTGCTTTCTCAGCACTTTATTTGCTACTAAATTTAGTTCTTTATTAGTAGACAGGGAAAGTGTTTATGATCGGATATGGATGGATGAGTGTGTGGCGTCTACATATAGAGGTGAGAGATGGTTATTGTATACCGCCATATGCAGCGTTATTGTAATACTGTGCTAACATGCATCTCGGGATCAAGGTGATAGTAAGTACAGAGATTCTTAGTATCTCCAGACTTCATATGGAGCCAAGAATAAGTGCAAAACCTGTATTCACTATATTTCCCAGATATGTGCAGTACATAAACTAGGCGAAGTCCGTCACAGCGTGCACAATACAAAGCAGCTTCTATCCATACCATGCACAACGTTCATTCACCATATTTACAATAATTTGGCCCACCTCATCTGTGCAAATATGGTGAATAAATAAGTGTTTGCGCTTTATCTTGGTTGCAAGTTTCCTGATTTTCCTGATGAATTAAACCTATCACTATAGATGCACTATATATACTTGCCTTGTGTGTCTGCTCCTTCCAGATGTCCTAATTGTAACTTTGATTAATAAAACAATGTGAATAGCAATCAGAAACCATTCATTGTAACAAAGTGAGTGTATGTGAGCATACGATCCGCCTCTGAGCAGTGGTCGTCATCCGTACTACTAGGAGGAGTATGCTGTGTGTAAGGCCGACCATAAACCTCCATTAGCCTCCAGCTAACATCTGGCCACTGGCGTTTTTATTGGCGGGCTGCCGGTAGGCCGCAGCCACTGAGGGCGGAAGCCATAAACACAATGCGGCTGGGGTGGGTTGCAGGAAGGTCCTGATGTATTGTAAAGGTGAGCACAACTGGAGCCATAGGCTGTATCCGAGTTTTCCAGAACTCGGTTGGGCTGCATCCGACTTTCATGGAGACAGTTAGAGGCGCACAGGCCATGTTGGCGCATGCACATTTACATATCCCATACAAAGGACATGGAACCGATTTGCATAAAACAGGTCAAAGATTATTTACAGGCCAGGTGAAAAAAAAAGTTAATTTACAGCCCAGTCTGATTACTTGAAAAGCACATAAATATCTGTGGCAAAAAAGAGGTAACACTGCCAGATCGCATGTATTTTTGTAAAGAACAACTTGCAGACAGCTGCCCCTACATATAACAATGGTGTTACTGCATCAGAGTAAGCCCTGTACTTACAGATTCGGGCAATGTTCACACTACATAAAAAACACGGTCGTATTTCATAACTTATTCGTTATTTGCGCAAATATGCCCGTTGTTATGAAATACGGCCATGTTTTTTACATAGTGTGAACCCGGCCTCAGCTTATGAGCTTATAAATACCCTGCCTCATTGTGCCTCAATTTACCCGTTTTATATATATATTGGGGTCTGGAATGCGTGTGTGTGTGTGTATATATGTATATATATATATATATATATATATATATATGGGTTATGAAGGGGGAGATTTGTCAAACATGGTGTAAAGTGAAACTGGCCCAGTCGCCCCCGGCAACCAATCAGATTCCACCTTTGATTTCTCAGATTGTTTCATAAAAATGAAAGGTGGAATCTGATTGGTTCCTGGGGGCAACTGGGCCAGTTCTACTTTACATCAGCTATCTCCCTAATATCTTCCCGAAATATAAATATAAATATATATATACACACACACACACCATGGGGAAGATTTATCAAACATGGTGTAAAGTGACACTGGCTCAGTCGCCCCCGGAAACCAATCAGATTCCACCTCTCATTCCTCACAGACTCTTTGGAAAATGAGAGGTGGAATCTGATTGGTTGCCGGGGGCGACTGAGCCGGTGTCACTTTACACCATGTCTGATAAATCTCCCCTAATAACCCTATTACACCTACTGTCCACCTTCCTTTGGACCCCTCTGTATACAGTGAGACCTCGGTGGATTATAAGCATAACTCATTCCGGGAACCTGCTTGTAATCCGAATCACTTGTATATCAGAGCTGATTTTCCCATAAGAAATAGTTGAAATGCAGACAGATACCACAACCCCAAAATAAGGTGGGTAAGATGTTCTGTATTAATAAAGAAGACTGTATCAGTAAGGAAGGGGTTAATCAGCTAACTCTCTGCCTCCACACACAACCCCCCAGGTGGCTGCAGACCTGCTGGTGCTAGTGGCGGCTATCGGTGATGGGGTAATTCAGGGGTCAGAGGTCAAACACCATCCAGCTCCATGTGTAGGTAAGATGGAGGCGACTTGTGCGTGGCGACCGCGGGAGATGTCCGGACCAGGCCCTGCTCACTGCTTGGGTTACGCCTGGGCACGTAGGATCTCGGCTGCCTGAACACCAGAGTAGGAGGGCGCCGCAGCCTCACTCGCACTCAGTCCTCCGGCAGCAGGGAGAGGAGATAAGGCCAAGCTGCTCGCTTCCACAGGAGGATCTCTGGAGGAGAAAAGCCTTTTTGAGGCACACGTTTTCCCATTGACGTGGGTTGGAACATGTGTTGGTTAATTACAAGTGTTTTCCGTCAGATCTTGGCTATTGATTCTTAGATAAGTGATAGTGATGAGCTTCTTGCTCTTCAGCAGCCGTGACGTTGGTTTGTGTACCACATTGTGCTGATTCTCATGGAGGTGTCTGTAACAGGCCGCCCACTGGTTAGGCATGGCTTGGCTGGCATCGTTGCTCTGAGTTCTGATGCCGCTCTAGCTTTTCAGTGAGATCCCGGCAGATCCGTTCATCCTCCTCTTTGTTCTAGGCGGCCGCTTTTGTTTTTGTTAATCCGCTCAATGGTGTGATGTCCGGGTCCCGTGCCAGCCGGAAGGCTCTCTAGTGGTCTGCAGGGCTGAATATAGTCAGCATGGCCGGCTGCTGGGGGAGACTGCTGCACGCAAGCCTGGCTAGTAGTAAAAACTTACTAAAAATAATGGCTTATTACCCCCCTGACTATCGCTGTGCACTCGGTCAGTCAGGTCTAAGCAGATAATATACAGAAGACATATATATATATATATATATATATATATATATATATATATATATATATATATATATATATATATATATATAGTGTGCGTGGCTCCTAAGAGGCTGCTGATGATTCTGCTAGAACAAAGCTCCACTCCTTAGGCCTAATTCACACGGCTGCTGTTCTGTCCCCAATTGTGGACAGAACATAAAACTGTTATTCAATGGCCCTGTTCACACATCTATACGTGTATACGAGGATCCGTGTCACAAAAAAACTGAAATTTTGTAATGCAGACTGTTTTTTGCGGCACAGATCGCTGCAGTTAACGTAGTGCGCAGTGAAGCACGGAGCACTACAGATGCACATTTATAGTGCGGGCCGTGGGTCGGCGGTCACGGACTGCACTATGGGTGTGTGAATATAGCCTTATTTTTTTTTTTTTTAATTTATATTTATTTATGAAAAATTTCCATAATTATGCCAAATACAGAAAAGACATTTCAGCAAACATAACTGCCTGCCCGTATAACAAATATTTTAATACATAAACCCCCACCCCCACCCCCACCCACCCTGGACAGAAAGAGTGAGAAAAAAAAAAAAAAACAAAGGACTTTAAATATACTATCCCTCCTGAACCCATTTTCCCCAGAAACACTGAAATTTATAAGCGCCATTATTTTTCCTTACATACCAAACTCGTTCATAGGACATGATTTTATTAACCAGATTAATCCATTCTGAGACAGAGGGAGGAGTAGCTGTTATCCAATTTCTAAGAATAACTAACCTAGCGTAAAAAAGCGCCCTTATAATTAATTTCTCATGTCTCTTGATACCACTAGAGTCCCCCAGGATTAGAGTAAGCGGATCCCTGGGAATCTTCAATTGAAGCCTGCGGTCAAGTGTATCGCAGACGTCTTTCCAATACTCCCCAACGCTGTGACAGGACCAAAGCAAATGCACAATATCAGCATTTTCCAATTCACATTTGGGACATTGAGCTTTTTCTGAAATACCTATTCTACCCCATTGTCTAGGGGAGTAATAAACACAATGTAACAATTTAAACTGAATAAATTTATGGGCTTCACAAAGGGATACCCTATTTAGATTTCCAAGGATCCGCTCACGCCCCTCCTCACCTATATCGCCCAAGAAGCCGCTCCACCTGGACCAACATTTGTCTGTCGCTTTGCAGGGAACCTCCATAATCAGGGATTTATATATGAATGAAAGGGACTTCTTGCCTGCCGGATCAGCAACCAAATTATTAAACAAAACCGAACTACAAATTTTAAAACCGAGTGCCTCCCCAGAGTGAATTTTTGCAAATTCTAATTGTTTATAGAAAAACCAGTGAGAAGTGTCCAAACCATATATCTCCTTAAGTACCTGAAACTTAATAAGTGATCCATTTTCAAATATCTGACCAACCCGAGTAATGCCTTTCCCTATCCAAAAAGAAGAACTAGGGATATTGAGAAAAGAGTGCAAAAAAGAGTTATTCCAAATAGGAGTGAGATAAGTGCTCCCCACTATCCCACATATATTTTTAATATATACCCAAACCTTATTAATAAGCAAACAAAATTGGATCCTCTTAAAGGTTCCTTCCAACAGATTTCCCGACTCCAACAACTCAAACCAGTTATCATGTTTACTCAAAAACAATAATTGTGCAAACACCACATAATTAGTTCCCTTAAGAATACGTGAAAGATGTGCAGCAACAAAATAAAGCCGAAGATTCGGCATGCCAAAGCCACCCCTACAACTTGGAGCGGCGAAGGCAGAATACTTCAGCCTAACCCGCTTCCTGCCCCATATCAAACTCCCAAGCTTCACTTCGATCCGACGGATCCAGGCATTGCTAATCCAGATTGGAGCGGCTCCAAAGAAGAACAGCAGCTGAGGTAAAACTACCAATTTTATGATTGCAGCTCTATCAACCATGGTAAGCGGTAGCCTAGTCCAGATTTTAATACGCTTGTCTAGATTCCGCTCAAATGGTGACAGATTGGCAGGCCCAAGTTTCCCTGGGTCTCTAGTGATAAGCACCCCTAGGTACTCTAATGCATCCGATTTCTTAAGAATCCTAACTTTCCCTAACTTTTCCTTTTATAAAGAAAATTAAATCGGAACCTAGATCAGTGTCGGATCATTCTCCGATTTTACTGGAGGTCGAATTTGTTACAAATGAAAGGACCCGCAGTCCATTTCGGATGAACCCACACTGGTTTAGTGTTCTTGAAAAAAATAAAGAGTTCTGTAGTGAAATATCATGGTTCTGGTCCGTCAATAAGACATCCACTCCGGTTATAATTGCCTGGGACGCGCTGAAAGCATACATGAGAGGTATTTTTTTTAGAGATATCCTGGTTAAGAAGAGAGATTTTAGAAAAAAGGAACAGGTTGCGTTGGAGGAGGTAGAGATGGAAAAATTACGGTATGAGCAAAATGACTCACAGGAGTCCTGGCTGGCGTTACAAACTGCCCAAAAGAACTATGAGACTCTTCTGAGAGAAAAAGCCCAGCATAGAATTTTTTTCCAGGGCCAGAGTAACTTTACTGCAGGGGGAAAACCCAATAAGATCCTGGCGAATATTCTTAAGGGTAATTTAGAGAAGTCCCCCCTCAGAGCATTGAAAACGCAGGGAGGGGTAATGGTAAATACCGATTTGGAGATTGAGGATGAGATTGTCTCCTTTTTTTCCAAACTCTATCAGTCGGAGGCCTCCCCTAATACTGAGGAGCAATCATTATTTTTGAGTAAGCTGGACTTACCAGTTTTATCCTCGGAGCAGAAGGAGGCTCTGTGCGGAGATATTACCCTGGCGGAGCTCGGTGAGGCGCTCGGCTCTTTTGTTGGCAATTCCTCCCCTGGTTCGGATGGACTGCCGTTACAGTTCTATAGGGAATTATCTGGTGTCGTCTTGCCCATTCTTCTGGATGTTTTTAATGAATCCTTGAAGGGAGGGAGGCTACCTCAGTCTATGAGAGAAGCTCACATAGTATTAATTAAAAAAAGGGGAAAGGATCCTGTTGAGATATCATCTTATCGCCCAATATCTCTCCTTAATACTGACGTTAAATTACTAGCTAAGATTCTGGCTCGGAGGTTAAACTCCGTTATTTCCAGCATTATTGGGGAAGAACAGGGAGGCTTTATGCCGCACAAAACTGTTCATGATAACATCTTAAAGGTATTCGCTTCCATTCAGTCGGACTGCCCTGGGCCCCGCTCCATCCTGTCACTCGATGCTACTAAGGCGTTTGACAGGGTGGAGTGGGGTTTTCTTTGGTCAGTTCTTGAAAAAATGGGGGTTAGTGGTTCCTTTTTAGACTGGGTCAAGTTGCTGTACTCTGACCCCATGGCTAGATTGATTATTAACGGCTCTCTTTCCCGTTCTTTCAGCTTGTCTAGAGGAACCCGTCAAGGGTGTCCTCTCTCCCCTTTACTATTTGCAGTCTATATGGAGCCTCTGGCGGAATGGGTAAGACGACATGCGGAATTCCAGGGCTTTGGCCTTGGTGGCGACTCGAGTAAAATCCTACTCTATGCGGATGATGTTCTGTTGTTCATGAGAGAGCCGGTGAGAGCTCTTCCGGGGTTTGTCTCCGCCTTAGAGGATTATGGTCGCTTTTCAGGTTTGGAGATTAATTGGGGGAAGTCTTGCCTGTTCCCATTAGATGAAGAAATAGAAGACCCCATAGTGAATATAGCCTTATACTTCAGGGATCTGCTAATGTCTCATTCATCCAAACGTTATTTTACACTGTACATATAGTTATAATACACATAGAAAGTCGCCATGTAGATACATTGATTTACTAATACTGATCCTGAGTCCTGTATTTAAAGGGGTTGTTCACCAAAAAACTTTCAAATCAACTACTTCCATAAAGTGCCAGAGATTTGTAATTTACTTCTAATAAAAAAAAAATTAAAGGGGTAATTAAGGGGTAAAAAAGGGGTTTTTAAATCAACTGGTGTTAGAAAGTTATACAGATTAGCAATTTACTTTTAATAAAAAATGTCCAGTCTTCCAGTACTTATGAACTGCTGTATGTCCTGCAGGAAGTGGTGTATTCTCTCCAGTCTGACACAGTGCTCTCTGCTGCCACCTCTGTCCATGTCAGGAACTGTCCAGAGCAGCAGCAAATCCCCATAGAAAACCTCTCCTGCTCTGGACAGTCCCTGACATGGACAGAGGTGGCAGCAGAGAGCAGTGTGTCAGACTGGAGAGAATACACCACTTCCTGCAGGACATACAGCAGCTGATACTGGAAGACTGGAGATTTTTGAATAGAAGTAAATTACAAATCTCTGGCACTTTTTGGCACTAGTGGATTTGAAATAATTTTTTTTGTGAACATGATCTGCCCCCCCAAAAAACGAAAGTGTACTCTTTTCAATCCTAAATATCTGCAAGATAAAAGGAACTTTAATGTGAGGCCATGTTTCGGTATATGGTTGATTTTTGGTGTATATTTGGTAAAGCACACCGCTACTCCCAACCTGTTTCTGATTTTCCTTTATCTCGCTGTGTCTATGACTAGTATACGCCTCTTTACAAATTTCCCTTTTTTTTTTTTTTTCTTTTATGTTTCTATGAGCCAATGAGTCTTCTCATTTTAGTGGCACTTGTTATTCCGGTCTGTTGTATATCATGAGGTTTTGTATACTTGTGCATTGTCGTCCCAGTGTTGCAGCGGTCACTTAATATATCAGACTCTCGGTAGGATGGATCTGTCTGCCTGGAATCCCTTTAGCTGGTTGACCTTTCTTCAGCCGGTAGATTTGCTGTAATCCAGCACTGGCTTCCCACGTGTGTAATGGTTGATCTTATGCCGGATTCCACGTCTGTCCGTTCTTTCCCTGGTTATGAGACTCGCTTCAAATTGCATTGAGGACTATTAGTGACTAATACAGGAATGGTGCCCGGGTGCTGGTATTTCTGAAGGTTTCCTAGAATTGGGTTTTCATTTCGTTGTGTGTGTGTGTGTGTGTGTGTGTGTGTGTGTGTGTGTGTGTGTGTGTGTGTGAGCATATGTGTGTGTGTGAGTGTCTGTGTGTGAGTGTCTGTGTGTGAGTGTCTGTGTGAGTGTCTGTGTGAGTGTCTGTGTGAGTGTCTGTGTGAGTGTCTGTGTGTGAGTGTCTGTGTGTGAGTGTCTGTGTGTGAGTGTCTGTGTGTGAGTGTCTGTGTGTGAGTGTCTGTGTGTGAGCATATGTGTGTGTGTCTGTGTGTGTGTCTGTGTGTGAGCATATGTGTGTCTGTGTGTGAGTGTGTGAGTGTCTGTCTGTGCCTGTGTGTGTGTGTCTGTGTGTAAAATAACAACATACTCCCGCTGTCCAGGCCACCCCCATCACCGCTGACTTCCCCTAATGACGCGCTCTTCCAGTTCTCCTGATGAGAGGCAGGCTTGCATGAGGATAATACACTGAGGTAACAGGGCAGGCTGAAGAACCGGTGTTGGACTGTGAGGCGACTATAGTGTATTTTATTAATTCCATGGAGGACAGATATGGCCGCCCATCTGCACGGCTCTCACTGACCATCTGCTTCTCAGCACTATTTCATACTAACATCAGGAGTTGGTTACGATTTGCATGAAGTTTACATGTCGCTGAGGGTTTCCTCCCCGTGCTTTAGCTTTCTGACACCCTAGATTAATACTCATGGGTTAATTGTCTTCCCGTGAATTGGTGGAACATGTTTTAAGAGAAACTGTTAGTTTGCCTTAAATGAGGGCAGCATAAACTAGTGACAGAAATGCTGAGCACATCGGTGTATTACTGACATCTTTCTGTTCAGCCGTTCTCCTAATATGCAGGAGAATAGGATTCTTGCCACACCCCTCCCCCGCCCTCCAGCTGCTGATTAACAGGTGACTGCCTACACACAGCATGGACAGATAACTGCCAATCAGCAGCTGGTGGGTGGAGTTTTCTGCTTCTCATGAATATCCAGGACTACTGAGCTCATGCACATAATGGAGAGGACTACTTATTGTGAATGTTATTCAGGAGGAGATCTCTGGATCAGCTGCACAGAACAATGTAAGTGATCCATCATCCTGCTCAGCTTCTCTGTCACTAGTTTATGTTACCCTGAGATAGGACGCCATACACCTGCTGACCCTGAGATAGGAAGCCATAGCCTGCTAGAGTCTCTTTACAATCTATTTTCTGACTCTTCGTGTGATTGTAGATCCCTCCTTTACATCTGACAGTCCCCTATATTACTGGCCCCCATTACTTCTTCCCGCTCCTCACTATCTAATGTTTATTAATACTTTGTGTATAATAAATCTGATTGTGCAAGCCGCCCCCATGACCCTGAACGTCTCTGACGGGAATGATGGAATTTCTTCCTTGTGCTTTGTCAGCTTATACGACATTACATGTTTCATAGCTACATTTCTTATTTGTACAAACTGTTATAAGAAAAATAACTTAAAGGGGTAGTCCGGCGCTCGAGCCGGGGAGGAGGTGGCTGAACCTAACTACTTCCACCCACCTCGGTCGCTGACTGGCTTAGTGGGGATGACTAGTCAGGACCTGGCTCCCCGCTCAGATCAGGAAGCGGTCGGGGAAATGTCGGGCACGGACTACCCCTTTAAAGGCCACTTGATAGATATTTTCTGCTGGAGTTCTTCTTTATATCCTTTATTTCAGTTGTGCTCATTATCCTACCGGGCAGTGGGCAATTGCTTTTTTTTTTACTGAAATAAAGCGATGGATGGTGGATACAGAACTATTACAGCTATCTGTGAGACAACTGCAATATAACAGTGTAAGCAGTCTGACACAGTGCTCTCTGCTGCCTCCTCTGTCCATGTCAGGAACTGTCCAGAGCAGCAGCAAATCCCCATAGAAAACCTCTCCTGCTCTGGACAGTTCCTGACATGGACAGAGGTGGCAGCAGAGAGCACTGTGTCAGACTGGAGAGAATACACCACTTCCTGCATCACATACAGCAGCTGATGAAGTATGGATAAACTTGAGATTGAATCCAGTCCTATTTTATAATGTCACCATTTTTGCCTGAATATTAAATACTTGTTATATTTCTCTCCTTTACAATAATTTTCTCCCCGTCTCTTTATTGCAGAACGTCCAGAAAGGAATAAGCCCGAGCACCGGTTCCCTGGGTAAGTGCTGATTCCCAGTCTATTACTTGTTTTACGTACTTGTTTAAAGGAATACTCCACTCAAACATACCTTTTGATATGTTGCTACCCATGGTCACACTAACAATTCTGCTGCTTTATGCTGAAGATACAAAAATCTGTGTGTGAGCTTTTCTCTCCATCTCCCCTCCTCCCCCCTCCCTTCTGAGACAGCTGTTGTTTTCAAGTCCCTGGCAGGCTGTATCTGCAACATTTTAGCTGCTTTGTAGTGTTGTGAGGGTTAATCACAGTGAGTTCTTTAGCAACTTGACCTTAGATTAACCCTCCCGGAATTACAAAGAAGCTACAATGTTGCAGATACAGCCAGCCAGGGACTTGTTTACATCAGCCGTCCGAGAAGGGAGGGGGAATAGGGGGAGACAGAGATAAAAGCTCATACACAGATTTTTGTGTCTTCAGCAGAAAGCAGCAGCTTAGAACTGGGGGAAGGAGACTAAATAGATAATAACGTATGGAGGGAATTGTTAGTCTCACTATGGGCAGCAACATGTCAGAAGTTATCTTTGAGTGGAGTACCCCTTTAAGTATTTATTTATTGATAGTTTGTATGTTTTATACATTATATTAGCACACTATGTGGGCACGGTTGTAGCACATTGCTGCTGTCGTCCGGATGGGACTGGCTCCTGCAGTTTTTTATGACTTTGTCCACTGCTGTAACATTGATGTCATTCTAAAAGCCTGAAGAGCTGGGTGTGTCCGACATTTTCAGGAAAGATCTATACAGGCTGACTTTAAGCAATCTGTAATTGAGAACATGTGTGGAAAATACATATTTCCTGTTCTAGCACCAAACCTTAGTTTTACATCATCTTCCCCCGACCGAGCTGCTTAATTGGTTATTCTGCAAGTATTGTCCTGCTGGCCAGGTAGGCAAATCCCTCCTGGGTTCAGTCTCAGTCATTGACAGTCGTCTCACCTGCTGATAGTTCCCCCGTAAGGTAATAGATGTTACTCTGATACAGGAGCAGGTAGAAGAACATGTAGCTCTGTGTGTTTTTGTAGCATGTTTGGTGAGTGCGTGTATGTTTGTACTCTGTTCGGTGAGTGTGTGTATGTTTGTATCATGGTTGGTGAGTGTGTGTATGTTTGTATCATGGTTGGTGAGTGTGTGTATATTTGTATCATGGTTGGTGAGTGTGTTTATGTTTTGTACTGTTTGGTGAGTGTGTGTATGTTTTGTAATCTGGTGAGTGTGTGTATGTTTGTATCATGGTTGGTGAGTGTGTGTATGTTTTGTACTCTGTTTGGTGAGTGTGTGTATATTTTGTACTCTGGTGAGTGTGTGCATGTTTGTAGCATGGTTGGTGAGTGTGTGTATGTTTGTAGCATGGTTGGTGAGTGTGTGTATGTGTGTACTCTGGTCAGTGCGTGTATGTTTGTACTCTGTTCGATGAGTGCATGTATGTTTGTACTCTGGTGAGGGTGTATGTGTGTTCTCTGGTGAGTGTGTGTATGTTTTGTACTGTTTGGTGAGTGTGTGTATATTTTGTACTCTGGTGAGTGCGTGTATGTTTGTATCATGGTTGGTGAGTGTGTGTATGTTTGTAGCATGGTTGGTGAGTGCGTGTATTTTTGTACTTGTGTATGTTTGTAATCTGTTCGGACTCTCCTGGGACCCGTCATCCGGAGACTTCACCAGCACATAAACAGATCCAGACGCCTCCAGATAATTCTCCAGAGTCGCAGGACTGAGGTTCACATGTAACACAGCGGCCGTCTATCAGTCTCCATTGATCTCTGTTGGTTTGTGGCGGCTTCTTACCTTCTGCTTAGCGCTTCCTCTCCTTCCTATGGAGCGGCTGCTCTGTCATCGTTCTGGATCCTATTAGAGGGGCGGGCTGGGGGGGGGATTACTTTACAGGCTGGAATAAACAAAGAAAATTGGCCTTAGATTTTGGAGCTGCCCGTTCTTTCTTTCTTTCGCTGATGGCGTGCAGGCAGAGGCAGCTGCTGGGGCAAGATGGGTGGTTTTTGTGTTTTTTTTTTTTTTTTCGTTTGAAGTAACTCTCCTGTCGTCCTGTTTTGCAGACAAGGACCCCTGTCATCCATAAGAGCCGTCATTAAGAGAAGTAAGTTCTGATTCATTTCTTCTTGCCTGTTATGTAGTTTATAGTTTTCACTGATTTCCTAAAGTTTGTTTTTTCACCTACAACTTTTTTTCAGCTGAAGAACATGTGTAAATGTGCAGATTATATATATATATATATATATATATATATATATATATGTATACATAAAATTACAGTCACCCCTTCCACCTTATTGACTGGATTGGCACTTAAAGTGAATGGGCCATCGGCTACATCACTGCGCTTTTTTTTTTTACCTTACTCAGTCAGCGACAGTGCAGGGATGCCGCAGTAGTTTTATATTTGTATTTTTTAATTGCCTCCAGCTTCCTGCACTGGGGGCCGATCTTTTTGGGAGCTCAGACCAGCCCCGAGTGTGGCAACCTCCTCCCCCTCTATGATGCTGCTCCACTGACTCTAGGGGAGGAGATATGGCCACAGTGGGGATTGTGGGCCACCCCCAGTGCTCCAGGGACGGCCGATGCTCCTGAAAAGACCGGCGCCAAGCGGGACAACTGGAAGGCAATTAAAAGAAGGAACACGCCACCGGTCCATTGGCTTTAAAGGGGTAGTCCACCAAAAAAAAATTTCTTTCAAATCAACTGGTGCCATAAAGTGCCAGAGATTTGTAATTCACATCTATTAAAAAATCTCAAGTCTTCCAGTACTTATCAGCTGCTGTGTGTCCAGCAGGAAGTGGTGTTTTCTTTCCTGTCTGACACAGTGCTCTCTGTTGCCTCCTCTGTCCATGTCAGGAACTGTCCAAAACAGGAGCAAATCCCCATAGAAAATCTCTCCTGCTGTCCAGACTGGAAATAATACAACTTCCTGTTGGGCATACAGCAGCTGATAAGTACTGGAAGGCTTGAGATTTTTTAATAGAATTAAATTACAAATCTCTGGCACTTCATGGCAGCAGTTGATTTGAAAGAAATTTTTTTTGGTGCACTACCCCTTTAACCCCTTGGTGGCGTGCGATTCCCCAATCCATTTACTTAGTGATCAAAAAGTGCTCTGCCCAATCCTAGAGAGAACTGTGCGGGAGTCCCCTTTATCCTTTACCGTACTCTGATATCATCAATTAACCCCTTAACTACAATAGAGAATGAGGGAAGCTGGCATTGACCATTCTATTGTTCTTAACTCTTCTTCTTCCACCCGGGATCCTATGTAAGCCCCCCTACACTAGTCCCCTACACTAGCTCACCGTGCCTGCTAGTTTATAGCTATACTATATTATACTCTATTATACTTTACATAATGTTTTTTAGACCTGAATTGTATTGTCTTCTACTTCTCAGCTTTAAACTTTTATCATGATGTAAAATCCCAATTCTCTCTTTCAGCCTCCAGAACCGCTGGGCAGAGCGAGCAGCAGAGGGACAGAAGGTATTGCTCTCCGCTTTTTCTATGTTCCGTGTCATCTCGGACACTTTTATTAGTCATTTGGCTTTTGTATGTTTTTATCCGATTCAAAAAAACTGTATTCTATAAGTACCACGTCAGATCATTGAATAGTATACAGTGTATACATAACAGGATGCTGCTGCGCTATATACCTGCCTATGTGTACATATAGGGGGAGATTTATGAAATGTACACAAGATTCGCCCTTCTCCCTGGCGTACGCCTGCCGTATGCCCTGCTTTCCCGATGGGTGGGCTGGGGGGCTTGGGGGGGGGGGGAGGACTTCTCCCACGTCTCATTTATCATGACTTATGCCTGCTCGCAGACGTAAATCATGATCCAAATCTACAACTGCTGGAAGCAGGCGGCAGGTTCATGCAACTCTTAGTGAATCCTGCCGGGGAAAAGGGAGCGGGGCCTAATATAAGACCGGTGTACTTCTAGGCGGGTCTTCATAAATCCCCCACCTCCCATAGAGTATACGCTATATACTACTGAAGTGGATATAAACGCGTATGGATGCAAAAACCAGATGCTCCAGTATTGCCGCACTGCATGATCTGCCTCCGATCTCCATGCATTATAATGAATGACGGATTGCACCATATACTTGCTGGATATGTAAAACAACTCAGCCTCAGTGAATAGAAAACACTATGTTTTCTGGCCTACTCCTACATTGTGCCTGCAGCCAGGGTTGTTGTTCGGCTTTCTCCTGCTCTCCACACGGGAAAGAATCCACCACTTCCTGCAGGACATACAGCAGCTTAGAAGTACTGGAAGACTGGAGATTCTTAAATCTCTATAACTTTATGAAACCAGTTCATTTGAAAAAAAAATACCCCTCCAAGGATTTCTGAAGTTATGAGTTATAGTTAATTATATGTTAAACTGACCCAAAAATTATAGACCTAGAGAATTCCCTGCGCTGTGCAATGTGTACTAGTGTCCCTGGACGCTATAGATGTCAGGGGATGAAGTGTTCATCAGTATAAGCAGGGGGAGTACATAGGCCGCTCTTCTAATGGGGATGGAATCCTGTGACTTCCTCCAGGTCTGGGATCTGCCCGCTGCTGACTCACATCGCCTCACTTCTTCCAATACGTTACACACAGCGCTCAGCGGACTTCAGTATAATTAGGAAACTGCGCTGTGTACGAGATATATTGTGTGTGTATTACTGTTCTGTGACACTTACACATACATATACATACATACATACATACATACATACACACATACATACATATACACACACACACACACACACACACACACACATACACACACACATACATACATACATATACACACACACACACACACACATACACACACACACACACACGTACATACATACATACACACACACACACACGTACATACACACACATATATGCATACATACATACACATGCACACACGTACATGCATACACACACATATATGAATACACACACACACACACATACATATACACACACACCACGTCCTGGTCATCAGATAGTATCCAGTGTAGTTCGCAGCTAGAGATCTGTCTGTAACTCTGTGGAGCGTTGTGTCTTCTTCCTCTTTCTTGGCAGGAGCCATTGTTTGCGCTTCCCTTGTGTACTATTCATTTTTGTAAACTTGTAGCCAAGAGTGGAGGGAGCAGATTTCTATTGTTTGTTGTGAATTATAGTAACAATATGCCAGCAGTAGAATTACTGACAACAATAGTGATCTGCTATTGTCTCTGAACAAGTGACTTTAAAGGGGTGGTTTACCATTATTATTTTTTATTATTATTTCAAATGAACTGGTGCCAGAAAGTGCCAGAGATTTGTAATTTGCTTCTGTTTAAAAAAAAAAATCTTGAGTTTTTCAGTACTTACCAGCTGCTATTTGTAAATTACAAATCTCTGGAACTTTCTGGGAAATGTTTTTTTTGGTAAACAACCCCTTTAAGCTCTCTTCTTATCTACTGTGTGGCTTCTGCTTAGAGCGGATGTCCCGATGCTGTAACAGATTTGCTGTATATGATTTAGCTAAACCTTAGCAGATGCCCCCGTGGGGTTGTCCTGTCAGTGGTATTTATTGCTGCATGTTTCCGGAGGCTGCAGTCACACCTTGTCCTACTATGCGGCCTGGCTCCATGCTTGGTTACATTGTTTCCTGCGGTTGCACTAATCCTCTTGGCTGTTGTGCTTTTTTGGAACGCTGCTTTTCTGGTGTTTTTACTTTATTTGCATCAGGATTTTATGTTTTCTGTTTAGCAATCATAATCATTTAAAGTGATTGTTCACCACTAAATTTCTCCTTCAAATCAACTGGTACCAGAAAGTGCCAGAGATTTGTAACTTCCTTTATTAAAAAAATCTCCAGTCTTCCAGTACTTATCAGCTGCTGCATGTCCTGCGGGAAGTGGTATTTTTTCCATTGTGGAAAGCAGGACAGGTTTTCTATGGGGATTTGCTGCTGCTCTGGACAGTTCCTGACATGGACAGAGGTGGCAGCAGAGAGCACTGTGTCAGACTGGAGAGAATACACCGCTTCCTGCTGGACATACAGCAGCTGATAAGTACTAGAAGAACCGAGATTTTCTAATGGAAGTAAATTACAAATCTCTGTCACTCCTGTGTCTGTATCATATAGTGACTGGCTGCAGAATGCGGAGAGCTGCGGGTTTATAGACCTGGCTCTGTTGGGGAGATGTGAGCAGTAACCCCTTTGTTTTTCCAGCACTAATCGAGAACACTTGTCCCACCTCATCCGTCCGATCACTTCTAGAGATGGAACAATGTTGCATTTCTAGTTCTTTTATTATAACTCTGTGGGTGGCTACAATGTAACATCTCGCTGCAACAACGTGACGGAACAAACGGAGGGAACACAGATCCAGAGCGGCGGACGCTGATCAAGAAGCCTGAACCGAGATGAGGAGAACCGAGCCAAACTAAGGAGTCAAAAGTGTGAGACTTAAAGCTCTGTTACACCAAGCTGTTATCGGCCACATTGGGCCAGTTATCGGCCGTTAATCCCTTGGTGTAATAGGTCCTGTTAAAAGGCAACAAAATGGTAAATCTACAATAACAGAATGTAACCTGCCGGGTATATACATATATCTATCTGCCTGGTATATACATACATCTATCTGCCTGGTATATACATATATCTATCTGCCTGGTATATACATATATCTATCTGCCTGGTATATACATACATCTATCTGCCTGGTATATACATACATCTATCTGCCTGGTATATACATATATCTATCTGCCTGGTATATACATATATCTATCTGCCTGGTATATACATATATCTATCTGCCTGGTATATACATATATCTATCTGCCTGGTATATACATATATCTATCTGCCTGGTATATACATATATCTATCTGCCTGGTATATACATATATCTATCTGCCTGGTGTATACATATATCTATCTGCCTGGTGTATACATATATCTATCTGCCTGGTGTATACATCTATCTATCTGCCTGGTATATACATATATCTATCTGCCTGGTATATACATACATATATACATATATCTGCCTGGTATATACATATATCTATCTGCCTGGTGTATACATATATCTATCTGCCTGGTGTATACATCTATCTATCTGCCTGGTATATACATCTATCTATCTGCCTGGTATATACATATATCTATCTGCCTGGTATATACATACATCTATCTGCCGGGTATATACATATATACATATATCTGCCTGGTATATACATATACCTATCCTAAGATAATAAGAAGGTAAATACTAATAGGGCCGACTAGATGGACGGGGTGGGGGGCGGGCTTTATCTGCCGACAATCTGCTATGTTTCTATGAATCATTCTGTATCACATGTGTGAGTGGCAGTGTATGTATATATGGCAGTGTATGTGTATATGGCATTGTATGTGTATGTGGCAGTGTATGTATATATGGCAGTGTATGTGTATATGGCAGTGTATGTATATATGGCAGTGTATGTGTATATGGCAGTGTATGTATATGTGGCAGTGTATGTATATATGGCAGTGTATGTATATATGGCAGTGTATGTGTATATGGCAGTGTATGTATATATGGCAGTGTATGTGTATGTGGCAGTGTATGTATATATGGCAGTGTATGTATATATGGCAGTGTATGTATATATGGCAGTGTATGTATATATGGCACCAGTGTATGTGTATATGGCAGTGTATGTATATGTGGCAGTGTATGTATATGTGGCAGTGTATGTATATGTGGCAGTGTATGTGTATATGGCAGTGTATGTATATGTGGCAGTGTATGTGTGTATGGCAGTGTATGTATATGTGGCAGTGTATGTATATATGGCAGTGTATGTATATGTGGCAGTGTATGTGTGTATGGCAGTGTATGTATATGTGGCAGTGTATGTATATGTGGCAGTGTATGTGTATGTGGCAGTGTATGTGTATGTGGCAGTGTATGTATATATGGCAGTGTGTGTATATATGGCAGTGTATGTATATGGCTGTGTATATGGCAGTGTATGTGTATATGGCAGTGTATGTGTATGTGGCAGTGTATGTGTATATGGCAGTGTATGTATATGTGGCAGTGTATGTGTATGTGGCAGTATGTGTATGTGGCAGTGTATGTATGTGGCAGTGTATGTGTATATGGCAGTGTATGTATATGTGGCAGTGTATGTATATGTGGCAGTGTATGTATATGTGGCAGTGTATGTATATGGCAGTGTATGTATATGTGGCAGTGTATGTATATATGGCAGTATATGTATATATGGCAGTGTATGTGTATGTGGCAGTGTATGTATATGTGGCAGTGTATGTATATGTGGCAGTGTATGTATATGTGGCAGTGTATGTATATGTGGCAGTGTATGTGTATATGGCAGTGTATGTATATGGCAGTGTATGTGTATGTGTATATGTGGCAGTGTATGTATATATGGCAGTGTATGTGTATATGGCAGTGTATGTGTATATGGCAGTGTATGTGTATGTGGCAGTGTATGTATATGTGGCAGTGTATGTATATGTGGCAGTGTATGTATATGTGGCAGTGTATGTATATATGGCAGTGTATGTGTATATGGCAGTGTATGTAT
This sequence comes from Dendropsophus ebraccatus, assembly GCF_027789765.1. Taxonomy (NCBI): domain Eukaryota; kingdom Metazoa; phylum Chordata; class Amphibia; order Anura; family Hylidae; genus Dendropsophus; species Dendropsophus ebraccatus. Next base: position 146,797,518 of record NC_091460.1, on the reverse strand, counting down.
ATGTGGCAGTGTATGTGTATATGGCAGTGTATGTGTATATGGCAGTGTATGTATATGTGGCAGTGTATGTATATGTGGCAGTGTATGTGTATATGGCAGTGTATGTATATATGGCAGTGTATGTATATGTGGCAGTGTATGTGTATGTGGCAGTGTATGTGTATGTGGCAGTGTATGTATATATGGCAGTGTGTGTATATATGGCAGTGTATGTATATGGCAGTGTATGTGGCAGTGTATGTGTATATGGCAGTGTATGTATATGTGGCAGTGTATGTATGTGGCAGTGTATGTATGTGGCAGTGTATGTGTATATGGCAGTGTATGTATATGTGGCAGTGTATGTATATGTGGCAGTGTATGTGTATATGGCAGTGTATGTATATGTGGCAGTGTATGTATATATGGCAGTGTATGTATATATGGCAGTGTATGTATATGTGTATGTGTATATGTGGCAGTGTATGTATATATGGCAGTGTATGTGTATATGGCAGTGTATGTGTATATGGCAGTGTATGTGTATGTGGCAGTGTATGTGGCAGTGTATGTATATGTGGCAGTGTATGTGGCAGTGTATGTATATGTGGCAGTGTATGTGGCAGTGTATGTATATGTGGCAGTGTATGTGTATGTGGCAGTGTATGTATATGTGGCAGTGTATGTGGCAGTGTATGTATATGTGGCAGTGTATGTGGCAGTGTATGTATATGTGGCAGTGTATGTGGCAGTGTATGTATATGTGTATGTATATGTGTATGTGTATATGTGGCAGTGTATGTATATATGGCAGTGTATGTGTATATGGCAGTGTATGTATATGTGGCAGTGTATGTGTATATGGCAGTGTATGTGTATATGGCAGTGTATGTATATGTGGCAGTGTATGTATATGTGGCAGTGTATGTGTATATGGCAGTGTATGTGTATATGGCAGTGTATGTATATATGGCAGTGTATGTATATGTGGCAGTGTATGTATATGTGGCAGTGTATGTGTATGTGGCAGTGTATGTATATGTGGCAGTGTATGTGTATATGGCAGTGTATGTATATATGGCAGTGTATGTATATGTGGCAGTGTATGTGTATATGGCAGTGTATGTATATATGGCAGTGTATGTGGCAGTGTGTGTATATGGCAGTGTATGTATATATGGCAGTGTATGTGTATGTGGCAGTGTATGTGTATATGGCAGTGTATGTATATGTGGCAGTGTATGTGTATATGGCAGTGTATGTATATATGGCAGTGTATGTATATATGGCAGTGTATGTATATGTGTATGTGTATATGTGGCAGTGTATGTATATATGGCAGTGTATGTGTATATGGCAGTGTATGTATATATGGCAGTGTATGTATATGTGTATGTGTATATGTGGCAGTGTATGTATATATGGCAGTGTATGTGTATATGGCAGTGTATGTATATGTGGCAGTGTATGTATATATGGCAGTGTATGTGTATATGGCAGTGTATGTATATGTGGCAGTGTATGTATATGTGGCAGTGTATGTATATGTGGCAGTGTATGTATATGTGGCAGTGTATGTATATGTGGCAGTGTATGTATATGGCAGTGTATGTATATGTGGCAGTGTATGTATATATGGCAGTGTATGTATATATGGCAGTGTATGTATATGTGGCAGTGTATGTATATGTGGCAGTGTATGTATATGTGGCAGTGTATGTATATGTGGCAGTGTATGTATATGTGGCAGTGTATGTATATGTGGCAGTGTATGTATATGTGGCAGTGTATGTATATGTGGCAGTGTATGTGTATGTGTATGTGGCAGTGTATGTGTATGTGGCAGTGTATGTATATATGGCAGTGTGTGTATATATGGCAGTGTATGTGTATGTGGCAGTGTGTATATGTGGCAGTGTATGTGTATGTGGCAGTGTATGTGTATGTGGCAGTGTATATGTATATGGCAGTGTATGTATATATGGCAGTGTATGTGTATATGGCAGTGTGTGTATATATGGCAGTGTATGTATATGTGGCAGTGTATGTATATATGGCAGTGTGTGTATATATGGCAGTGTATGTATATGTGGCAGTGTATGTATATGTGACAGTGTATGTATATGTGGCAGTGTATGTATATGTGGCAGTGTATGTATATGTGGCAGTGTGTGTATATATGGCAGTGTATGTGTATATGTGGCAGTGTATGTGGCAGTGTATGTATATGTGGCAGTGTATGTATATGTGACAGTGTATGTATATGTGGCAGTGTATGTATATGTGGCAGTGTATGTATATGTGGCAGTGTATGTGGCAGTGTATGTATATGTGGCAGTGTATGTATATGTGGCAGTGTATGTATATGTGGCAGTGTATGTATATATGGCAGTGTATGTGTATATGTGGCAGTGTATGTGTATATGGCAGTGTATATGGCAGTGTATGTATATGTGGCAGTGTATGTATATATGGCAGTGTATGTGTATATGGCAGTGTATATGGCAGTGTATATGGCAGTGTATGTGTCAGTGTATGTGAACCTTTGCATTGAGTATCTGGTATTACCCCATTGTATGTCAATAACTGCATCTAAATGTTTTTGGTTAATGTTATTTGTTCCTGCCCATCGGCTCGGGATCAGCTCAGAATAATTTCAGCCAATTCCTCCCATTATAACTAGTTTTTATTTGGAGTAAAGTTACACTGAGCCGACAGGCCTGTGAATAGCGTCTCATATTCCAGCTCAGATATATGTTTTCTGTATAGATAATACGGAAGCCGTAGTATAGACATATGCTGGGTATACATGGAGCCGTTATCGGGCGAATTTTCGTGATAACAATCGAATTCGAACGATAATCGTACGTGTAAACGCGGCGAACGATCGAAAAATCGTTCATTTTGATCTTTTAACAGGTTCATAAATCGTCGTTCGCCGATCGCAAAAAATTTGCAGATCATCCCGTGTAAACAGTCGTTGCGCAATAGTCTTCGGACATCCCCGGCTCCCCTCTTCAGCGCTGTAGAGATGAGCCGGGAAATCCTGCCCCCCCCCCCCCCCCCCCCGCACTAGCTTTATTAGTAAATACTTGTATTCCCCATTAAATAACTTTTCTGGAACATCTTTTCTTCTCGCCGTGTGATCTGCCGTTCCTCTCTTGAAATCTATATGACTCAGTAACCAGCTGGGTGTTACCAGCCGGGGGCATGTCAGGGCAAGAAATCCTCTATATATGTATTCCCATTGGAATGATATGAAACTGTTTATACTTAGGCCTGGGTCACATGATGTATGAGAAGTATGGCTTCAGTATCATGGTTAGAGGGGTTGTCCAAGCCAAAGCAAAATTCTCTCCAGGGCCGAGAGTTGTATAAAAATATTAAACGTTCTATACTCCCCTCATCCCGTCCCTGCTGTTGCTCTGATGCTGCAGGTCATCCCTTGGTCTCTTCTTTCAGGTTGAGTTCTGACCACACAGGATCTGCCTGCTCAGCCAATCAGTGACGTTGGTGGGAGACCTCCGCTGCCAGTCATTGGCTGAGCAGGCAGTACCGAGACCAGCTGAGGATCAGGAATATTGGTGCAGCAACTGTGGGGGACCAGAGGAGGTGAGTATAGGAGGTTTATTATTAAACAACCCCCCCCCAGCCCTGGAGAAAATGTTGCTTTTGTCCAGACAACCCCTTTAATGGTCCAGCGTGACCTCCGCAAACAAAATGTTTCCTTGGTGACTGTAAAAAATTGTTTTATTTAACAAAAGCTAAAGGGAAAAAAATAGTGAGTGACTATTGTCTTTTCTACAAACAATTGCTTAGATTGGGTGTTTGTGGATGCCAATGAATGTGTCATTGGGGTCAAGAGGGATATTGGGGTTAAAGGGGTACTCCGGGGAAATGTTTTTTTTTTCTTTCAAATCACCTGGATTCAGAAAGTTATAGAGATTTGTAATTAATTTACTTCTATTTAAAAATCTCAAGTATTCCCATACTTATCAGCTGCTGTATGTCCTGCCGGAAGTGGTGTATTCTTTCCAGTCTGACACAGTGCTCTCTGCTGCCACCTCTGTCCATCTCAGGAACTGTCCAGAGCAGCAGCAAATCCCCATAAAAAAACTCTCCTGCTCTGGACAGTTCCTGACATGGACAGAGGTGGCAGCAGAGAGCACTGTGTCAGACTGGAGAGAATACACCACTTCCTGCAGGGCATACAGCAGCTGATAAGTACTGGAAGAATGGAAATTTTCAAATGGAAGTAAATTACACATCTGTTTAACTTTCTGAAACTAGTTGATTTGAAGGAAAAAAAATTCTGCTGGAGTACCCCTTTAATTTCTGCGATGCCTGAATTTTTAGGTTTTAAATGAAGTGAGCTTTCATTCCTGAAAACCATTTTCTATTAGCCGGCTGTCCTGGTGACTCTTGGTGATATTCTTCCGACATGTATATGTGATGTGCTTTAGTGTCTGTTATTTCATATGATTTCTCCTTCCTCCAGACGCCCTGAGATCACCATTGTTGCTGCTGAGCCCATTGGTCCAGGATCTTGGTTCCATGGTGGCCCCCCAGGGGGTTTAGGGTTCCCTCCACCACCCCCACCCCAGTGGAGACCTAGTGACACCCACCCCCCGGAGGTAAGCGTCAGTCTATTACATTATACATCTGTTCTCCTTTTTCCACTCCTCCTCATGGTTCACCAGTTTAAAGTCTACATTGCCAGATGACATGTTATTAGTTTGTACGATTTTTGTGCCTTTATAAACTGAATATTTTTAACTTGCCGATGTTGTTTCCCGTTTTCTATTTTTAAAGCAAGTCGAAGTTTGCACTGTACGGGTATGTTTACACTGAGCAAATAGGGCGGAATTGACATGTCAATTCTTAGTGCGGAGGCCCGCGAGCCCTCCCATGGAGATGAGGTCTGAAGCAGGTGGAATTCCGCTCCATTTGCTCAGTGAGAACATACCCTAAAAGATGAGACTGTTGTAGTAAATATGGCCATCAAAATGTTTGCACACAGTACCTTGGCTCAGTTTTCCACTAAAAAGACAGTTTTTAAAAATATTTTGTTTTATTGAACTCCATAGAAAAAGTACTGGGTTCACACTACGTTTTTTTCATCCGTTTTTACAACAAATAGCTGCAAGAACGATTGCATCCTTTTTTTTTTTTTTTAGCGTATACAAAAAATGTGGTCGACCAGAAAGCATCTTTTTTTTTTTTTTTTTTATTATGGAAGACATTGGAAAAACAGATCAAAATGGATTCACAGTAATTAGTTTTTTCTTCTGTTTTTTTTTTTTTTGTTTTTTTTTATATATATAAAAATGGATGAAATAAAATGAATGGAATAAACATAGTGTGAACCCAGCCTTACAAATACATAAAAAATAATAACATTTGTTGTAGTAAAAAATATATGTACTAAAAAAAAAAAATACAAAAGGCAGATAAAATAGTAAAAAATTTTAAAAAAAATTTACATAAAAAACAATATTTTTTTTAATTGCATAAACTGCAGAAAATGCACTTGGCCTAATGTGCATGAAATATATTGAAGTGGGTTCAATATTGTTTGCTGGTTGTTTGACACGCTGGCTGCGTTGTGCAAGGTCTGTTACTGATACTGGTTAGTAAACAATGTGGCGCTTGAGAAATCGTAAATAGTTATAAGTATATAGAGAGGAACCAATCCCATGTGGTTTTCGGGGAGTGCTATAGAAGGGGGGATCTGTGGATGTCGTTCCCCTCCTGATTTTAGCGGCATGAACAGCCAGGTTATGGGTTATAGCCTTTCTGCATCTCTCAGCTGGATAAATTCATATTCTACATAAACTTTTTTGTTTAACCAAAGCAGATGACTTTTTTTTTTTTTTGCGTTCAGCAGCCGCCATCCTATGAGCAAGTAATTAAGGAGATCACACAAGTCCAGGTAGCCACAAGCAATTCTAATGTTGAGCCCAGACGGACGACCACATGTGCAACCCAGACGGACTTTCACCTTGAAGATGACTACACGGGGTCGGGCAATAATGTAATCCCAGTCACTTGTGATCAAGCCACATCTACAGGTAGGTTACATGGTTACAGATAGCGCCGATATTTTCTGTATATTGAGGTGTGTAACATTCCTGGGATATTTACTCGCCTCTGGTAATGGAAATGACTGTGTTTCTTCTATGTAATTTATAAAGAAAGAAACTTTTGGTCCAGTTAACTTCGTGGATAAAACTTCTATCTGATCACGTACGATGTTTGTAATTCTTCTTCTGTGCTTTAATTCCCAGTTCAAAGGACGAACGAGAGATCGCGCCAGTCACTCCCTTTTGTGACCAACAATGTTCAGGACAGTGCCATCCAGATAGCGGTCAGTAATACTGCAGGGACCAGCGTCCGATATGAAGAACCCCAGATCACCAGATACCCAGTGCCAAGGCCACGGACAAAGTCCAACCTTAAACCTGTAGTAAACAACAATCTAAGTATCTATCAAGGTAGCAGCGAGCTCTTCTTCCAGGGTTCCGCAGAAGGAGAACTTCATCCCAGCCAGCCACCTTCTGGTTTTGATGATAATTTTCTGGGGGACTTATTAGAAATGAACAATATGAGCCATGAAAGAAGCCAAAACAGTATTGTGTCAAGGATTAAAGCCTTCGAGTCTCAAGGTGAAAGTTCGGAACATTCAAAAAGACCAGAAGTTGCACCGAGATCCATTAACACTAGGGGTGCTGTCACCACGAAGCCTGTAGTAGCTCCCAAACCAATATCCAACAGAATATCTGGCGATTGGGACCCTGGTAAAGACAACAAGCCAAAATTTACAGCAAGAGAAGGGCCCGTCCCATCCAGTCTGCAGGATTCTAGTGGCGTGACCAAACCAGACCTGCCAAAGAAACCAAAGCCGAATCTCTCAAAAAGCAACAGCAATGAGTTCCCTGATGGTCTGCTGGGGATGTCTACAAGCAGTAAGGAGCCTGAGAGAAAAGTCCCGGTTCCTGCTCCCCGGCCTCTGCTGCCTAAGAAATCCATTCAGACGGACAACCTTGTCTCTGCACCCGGGGGAGCCAAACCCTTCGTTCCTGCCCCGAAATTCTCCGTAGCTTCTCAAGCCAAAGCATTTAATGCCGTAGAAGCCCCCATAGCCAGAGTGGTACAGAGCAAGTCGGTGGGGGACCTGGACCTGATCAGCTTTGATGATGATGTTTTAACTCCGGTCATGCCTAGTCCAGATGTTATCGGGGATTCAAAGGCTAATGTTGGTAAGAATCGATAAGCCGGCAATCGTTGTATATGGGACATTTTGCTTCTGCTTTGGGTGCCGGGTACTAGATTCAATCTTGGCATAAATTGACCACATATTCTGCGGCTTAGTAGCAGCAATAACTCCCAGCTCTTGTCTCATAAGTTAGAAGATGTATTGGACTAGTTAAAAAAAATAAGTTTTGTGCATGGTCACTATACAAAGAGTTAGGCAGCTTCCTAGTCGTTTCTGTGCAGAAATCATTCAGTGGTTCGGATGGGTTTTCTGGGCATGAAGAATATTCTAAAGACAAACTTTGCAACAATTAGAATCGTAGGCCCTAATGAAATCATCTGCTCGAGATAAAAACTGCAGTCATTGGCAGTCATAAAAACAGCAAGCAATGGCAGCTCAGGTTTCCTTTTACCAGAGTTTGTTAAAGGGGTACCCTGTACATTCATACTATTGAATCCCCCGCAAAAAGCTCTGACCGACAATTTTGAGACTGACTCCTCTTGGCAGTGACAGCTCGCTTCATTCTAGCTGCTGATTGACAGGTGACTGCCTATACACAGCATAGATAGATAACTGCTAGAGATGAGTGAACCTGGAGCATGCTGGAGTCCACCCGAACCCGAACTTTCGGCATTTGATTAGCGGTGGCTGCTGAACTTGGATAAAGCCCTAAGGCTATGTGGAAAACATGGATATAGTCATTGGCTGTATCCATGTTCTCCAGACAACCTTAGGGCTTTATCCAAGTTCAGCAGCCACCGCTAATAAAATGCCGAAAGTTCGGGTTCGGATGGACTCAACCCTGAACCCGGTTCGCTCATTTCTAATAACTGCCAATCATCAGCTGGTGGGCGGAATTTTCTGGTGCTCATGAATATCCAGGACTACTGGGCTCATGCACATAATGGAGAGGACTACTTATTGTCCATGTTATTCAGGAGGAGATCTCTGGATCAGCTGCATAGAACAATGTAAGTGATCCATCATTCTGTTCAGCTTCTCTGTCACTAGTTTATGCTACCCTGAGATAGGACGCCATAATCCTACTGACCCTGAGATAGGACGCCATAATCCTACTGACCCTGAGATAGGACCCAATAATCCTACTGACCCTGAGATAGGACCCAATAATCCTACTGACCCTGAGATAGGACCCAATAATCCTACTGACCCTGAGATAGGACCCAATAATCCTACTGACCCTGAGATAGGACCCCATAATCTTACTGACCCTGAGATAGGACCCCATAATCCTACTGACCCTGAGATAGGACCCCATAATCCTACTGACCCTGAGATAGGACCCCATAATCCTACTGACCCTGAGATAGGACCCCATAATCCTACTGACCCTGAGATAGGACCCCATAATCCTACTGACCCTGAGATAGGACCCAATAATCCTACTGACCCTGAGATAGGACCCAATAATCCTACTGACCCTGAGATAGGACCCAATAATCCTACTGACCCTGAGATAGGACGCCATAATCCTACTGACCCTGAGATAGGACCCAATAATCCTACTGACCCTGAGATAGGACCCAATAATCCTACTGACCCTGAGATAGGACCCAATAATCCTACTGACCCTGAGATAGGACCCAATAATCCTACTGACCCTGAGATAGGACCCAATAATCCTACTGACCCTGAGATAGGACCCCATAATCTTACTGACCCTGAGATAGGACCCCATAATCCTACTGACCCTGAGATAGGACCCCATAATCCTACTGACCCTGAGATAGGACCCCATAATCCTACTGACCCTGAGATAGGACCCCATAATCCTACTGACCCTGAGATAGGACCCAATAATCCTACTGACCCTGAGATAGGACCCAATAATCCTACTGACCCTGAGATTGGACCCAATAATCATACTGACCCTGAGATAGGACCCAATAATCCTACTGACCCTGAGATAGGACCCAATAATCCTACTGACCCTGAGATAGGACCCCATAATCCTACTGACCCTGAGATAGGACCCCATAATCCTACTGACCCTGAGATAGGACCCCATAATCCTACTGACCCTGAGATAGGACCCCATAATCCTACTGACCCTGAGATAGGACCCCATAATCCTACTGACCCTGAGATAGGACCCCATAATCCTACTGACCCTGAGATAGGACCCCATAATCTTACTGACCCTGAGATAGGACCCCATAATCCTACTGACAGAATCTCTTTATAGGCGTGTTCACAAGTACAGGATCTGCAGCAGATTTGATGCTGTGTTCAGTCACTTAGTTACATGGATATCTGCACCATCATATTTGCTGCGGATCCTGTACGTGTGAACACACCCTAAAGAGGTATTTTAGATAACAGAATCTTTTAAATGTTACTGGTTGAAGCATTGAAAGTAAATGAGCGGGCTGTCACTGCTGAGAGACTACGAGCTCTGAGGGAGCAGGGGAGGTGAGTATGTGCTATTTTGTGCTATTTTGTATTTTTTGGAATCCCTGTTAATTTTTCCTCTGGGGAACCACAAGAACAATGACCAGGTGCTGCCAGCTTCCCCCACAGGTTGCAGCTGCTTATTGTCCCAGCAATGAGCTATATTCTCTGTTATTTTGGATGAGGGATAGATTGCCATGAGCACCAGAAACCTCCCGGAGCACGGACGCCCAGGGATCAGGATCTTCACAGAGAATGATGTGGAAAGTCAGTCGGTGCTAACTGACTTTCATTGTCACCTGTTATTGGGAGGATAATGGTTCCTGTGATCGTGCCTTCACCTCCTCTCTCATAGACAGACGTTGTTTTTGAGACTTTCCTGTGCGTCTGGGTAGATGCTGACTAACAGTTATTGTAACATAGAAGATGTAATCGGCCGACAACGAAGCGTTTGTGTGATGTTTACACTTAATGACCGGGAACGTTCTTCAGGACGTTCCTTTGTCTGACTCTGATTCAGTGTAAAATGGCCTTAACTGAACTGACACAAAAAATGTACGTAAAATAAAAAAAACCAACTCCCCTCATGATATCCTTGGATTTATCGGTATCAGCATATTCCAGAATGTCGGTAACAACGTGTTCTATGGCGCGGTGTTTGCTGCTATCGTCTCCACATTCCAGATTGAAAGGAAAATGTTTTCTCTCTTCAGATCCCTTCCAGCTGTTTTCCAAGGATGGGAATGAGAAGGAGCAGCCAGCTCCCCCCACAGCGTTCAGAAAGCCGACCGTCATCCGCATCTCTGGCAAACTTGGGAAATGTAAGGCCTGTACAAAGATTCTCTGTCTCCTGCAGATGGGAGCGATACGTAGTGATACTCACCCTCCTGGAAACTGCCGATCAGTCATGGAACTTCAGTTCTGTAATGAACATGGAAGTATAGAACAGTATAGGATCCCGGTGTATTTCACTTATCACATGAACACCGATGGGTGCAATAGTCTACACACACTTGTCAGGTCAATCATATGGTGACTCGACCTCAGTAAAACAATCCCATATATAAAAAAACTTTATTAACAAGGTATTTTGGCTCTTAAATAACACTGAGGAGGGTTTTCCCATGGGGAAAAAAAGTTGGCAAAAAATAATAAACCATGTTAAGGTACCTTTCCTGGTGCCGCTTCAGGGTCCCTTTCACAGCCGCCGGTGACTTGTAGCTTTCCTAGCTGCATCGTCCATAATCTATAAAGTATAATATTCTTTATTTACAGCTTGTGAAGAACTTCAGACTCCTCCACCTCTTCCTACTGAAAAACCTGTCGGGGGCTTATACAATAAACCAACTGCGAGGACGCGCCCTACGGTCAGAAAGGTGGGCTACATGGATTTAGGTGGATTGCCACATTTATTATACTGTGATACCAACCATTTGTCCCATATCGCTGGCTGTGGCGATCAGAGTTACAGGGGTGGAGGTCGTAGTTTATTTTTCTATTTTATATGGATATTATATGTTTCTGTATGTTTTATGTCGGTTTCAGGAATGGGAGCAATTTGACAATACGGAAGAGACTTGGTCTAAGCCCGTACTACCTACCAGGTAGGGATGTGTCAAGTCAAGATGAGTGCCAAAAGTTGTACTAGACAAGTAAAGGATGCCCGTGTAGTAGAGTGCCATGATTCCATGACGCCATGAAAGTATTTGAGCACTAGAATGCAAGGAACAAGAAATTAAAGCCTCAGCGTTGCACTATTTTCCTTGCTTTACGTTATATGTCTGACCATGGCGTTGTACCAGACCATGGCGTTGTACCAGACCATGGCGTTGTACCAGACCATGGCGTTGTACCAGACCATGGCGTTGTACCAGACCATGGCGTTGTACCAGACCATGGCGTTGTACCAGACCATGGCGTTGTCATGCATTCAAGGTTCCTTTTTTGATAGTCCTTTATGTATTTTATGTGCAACAACATCAAAGGTTTTCACTTTATTGCAACATCATGTAAGGAACAAAAGGTGTGTGGGGGGGTGCCACACAGGGTCTTAGCTGAGATGTTTTTTTGGCGTTTTTTGCACCCACACCCCCTCCCAGTCACCTTTTGTTTCTTACATGATTTTGCAGTCAGAAGAGAAGACTGATAATCGCCACCTTTTACTACTTTGGTGCCGTTGTACATTACATGGATCTACTGATTGATTCTGCCGCTGAGCATGACAGTCGCTGACTAGTGCCGAGGGTAGAGGACTCTGCCATCCAGTGTTTCCAGTGCCCGGCGTCTGTCATTTTTCATTACATGCCTTTATGTATTTTAGTTATTTTATTTCTCTCGTTCTGATCTAGACCAATTGGTGTCAAAGTAATGGAGACGCCACAGCCACCTCCTCCGAAAGGACCACCCGGAAGGCCTCCACCCCCTAAAATCTCCAAAAATGCCTCAAATCGAGATGCCTTTCCCCGATCATCTTCTGATGTGGGTATGGGCGCAAAACATAACACATCTGGCCTCAACAGATCAAAAAGTCAAGTGTTAAAAAGACAGCAACCAGATCTACCTCCTCGACCTAAGCCTGGACATCCTCTGTATAATAAGTACACGGTAAGGCCCAATACCCACAGTCTTATTTACTGTCATCAATATCTTATATGTCCAATCTATATTCAATTGTCAACTGATGGAAACCAGAGATGCTCCGAACCAGTTGTTTAGCAATCCTATTTGGCCGTAGTTTGCTCTGATCCTTATGCGTGCCCACTTCTTCTGCTTACACATCACCTTTAAGAATTAACCATTTACCTGTTGCCATGTTTTCATTCATCCGGCATGTTTGTCATCAGGACCCAGACTGGAGAATGCTGCAGCTATGTTGGGTGGTCCATTGTTCTGGGACTGTCACTGCCTATGGGGCAACAGATGGGACATTGGATGCAGAAGATCCATATTGCGGCATTCCCATCCAAGATGGTGCCAGATCGCTGGACTTCTGTAACCCCAGCCCAGTATATCCCATCTAGACAGGTGTCATTGTATATATTCAGTGGGACAGTTTTTGTATTATGTATTTTCTGGTGTCCAGTAAGAAAATAAAGGGATGGATCTTCTTCTTTTGCTGCATTTAAATGATAAACTGCTGCGGCTGCTGCTGCGGATCTTTGCGGGTTGTTTACTTGTTTCAATGCTGGCGATTAAACTGAAAAAATTAATTCAGAGGAATTTCATCAACTTAACATAAAACAGAGCGGCGGCTGTAATGCAGGCAGAAGTACTATGGGGTCACGGTCGCACATTGTTTAGTCTGCCGCACGAGGGAAAAACTATAGAACATAACTTGTATTTTTCAATCTGTTTTCATGTGAAGGTCACAGCGATAGAGAAGAGAGGAACAAGCGATACGGTTTTACTGTCTGTATTCTAATAGTCGTTTGGTGGGGATTAAAAAGTCTAAGTAAATCTCCCCCCCTTGTGTCTGGACTCAGAGAATGTGTCATCTAAAATGGTGCCGTGAAAAAGAACGGCCTGACCTGTTACAAAAGGCAAAACCCTCATAGAGCGGCCTGAGCCGGAACACTAAGAAGTCAAGAACACACAGAACAGAGAACTAGCTGCATCTTTAAAGGAGAAGGCCGAAATGATAAAAATGGAGGTGGGGTCCCAGTCTGTGTTAGCTTTGTGATAGCGGGCATAATGCTATAGATGTGGCTTACACCGCTTACACCGCTATCCAAAACTAAAACAACGGCCTCTCTATAGAAAGAACCAGTCTGACCGCTGACTGACACCCCAGAATCTCTCCATCATGGTCCAGGCGTTTCGGACTCTGGTTTGGGGGTTTGGATACGTAATCCAGTTTCTAGAATTCTATAGAGATAATATATGATTGTATCACGTTGTCTCTTGTATTTGCAGTTGCCTCTGCCTCATGGAGTTGCTGAGAAGGATATCGTATCCGCAAATCACGGAGAGCTGTCATGCAAGGTGAATCTTCTGCTGTCAGCCCCGCATGCTATATGACAACAAAATGCCGACCTTCTGTTTAACATCATTTCATAGCAGTAATGTGATCAGAACAGACCCCACCAGAGCAAAACTACCAGAGACCCTCAATCATAATGCTTTATTAAGGGGCTACTTTGGCCACTACCCCCCACCCCCACACCACCCCATTCAATCAACTGGTTTCAGAAAGTTATACAGATTTGTAATTTGTTGCTATTTAAAAAGTCTTCCAGTACTTATCAGCTGCTGTATGTCCAGCAGGAAGTGATGTATTATTTCCAGTCTCTCTGCTGCCACCTCTGTCCATGTCAGGAACTGTCCAGAGCAGCAGCAAATCCCCATAGAAAACCTTTCCTGCTCTGGACAGTTCCTGACATGGACAGAGGTGGCAGCAGAGAGCACTGGAAATAACACATCACTTCCTGCTGGACATACAGCAACTGATAAGTACTGGAATACTGGAGATTTTTTTATAGAATTAAATTTCAAATCTCTTGCACTCTCTGAAACTTGTTGATTTAAAAGACAGTTTGGGTAAATTACCCCTTTAACCTCCATATTCTTCCACCCTCTCATATTTAAAGTCTTAGATTCCAAGAAATGGGTAGAAATGTATGTTCCTATTGGCACCTAAGCGTATATAAAGTAAATGTGTGACTGGGACTAGGCTGGCCTATAAAGTGTGTGTGTGTATATATATATATATATATATATATATATATATATATATATATATATATATATAATATATATATATATATATATATATATATATATATATAATGTGTGTAATATGATACTAGTCAGAGCACCCAGGTATCCAGGGACACCAGCGCAGTATCAGTGTCTGTTCCCTGACCAGTGACTGCAGTAATGGACGCTGTATGTATAATGATGGATGACTCCTTACATATTACTTTCCCATTTGTCTGATACGTGCAGCGTGGAGAGGTGCTGGTGCTGCTGGAGCAGAAGGATAACAGTGTCGTCCATTGCCAAAAGGGAGGAGTAAGCGGAGATGTGAAGGTGGCTAATATGAAGATCATCACCCCACTCGATGACGTCTCCGACCACAAACAGAAGGTAGGATCCTCCTCAAAGAGAAGAGAAGATTTACTACCATAGAGATTTCAGTGGTTTCTGTGATTTAAAGGGGTATTGCAGGATATTTTGACATTTACTCTACAGATAAGTCTTGTAATATAATCAATTTGTCTCATTAGTTTCTATTACGAATTTTGTCTCTTTCACGAGTCACGTGGTCCTGTGACGTCACCGAACCGGAAGAGTACTGACTTGCCGACTCAGCCGGCCTCTAGTTAGTTATTCACTTAGCAGGCTTTGCAAACGGCCCTCCCTGAGCACGGGACGTCACATGACGCCCTGTTCCAGAGCTGGCCTGTCAGTGTAATCACCTCAATCCTCCCGGCCCCCCTCCCTGTGTAATGATTGCGGACCCCTCAGCCCCGGCCCCTCTCTCTCTGTAAATCATTGCGGACCCCCCCCCCCCGGCGACGCCCCCCTCTCTCTGTAATGATTGCGGACCCCTCCCGGCCGCGTCCCCCATCCCTGTGTAAACATTACGATATACAGATCACTCACCCCCTGGTGTAAGCCTGTTGCATCGCTGGACCCGATTTTGGCGCCTTTTTCAAGCAGCTATCCTCAGCTGACAGGCGCTCTGTGTGAGACAGGAGAGATTCCTTTCCTGCTTCGTACAGAGCGCCTATCAGCTGAGTTGTATCGGGCGATCTATAGGCGATCTGTACAAAGCAGGAAAGGAATCTCTCCTGTCTCACACAGAGCGCCTGTCAGCTGAGGATAGCTGCTTGAAAAAGGCGCCAAAATCGGGTCCAGCGATGCAACAGGCTTACACCAGGGGGTGAGTGATCTGTATATCGTAATGTTTACACAGGGATGGGGGACGCGGCCGGGAGGGGTCCGCAATCATTACAGAGAGAGGGGGGCGTCGCCGGGGGGGGGGGTCCGCAATGATTTACAGAGAGAGGGGGGCGCAATCATTACAGAGAGAGGGGGGCCGGGGCTGAGGGGTCCGCAATCATTACACAGGGAGGGGGGCCGGGAGGATTGAGGTGATTACACTGACAGGCCAGCTCTGGAACAGGGCGTCATGTGACGTCCCGTGCTCAGGGAGGGCCGTTTGCAAGGCTCTGAAGCCTGCTAAGTGAATAACTAACTAGAGGCCGGCTGAGTCGGCAAGTCAGTACTCTTCCGGTTCGGTGACGTCACAGGACCACGTGACTCATGTAAAAATTGCGAGAAAGAGACAAAATTCGTAATAGAAACTAATGAGACAAATTAATTTTATTACAAGACTAATTTGTAGAGTAAGCCGCTTCCTGGCTGAGCGGGGCTGACATGTCATGACCCCAGTCCCCACTCAGACCAGGAAGCGGAGTAGGGGACAGCAGACCCCTGCACTGGAGCTGGGGAGGTAGGTGCATGTTATGTTTAACCACCTCCTCCTGGGTCTTTTGAAAAAAAAATGCCTGATGCCGGACTTCCCCTTTAAGGAAACCTTCTAGCAGGTGTGCGCGCTATAAGCTACAGACATGGGCTGACAGATACTGATGCAATATCATGCAGGTTACTTGAAAAGCTAAAGGCCTTTGGAGAAGTTCTATTGTTTTTATGCCAGGCTGAGGTGTCAAGGAGGCGGGGCCAGGCTGAAAAGTTCTTCGGCAAACAGCTTGTCTCCAATTTCCTGATGCCTCAGCCTGGCTTACAAACCTTAACCTTACCAGAGGCCACCAGCTTTATAAAAGGTCATCTTAGTGTTATTTGTCGGCTCTCGTCTGCAGCTCATTGCACGCACATGGCCTGATAGATCAAATCCATTCACCCACACAGGATCTGCAGCAGATACTAAGGGGGAACTATCAGCAGGTTAGACTGAGTACTGAGGAGGAGGCGATGTCTCTCACCTTCATCCTCTGCGCCGTTCCCATGTAGTTAGTAGTGTAATCCTGCGTCCAGTGGGTGTGGTAGGACAGCGCACTGATTGGCTGAGCGGGATGGCGGGAGCCTGAGAAGCAGCCGGAGCGGGGACAGCTAAAGTATTCCCCGGGCTGTGGCGGGTTTATAGGGATGAAGCTTTACATATTCGCAGCATGAAATCCCCTGTGATCCGGTAGGTGTGAACCCGCCCTTACAATGGGAGTGCAGTACAATATCTATACTGAGCTGATTATAATTATACATCTGTATTATTATTAGAGATGAGCGACCCTGGAGCAGCTGGAGTCCATCCGAACCCGAACGTTCTGCATGTGATTAGCGGCGGCTGCTGAACTTGGATAAAGCTCTAAGGTTGTCTGGAAAACATGGATACAGCCAATGACTATATCCATGATTCCCACATCGCCTTAGGGCTTTATCCAAGTTCAGCAGCCACCGCTAATCACATGCCGAACGTTCGGGTTCGGGTGGACTCCAGCTGCTCCAGGTTCACTCATCTCTAGTTGTTATCTTTATGTATCTTTATGTATATGATTTGTTTCCCATTGTTACCAGTATGCTGATGCTAGATCATTGAGACATTTTCTTAAACATGCTTCTTATTTACCTGTTTTTCAAGGACGCGCCCCGTAGAATGGAGGACAGCCATACACCTCACGCATTGGTGCTGCATGACTATCCTGGAGGTATGCTGAGCCTCACCTATATTATAGCTATACCTTCTATTAGCACATGCTAATAAGATATACATATAGATGTGTATATATATATATATATATATATATATATATATATATATATATATATATGTATATGTATATATGTATATATATATATATATATATATATATATATATATATATATATATATATATATATAATATATATATATATATATATATATATATATATATATATTCCCAGTTATTAGATTCCAATGTAACATCATAGATGGGAATAGATTTGATACTTATATTCCAGCCTGTTCTGGACTAAATATAAATAAAATAGCAGCAGACCATAATAACTTTTTATATTGTATGTAGTGTCTTTTTTTTTTTTTCTTTAATTTTTGTATAAATTTTTTTAGTCTGACAGATTAAAGGGGCACTCTGGTGAAACTTTTTTTTTTTTTTAAGAAAGTTATACAGATTTGCAATTTTACGTCTATTAAAAAATCTCCAGTCTTCCAGTACTTACGAGCTTCTGTATGTCCTGCAGGAACTGGTGTATTCTCTCCAGTCTGAGCAGGAGAGGTTTTCTATGAGGATTTGCCGCTGCTCTGGACAGTTCCTGACATGGACAGAGGTGGCAGCAGAGAGCACTATGTCAGACTGGAGAGAATACACCACTTTCTGCTGGACACACAGCAGCTGATAAGTACTGGAAGACTGGAGAATTTAAAATAGAAGTAATTTACAAATCTATATAACTTTTTGTCACCAGTTTATAAGAAAGAAAAATAAAATTGCCAGAGTACCGCTTTAAGTTTAGATGTCAGTTCCAGTAGACAGGATTAAAAGATGAGATAAATCCTATTTGTTCAGTCAACATCCTCGCTGCTTTGCTGGTTATAAATGCTTTTCCTACAACGTCTGACGACTGTATTCTGTCATATTCTGTGATCCTCTGGGATGTTATGTGGCTGAGGGAATTACCACAATAGCCAGAGTGTTCAGCACTAAGCATCTCATCCAGGCCGACTAGTACAGACGCTGAACCCCTCCTGCTGTACACAACACTACATTACAGTATACGAGCAGCAGTCAGGGGGGAGGAGCGAGGGGCAGTATGCAGAATAGTTGTTTAAAGTCAAAGAGTGTAAAATATATATATATATATATATATATATATATATACACACCTGTTGTATGAATAATGAACATATATTTATAAGGATTTCAAGAAAAATGAAATGGTAATTTTTAGCCTGTTATTTATTTCTTTTTTTTTAATTTTATTATTTATGTTGTTTATTTCAATGTTTATGTCCTGTAGTAGCTGGAAGTTCCTTGTAGTGATAAGCAATGGCGCCCCCTGGTGTTTACATTGTTTTTATATTTATTTAAAGCTGAGGAAAATATCCCATAAACCAGGGGCAGGGAACCATGGCTCTACAGAACTACAACTCCCATTGCACTGCTGACTTTAAAAAAACTATTAAAGCCCGCACATTCATACTTGTTCACACTATGCAGTTTGCACACAGCCATGGCTAACAGTAATTACACAACAGAAAATTCTGCAGCAAAGCGCAAGTGCCATATAACATTTTAGGTTTTTTAGAACATTTTTTTAGAAAAATCTTTTAGAAAATTCTTTTTAAAAAATGAGGTTCTTAGCAGACGGCTCCCTCTTTATATCCGTGTACTTCATCCAGCTCCTGGAGGTGTGCTACATGTTACCCCTATATGCCCAGATATGTAGACTTATAGTCCGAGAGAGGCCGTTGTTAGTGTAGGTCCAACTCTCTGAGGGCACCTTAACGTGGTGAGTTGGTACATTCAGTTTGATCAAACCGTCTGCTAAGAACCTCATTTTTTTCAAAAGAATTTTCAAAAAGATTTCTCTAAAAAATTTTCTAAAAAAACTAAAATGTTATATGGCACTTGCTCTTTGCTGGAGCATTTTCTGTTGTGTAATTACTGCAGACTTTAAATCCACAGCTTGTCACAGATACGCTGCAGATGGATTGAGGATTTTTCCCCTTGGCTGCAGTGGGGAGGTCGGAAATCCACAATCGGGATATGTTCACACAGCATCATTTTTTATGATAAGAATGGCCGTTCTTGTCATAAAAAATGTGTTGCATTGAAATCAATACAAACAGCGGCCGTTGTTCACGCAGTGTAGTAGTGTTCGCTGCGGCAATAATTGACGTGTCCATCAGTGCAGTTTTCAACAATGGCCGTTCAAACACAGTGTACACTTTTTCTAGCTTTTTCTTTTCTTTTTTCGGTGCTGTACTTTGCAGAACACGCAGATGACCTTAGTCTGACCTCAGGGGAGATTGTGTACCTGCTGGAGAAAATAGGCCGAGAATGGTACCGGGGGAGATGGAAAGGAAGCAGCGGCATATTTCCTGCCAATCATGTCCAGGTCTTGGTATGTGATTCCATTTCACTAAGATTATATATATACTCTATATAATGTGTGTGTGTGTGTATATATATATATATATATATATATATATATATATATATACACATATACACGCCCTGGAATAGAGTATTATAGGAATCTGTGGGGAAATACTGTTACACACTTACTGTTACACATACTGTCGTCCCCCCTTTCCATATCCGGAGGTCTCGGCACCTTCTTAAACTTATATTCTGGACACTTCATATCTTAGCATATTAAGGATTTCTTGGTGGTCTCTCCCCTCAAAAATGTATGCTATTGTTGGTGGAAAGTGCCATAGGGGCGGCCTTAACGGCTGTGGTGCCCCATATCTCCACCCACATCACTGTTGTAGGCCCCACCCCTATGTAACTTTATTGGTGCCTAGGCCTGCCCCTCTGACCTGGCTGTCACTGAGATGTCACAGAATGGGGCTGAGAATTCCTGATATGGAGGGGGGGGGCAATATCACTTTAAAAAAATAAAATAAATATATATATATCTATCAGCATGCACAATTGAATATAAAGGGAGGAAAATCTCAGATAGGGGTCTCTGTACTTACATCGAGAAGGCGTTCCAGATTCTGATCACAAAATCTCTTTGTGTAGGTTGACATTCCGGATAATGGATTCCAGAAGAAAAACCCTGCAATTTCTAATCTAAAGTAAGTGTACCTCACGGAATATTTACTATACCTACCATCCCCCATCATTTCTTATGTCTGTATTTATTACTTAACTGTGACTGTCATCAGGTGAATGTAATCGGTGCAATGCTACCGTTGTATATACAGTATATATCATATATCTTTGTGTGGAGGTTTTTCAGGCCACCACTCATTATGCATAGTAGCCATCAGGGGTGGAGTAACTTTACCATAGGCCCTGGGCTCCCCCACCCCACTGTAACTATAGCAGCACAGGTGGTATTCATAGTACAGGATAGATAATATGAATTGATTTGTGGTAAAAAAAAAAAATTGGTAAAAAAGCAGTGATTTTTTGCAAACCATGGCAGAAATGTATCCAGGGAAAGTACACCACTGAAAGTATAAGTCTTTTTGGGTGTCCATGTGCCCCCCAGGAGCTCAGGGCCCCGGGCTACCACCCAAAAATGACCTATTATAATCCGTTACTGGTAACCATTTTCTTTGGAGAAGACCACCCTCCATAGAAGACCACCCTCCATAGAAGACCACCCTCCATAGAAGACCACCCTCCATAGAAGACCACCCTCCATAGAAGACCACTTTTCAATGCTATTTTTGTTTTCACTGTATCAAGATGGAAGCAGTGAGACATTAAAGAGGACCTGTCACCCCCGGTGACGGGGTGACAGGCTCCCGACCCCCCGTTAGAGCACCCTATACTCACCTAATCCCGCCGGGTCCTGCTTCTGGAGATGTTCGGGTCACGGAGATATCGGCGCCTGAAGCCCAGCGCGCGCTCCTCAGATGAGTCCAACACTCATAGAGAATGACAGGAGAGTCCAGCTTCGGGCGCCGATATCTCCGTGACCCGAACATCTCCAGAAGCGGGACCCGGTGGGATTAGGTGGGTATAGGGTGCTCTAACGGGGGGTCGGGAGCCTGTCATCCCGGCACGGGGGGTGACAGGTTCCCTTTAAAGGCTGCAGTCGCTGATTCTCCCTATAAGCAGAAACTGTTCCATGGATTATTTTTACCTGTAGATACTTTGGATGCCTTTTAACTCCCAATGTGGATGTAGCAGGGGCCGAGACTCTCCACTAGAGACTAACGAAGCTTGAGCAATGCGCTTGATTACCAGTGGCTGAAGAAGTTGGATGCAGCCCTAGGGACATGGCTGGAGCCTATGACAGGTTAGGGCTGCATCCAACTACTTCAGCCATTGGTAATCAAGTGCAGGGTGTTCAGGTTCGGACGCTCCAGGTTCACCTATCTCTAATCTGCACTTAAAATGTGGATACTGATTAATTAAAATTTTTAGGGAGCAGCTTTACACCTCTGCAATACGCCAGATAAGTAGTTTGTCTGCCTGTCTGTCTATGAAAAAAGGAAGCAACTTTGACCTTGGCTCGGGTAGCTCCTTGCATCTCTTCATGTTCTATGGCTTAGGCTGTATTCCATGGCCTGATCTGTCAGGTCAGCACTCCCTGGCTCCTCGTTCCCTGCTTGATGCTGTTCCTATTACATGCGCAGACAGCGAGTGGGAAGGGGCTGCCCAGAAAATCTTTAGATTGTATGAATGGCCTATAGAAGATGGAGGAGGTCTGCTGCCACTGCTCAGATTACACAGTCCGGTGGCAGATCATCGCTATCATTATCAATTGTCGCCTTTCTGCATGAACTATTACACCAGAGGATTATCGTCCGTCCAGTAATCGGCCAAGTACAGCCGATAACCACTTCCTGTAATAGTACCCTAGGTTCCGGATGGTTTGTAGTTTGCTGGATAGTGGCGTTCATGAGCCCCAGGCAGCCCTGCACCCCCCTTCATTCTCATTGCTTCTTTCTAGGGGTCCGCGTTGTTTGGCACGTTTCGAGTTCATTGGGGATCAGAAGGATGAGCTCAGCTTCAGTGAGGGCGACACCATCATCCTGAGAGAATACATCAATGAGGAGTGGGTGAAGGGCGAGCTGAAAGGACACGTCGGCATTTTTCCAATCAATTTTGTGGAAATCATAGAAGACTTGCCGAGCAAAACTGCAGGTAATCGCGGGATGTCAGAAGGAAATCAGTGTTTAGTGTAAACAGTCTCCAAAACGAGGGAATTCTCCCCCGGAGATCAGTGCTCGCTGCGCGGCCGTGGATACACATAAAATGCCATATTTCTTCTAAAACCTTTAACTTTTTTTTTTTTTTTTTTTTCAGCCCCGGATTCTCTGGATTCACAGAAGAATAAACCATCTGGATCTTCTGCCCAGGTTGGTGGTTTGGGATTTTCATCAGCAAAAGTGAACAATCTGTCTTCGGCTGCCACATACTGTATACGGCCATAAACGTCCGGTAGATGCGAATCCTTCCTCTATAACCCGCCCCCAGGTTTGGCTATAGCTATGGATAGTCTCCCTGCTTCAGTAGATATGTGGCCGTGTGAGCAGGCTGGGACGTCCTTTTCATGTTTCAGGATTTCTGAGTGATGTCTGTGTCGGGATAAATTCTGGGTAACAAAAACCAGAACAGACCCGCAGTAATGTTTGTTGTATTCCAGGCCTTCCCTATACGTTATTATACGTGACAATTCCCAATAATACTGAGGGAGTTTTCAGCTGTAGAGAACTTTAGTTGTGCGTGGGTTTTTTGCCTCTGTACATGAACAAAGAAATAGAGAGATGTATAAGCGATTGCTTGTCAGGTCACACTGCGTTTTTGCAATCTGTTTTTTTTCATCTGTTTTATGAAAAAAAACGGATGAAAACTATGGATGCATTTGTCTGCATCCGTAGTGATCTGTTTTTCTATTGACTTCCACTATAAAAAGCGGATCAAAGCGCATCCATTTTTATAGCGCACACAAAAACATGGTTTTTGTTAACGTTTTTGCAAACATTTTCTTTCATCCATTTTTGAAAAAAAACGATTAAAAAACAGAGGAAAAAGGTATGCATTTGTGTGCATCCGTTTTGAGTCACTTTTCCATTGACCTCAATTATAAAAAAAAAAAATGTTCACAAAAACGTAGTCACCTCATTTTTGTGTCCTTCAAAAAAAAACCAGTTTGATCCGTTTTTGTTTTTTTTGTAATGGAAAAACAGATCAAAACGGATACTCACATATACAGTGTGAACCCAGCTTAAGGATTTCATTTTTTTTTCCGTCCAGTCAGTTTTCAAGAAGCATGAACCCCCATCGCCTTTGTGCACATTGTCTGATTGTTCCGATATAATTTGATTCTGAATCCGTATTGAGAACAGCTGTAACAGCAGTGTAGCGTCTGCCTATGTGGCTAATGTGCAGCTACTGGATATGTACAGGTGACCGGTCACTCTGCACAGCATCTTCCATCTTTCATGGTTGGCGTCTTGGAGGCCGTCTCCACCAGCAGTTATGTATGAGATTGTGCCTGACTTGTCCGTTATCGGTGCCGCTCATGTCATTGGTTTCTTTCTGTCTCTATCGCAGCTAAACCGCCTGTCTGGGGAATGGTACGAGGCGCTGTATGATTTCACCGCAGAGACGGAGGATGACTTACCCTTCAGAAAAGGAGACAAGATACTGATTATAGAGAAAGTGGACTCTGAGTGGTACAGAGGACGACTGAACGGCAGAGAAGGGATTCTGCCCACTGCGTTTGTACAGCTTTGCTCAGGTGCGTATGTCACCGAAAATGTCAAAACCTCGGGTTACGGTGCCAGAGTCCCCCTGTGATCAGGGAGATGCTGCCATAGTGTGATGAGTGGAGATTGCTGTGTAAGAGATAGATGTCAGATCGTTGCCGTCCATCAGCGGGAAGTGTGAATAATGGATGAGATTCTCCGGAGAGGTAGAAGTCTGGCGGCACTGACAGCCATGTGCTGAGATTCTACGTGACTTATATGACTGAAAGGCCTGAGTACATTAAAGTAAATGTGATGGTCAGGGGGCCCACTAACCACAGAGCTATGTGATGGTCAGGGGGCCCACTAACCACAGAGCTATGTGATGGTCAGGGGGCCCGCTAACCACAGAGCTATGTGATGGTCAGGGGTCCGCTAACCACAGAGCTATGTGATGGTCAGGGGGCCCGCTAACCACAGAGCTATGTGATGGTCAGGGGGCCCGCTAACCACAGAGCTATGTGATGGTCAGGGGGCCCGCTAACCACAGAGCTATGTGATGGTCAGGGGGCCCGCTAACCACAGAGCTATGTGATGGTCAGGGGGCCCGCTAACCACAGAGCTATGTGATGGTCAGGGGTCCGCTAACCACAGAGCTATGTGATGGTCAGGGGGCCCGCTAACCACAGAGCTATGTGATGGTCAGGGGGCCCGCTAACCACAGAGCTATGTGATGGTCAGGGGGCCCGCTAACCACAGAGCTATGTGATGGTCAGGGGGCCCACTAACCACAGAGCTATGTGATGGTCAGGGGGCCCGCTAACCACAGAGCTATGTGATGGTCAGGGGGCCCACTAACCACAGAGCTATGTGATGGTCAGGGGGCCCGCTAACCACAGAGCTATGTGATGGTCAGGGGGCCCGCTAACCACAGAGCTATGTGAGGAACCGTTCTAGTTCCGTGCACTTACAGTACCGGCACATGCCAGAAGATCAGGTGAAGATTGCTGTGTAAAAGATAGATTCTTTTACTGATTATGTTATAGGGGCGGCCATATTGCCTGGGCTGTTTTTAAAGGGGTTATCCAGTGCTACAAAAACATGGCCACTTTTTTCCAGATACAGCACCACTCTTGTCTCCAGCTTGGGCAGGGTTTTGCTGCTCAGTTCCATTGTTCCATTCCAAGTGAATGGAGCTTAATTGCAAACCGCACCTGAACTGGAGACAAGAGTCATGTTATCTCTGAAAGAAAGTGGCCATGTTTTTGCAGCACTGGATAACCCCTTTAACAGCATTTCGTGACATGCCTTACAGCAAGCCTCATGGACATAGATGACAATAGATAGTTTGAGATGAATGTGAGACATTACTGAGCGCGCTCTGTGACCTGTGAAGAGGTCATTCCACAGGGAGCTGCTATTGTCTCCTCTATCTACTGGTGTCACATGACGCTGCAATGCTGTACAGATCACTTTACTGCAGCCTCCTCTTATCACCACAGACACAACAGGAAGTCTCAGCTTAGTTTTAGCCCCAGTGGTGAGAATGAGAACTGCAAGATATCAGGATTATTATATAATATGGAGAGAAAAATGGAAAATTAGAAAAAAATGTCATAAAAAATTATTTAAAAAAATGTTTACCATAAAAACATTTATACAATAAGTCATTTTCTGATGAGACCTTCCCTTTAATATAGAATAAAAACAAGGGTGGTTGTATTATACTGTGGTCTATCAGGCCAATAAACATTAAACATCACTTGTTGAATTACATCAAATAAGGTTGGCAAAGCTCAACTAAGAAAAACCCTGTACCATAGAGATGCAGAGTCTGTACAGAGATACCCGGAGTCAGTGCAGCTCTACAGGACCATAGACGGTGTGTGCATCTGTATATAGACCCCATATTACACATATATAGTCTAGAGGAGAGCTTCTCTATAATATAAGTGGAGCAGCTACACTATTCATTCTGATGGATCCCGCAGCCAACGTCTCATCTTTAGATACCGCCAGATTTTTAGCCGTCACTTTTATCACAGTTTTATTTAAACTATAAGGTAGGATCCATTATTTACACAACACAACTGAAATACATTGAGGAATAGACAAAGTAAAAGAGACAGAATTTACGAGTGGAGTCCACGCCGTAGATTCAGCTTGTCAATCTGTCTGTCCTTTTGCTTCAATGGGATTTCTGCTCTCCGATCAAAGACTGAACACGTTAATTCTTTGAACATTCTTTCCCCACCTCCTCCCCACCACGCCTCTTCCACACCCTCTCCCTGCCATGCCTCCTCCACGCCACACCTCCTCCCCGCCACGCCTCCTCCCCGCCACACCCCCTCCCTGCCACGCCCCCTCCCCGCCACACCCCCTCCCTGCCATGCCTCCTCCCCGCCACACCCCCTCCCTGCCATGCCTCCTCCCCGCCACACCCCCTCCCTGCCATGCCTCCTCCCCATCTTGACGCATTCCCTCTGCCCGCCCATCAGGTGAGGCAGAAGCTTATGGCTGATGTATGCCAAAGGTAAAAGGCATTTTGCATGGCAAACGTCAGGGGTGTAAATTTCTAAATCTGCCTCAAACTGTATGAGGACCGTGAGTTCACTAAAATGTGATGACGGAAACAGTAGACCTCAGCTTGGGTCACAGACGCCCCTACCAGGCTGGCACCAATAATCGAGTTCACAGCTTCTTGAAATCCAACATTAGTCTTATTCAGCATTACAAAAATAAAAAACAGTTTTTAAGTTTTTATTTTTGTAATGCCGAATAAAGACTAATTTTGAATTTTAATGCGCTGTGAACACTGACTTTTATTGGATGCTGTACGGGTTGCAGCCCGCAATATTCTCACGTGCTTCTGGATGCAACCACTATCATTCAACAAGCATACAGCATTTTGGGTGAGCTGACGTACTGTTTTTTTCTGTATTTTACCAATAATCATTCCCCTTTGGATCTGTGTCGGGTCCGGCACATCTCCACCATAAGGCCCCAATCACATGACCTTTTATTCTGTCCGCATTTATTTCTATGGCCCCTTACATACACATACAGTGATCTGTGCTGCAGAAAATCGCCTATTCTCTATGAATGGGTCCAGAGAGTTACGGATGTAATGATTTTATCACCAGTGATTATACCATATTCTTTCTCAGTCGTGTAGCTTGCGTTACCAGTGACGCCGGTCGTTAGTTTATAACCTTTCAATATGTAAAAGTTCAATTCATCTATGTAAAAATTGGGAAGTTCTTGTTATTTAGTCCAACCCGTGTGTGTATATTCTGCCACATTTTCCCTAATGAATTTGTGACTATTTCTAGAAGTTCTTTTGGTGAAAAGAGACATTAGTTGAAGCTGTTATTTTGAAGGAAATTGATCTTGAAGAAAAAAAAAATTGTAACTTTTTAAAAATTTTGGCTGTTTTAATTTTTGTTTTTATTTTTACATTTGCTGACATATAGTGGCTAAACAGGTAACAATCTCCCTCGTGTTTCCACTGTGAAAATCACCTCATTGTCTCCATCGGGTGGGAGAATATTATTAAAGCGGTATTAACTGAGATAATAGCAAAGGAAGAGAGTTGAAAGGGTGATGTTAGGATAGTGTCAGAAAATCTGCGGCACTTACAGCAGTAGAAAATATAATAGAGATATAAAAAAAAGATCAAAAACCAGATGCTCCCGAAGAAACCAACACAACGGCCCAGAAAGGGGTACTCCGGGTCGGGGGGCTTTTTGCGTATGGCCGGGAGGAGGTGGGTGAGGGCAATGACGTCCCCTTACCTCCCCCGTTCCAGCGCATTGTCCTGCATCGCAACGCTCCGGTCGGCGCTGAACGGCCGCTTCCTGGTCACTGATGCAGGCCCAAGACGTGACGTTTCAAGTCCGCTCAGCCAGTCAGTAGCAGAGGCGGGATCCTTCCTCTGACCACTGACTGGCTGAGCGGACTTGAAAACCTACATGGCCGCCTTCTTCCAGAAACAGCACCACTCTTGTCCTCGGTTTGGGTGCAGGGTTTTCAGCTCATTTCCATGAAAGTAAATGAAGCTGAATTGTACCACACACAACCTGAGGGCCATAGCTGCCTGATGTAACAGGGTCCTTAGGGGTTATCTTTACAAACTTATGGACTTCATTCAATAGTGAGTAGTAAAAAACAGTTCTTTTGAGGATTGCTTCTAGGAATTAAAGTGGGGGTCTGCCCAATTTCTTTTCTTTTAAATCAACTGGTGCCAGAAAGTGACAGATTTGTAATTTATTTCTATAAAAAAAATTGCAGCAGCAAATCTCTCCTGCTCTTCAGACTGAAAAGAATACACCACTTCCTGCAGGACATACAGCAGCTGATGAGTAATGGAAGACTGGAGATTTTTCAATAGGAGTAAATTACAAATCTCTGGCGTTTTCTGGCACCAGTTTTTTTTTTTTTTTTTTGTGAACTACCCCTTTAAATATAATATAATAAAATATAAAATAAATTAGAGAAAGTAATATTTTATTCTTCTCCTTTCAACCTGCAGAGAAAAGACTTTTAGCGCTCGGCAGGCGGAGGCTTTATAACCCTGTCTGTGTTCTTACGGAGCTGCTTTGTGTTGGCTGCAGCCGCACTCAGGGCCGGGTTGTCATGACAGCCGGAGACGGCAGAGAGGAGTCGCCATCTGGTTATAAAACTTCCTGATCTCGCTGTATTTTCTGCTTTCAATGAACAGGGAGCGATGCATAGTACATAGTTCCTGCATTGATCCTGCAGTAAAAGGGCAGGAAAGTATTCTGGGAAATCTTCTATATTCTTAGGAGCCTCACAGATCAAAGCCAGGTCTAATGCCGGCCCTGCGCTAGGCCTGAGAGCGGCCCTGCGCTAGGCCTGAGAGCGGCCCTGCGCTAGGCCTGAGAGCGGCCCTGCGCTAGGCCTGAGAGCGGCCCTGCGCTAGGCCTGAGAGCGGCCCTGCGCTAGGCCTGAGAGCGGCCCTGCGCTAGGCCTGAGAGCGGCCCTGCGCTAGGCCTGAGAGCGGCCCTGCGCTAGGCCTGAGAGCGGCCCTGCGCTAGGCCTGAGAGCGGCCCTGCGCTAGGCCTGAGAGCGGCCCTGCGCTAGGCCTGAGAGCGGCCCTGCGCTAGGCCTGAGAGCGGCCCTGCGCTAGGCCTGAGAGCGGCCCTGCGCTAGGCCTGAGAGCGGCCCTGCGCTAGGCCTGAGAGCGGCCCTGCGCTAGGCCTGCTCCGTCGCCCCTGCGCTAGGCCCGCTCCGTCGCCCCTGCGCTAGGCCCGCTCCGTCGCCCCTGCGCTAGGTCCGCTCCATCCCCCTAAACCATGTCTGTAAGACTCCATTCTCACACATTCATACGTGTCTCATGTAGCTGTGGTCACTATTAATGCTGTTTTGATGGATAAAATGTGTCTGTCTTATGTGCTAAATGAGCTGGGTGATAAACAAGGCGCACGCTACGTGCAGAGGCTCTTAAGACCCTATTTTTATGTAAGGCTGGGTTCACACTATGTTTTTGAGAAAAAAATGATGAAAAAACAGATGCATTTGTTTTTTGTTTTTTTTAAGCACACAAGAACGTAACCAATTTTATTTTTGTCACCTAAAGTTAGAGTGGCGGCACTACAGGTGCATAAAAAGAGCGGAACTGTCTGAGGTTAACAGGTGTATATATGTGTGTATCTTGGTGCTGCTCCCTTAGATATAGTCCAACTTGTAACAATGAAAAGAAAAATAGGGGCACACTTACCTGGTAAAATCTTGTCTTTATTTCTTCAAAACATAAAAGCCATCAGCCCGGCTTGAGAATGGTGGAAACGCTAAACACCTAGAAGTCACAGACATGACAGCTGCTTCGCTCCTTGCTGACGCTTCTCAGACATCATCCAGTACTTATCAGCTGCTGTATGTCCAGCAGGAAGTGCTGTATTCTCTCCAGTGTGACACAGTGCTCTCTGCTGCCCCCTCTGTCTGACTGGAGAGAATACACCACTTCCTGCAGGACATACTGCAGCTGATAAGTACTGGAAGACTGGAAAGAATATGCCACTTCCTGCAGCGTATACAACAGCTGATAAGTATTGGAAGACTGAAGATTTTTAAATAGAAGTAATTTACTTTCTAACACCAGTTGAGTTGCCATTTGACTATTACAAAGTATACAGCCAACTCCTAGTGAATGTTCTGCTGTATTCATGAGGAGGGTAGTCCGCCACTGACAGCCGCCTACACCCACCCCTCTCGCCACTCACTGACAGCTGCTGCAGGTACAGATGTATACATGTAAATACACAGTAGATGTCAGTCAGTGCTGAGGAGGTGGGTAGTGGCAAGATTAAAAACTGTTCATTGTGTTTGTTTGTTCGGGTCTGTTACGTGCCGCCACGATATGTTCCTTGGGCTGATACTAGACGTGGCCTCGTATTACGCTGCCCTTATGTAGGACGTATATTCAGGTGGTCTAATCTGTCTGTATTACATAGATGCCGTATCTACTGTCCATAGTTATTTCTGTACCTTTCTTGTAGGACAAACAGCGCGGCAAACTCAGGGAGGGAAATCTGGAACGGCTCGGGCACTTTATGACTTCTGTGGGGAGAATGAGGATGAACTTTCATTCAAGGTATATTACTAACCCGCTCCTCAATGGGGACAAATAAAATGTAAGGGGCTCGGGCTGGGTTACATATAAATGTGAGGCGGCACTTTGGTCGTCTGTGTTACTTCTCTATTCATACCCCGGTGTGGTGGAGTCAGACAGGGACCCCCCATAGGCAGTAGTACTGTAGGACTCGTTACACCCCCCACCCCTGCTTATAATATAAGAAGTTGCCCAGATGACCAAGGGGTGAACGCTGCCTTTTATTTCTTGTACTGGATATGGCACATTAGCTGAGAACCCCCTGCCGCAGTACTATGAGTGCTTTGAGGTGGGTCTTGGATTGCGTATAGTTTGTATCTGACATCCCACTATATGTTATGTAAAGTCATTTTCCATGATCTTCCGCTGCTGCCACTTAAGCAGTGTTCAGTCTTTTCCATAAACCCTATTCTAATTATAGAGCTGGTGCATGTAACTATTCCAGCCACTAGGTGTTTGACTTCCCTGCAAACTGTAGCAGAAGAAACACCAAGACTGAGCACAGGGGTGGGCGGGGCTTAGCTAGTGCCATGCAGGGGAGAAAGCCTGCACTGTGCACCTGCAATCTGTAAACCTGCCTCCTACCCCAGAGGGTGCACGCTGTGCTGGAAAGCTGATTGTACTAGCTCTGCCAAACTGTGTGACCTTAACCTGAGGTGTGTTGCTCTCCTTCACAGGCTGGTGATATAATCTCTGCACTGGAATCAATAGATAATGAATGGATGAGTGGAGAGCTAGACGGGAGAACTGGGATATTTCCAAAGAACTTTGTTCAGAAATGTTAGCAGTATACAGCGGACATTGCATTGTACCCTCTCACAAAACAGACTATCACCTTTGGTGCCAACTGAACTTTTTTTTTTATATAGATGAAATGTGTGAGATTTTTGCACTATGTTTTTGTGTAATTTTTTTTTTTTTTTTCCCGATAAGATGTTTTGTTCTGGTTTCTGTATGCGCTGTTTACCTGCTTGTTCTGTACGGATACATCAAGTCCAGCCGGAGCTGTTTAATGCATATAGGCCGTGTAGCATTGTAAAGGGCTTACAGAAAAACGTCCTTGATTTCACTGGCCAAGAAACTCCAACTTCTGATCTACCTGACTTCTGGTCTGCCCTGCGGATGATGGACACACACTTTGGCAAGTCCAGCATTGTACATGGCCAGCCTGGGAGGATGCTACGTGACTGTACTGTAGAGTTTGTTTGTTTTTCCTGAAGCAATCATCATACGGCCAATATCCAACATGGCTGCACGGCCAACAGACTTGAGCATTTTGTGGAACAATGACGCCTATCCACAGGGCTGGGATGTTCAGGGCTTGTAGTATCTGCAATCCATTTAGTGCCTGTGTACATGACCACACCATGGGATCTCTCTCCATCACTACATTATTGTTTTATCTTCACACGTGACATTGTTTACGCGTTCTGCTCTGCAGAAATGTTTCTCTGATCCATTTTCTGTGCTTAACACATGCTGCTCATTTACTCCTATGAGAACCACCAAACAGGCCCGTCCAGTAGAGCGGACATCTCCCCACTGCATCAGCCAGCATCATTGTCCTTGTTTAACCATCAGAGAAATGGAAAAGTGAATTAAATTGTACTCGGTAATGGAAAGCTCCATAGACTCGCCGTCCATTGCCGGAGATTGACTCCACCTGAACCCAAGTGTAAACTGTGCAAAATTCTTTGCATTTCTTTAAGATAGGGTTATTTTTTTTTTTTTTATTAAATCAGGTTTCAATATTATTTTCTGACAGATCATATAATTTGACAGGATTTAACACAAGCTTATAGGTTCACCAACCCGTTAGATGCAAACATGACGTAAGAGGCAGCAGAACTTCTGAGTATTAAGCGGAGCTGTGACGTTTCCCATTGGATGTTAGTGCATCGATGAACTCGCCCACGTACAGGGTAAATTTAATGGATCTTTCTAATCATTCCTTTTGACACTGTATACAATCCGACTTTTATGAGGACTGCATCTTTTTCTATGCCGATCAAACATGCTAATGTATAATATTTAAAATAATTGTGTGTCCTGGTCCGACATGGGGAGTGTGTGGAGTTGCACTTAAAACTCTTCAGAATTGAATGTCTTTTGCATAACTTGTGGATTCAAGGTCTTTGAATGAGATACTTTCAGTGTTTCTTTTTCTTTCCTATTGTAAATTACTGCATCTCTTTATTACAATACCGTAATGCAATTGATGGAGTAACTGGCTATTCTCCGCCATGATGGGCCACATGTATAAACTAGTGCTGACAAAGCAGAAATTTCCAGCCCCCCCCCCCCCCCTTTCCCTGCACTAGTGTTTATATATAAAGACCCCATGTGTCATAAATCAGCAATGCACTTTAAGGATCATGACTGCTGTCTCGACTCGGAGATTGTAACATATGGAAGTGGTGAATGAACTTTGCCTTGTTGATAGCCCAGTGAACACAGGGCAGGAGTATAGCAAGTGGAGACTATTTGTTTAGAATCTTTTATTGGGCAATCATGCATTACTGGAACGTTACATAATAAAAAGTAATTTATAATACGTTGAACCGATTAATGCTTTTTTTTTTCTCAACTCATGACGTCAAAGTGGCCCTCAATATTTCAAGGGGTACTCCAGTAAAATTCTATATCTTTCAAATCAACTGGATTCAAAAAGTTATATAGATTATATTGTAATTTATTTCTATTTAAAAATCTTCCAGGACTTATCAGCTGCTTAATCTCCTGCAGGAAGTAGTATATTATTTCTAGTCTGACACAGTGCTCTCTGCTGCCACCTCTGTCCATGTCAGGAACTGTCCAGAGCAGGAGAGGTTTTCTATGGGGATTTGCCGCTGCTCTGGACAGTTCCTGACATGGACAGAGGTGGCAGCAGAGAGCACCGTGTCAGACTGGAGGGAATACACCACTTCCTGCAGGACATACAACAGCTGATAAGTATGGTAAGACTAAAGATTTTTAAAAAGTAAATTACAAATTTCCGGCACCAGTTGATTTCCGGAGGACTTCTATAAAAGAACATCTTTTCCTCAGTTCTATGTTCAGTTTGTGCAGATGTAAGAGTCACTGCCCACAGGTGTTGTGTCTGGCAGCTGTTTCAGCTATGGGTTATCCAATAGTAAAGGTATTGAGTGTGTGATAACATAATAAGATCATAAAGGGTGGAATGCCGTGTATTACTGAATAATCCTCGAAACCAAAAACTCTGCCAGGTATATCCAAAGCTTTCCAATCTATAGCCAGTTGTCGGGTTTAACTGAAAAGTTTAGACTTTGTATTGTGGTAAAGGCCACACAACTTTTCTTGAAATGTGGGCAATTTTAGAAATTTGTTGGGATATCGGCCAAGTTTACCACTAACCTAAAGTCCAATGTCAGAAAAAAAAAAGTCGCAGAATTGCTGGATAAGTTATAGCATCATGTAGCTACAACCACAAAAAGTCAGACAGGTCAGATATCACAAGTCCCAAAAGGGGTAGTCTGGCCAAGCTTACATGGTACGGAGCTCAGCCGCCGAAGTCTGACATCACAGCATGGCTGCAATTCTGTGCCGTGACATCAGCTGCAGAGGGCGTCTCTTACTTCACTCTCACGATAAGTCTCTGCTCTGTCCACTGTACTCGGTCATCTGTCACAGCAAAGAATGGCAGCCACGCCGTGACACCAGACTTCTGGCTGCTGAACTCTATACAAAGTTTGGCCGGAGTCACCCTTTAGGGCATTTTCTGGACCAGACCTGAATGTGTTAAATCTGGGGCTAGGAGCAGCGGTAGGAAAAGTCCAGAAGTAGATACTATAACTGCACCCATCTCTAGTGTCTGGTCAGTGGATGCCTTTTTTTTTTTTTTTTAAAATGGAATAGTGTCTGCACCCCTTTAAGTATTTAAATATGTGTAAACACAAAAGACGGTCAGACTTTGGGGCTTTAATTATATTTATAACTCCCCCCCCCAAAAAAAATCTCTGCAGAATGCAGCTGCCAGACACATGTGCCACAGCTCCATTCATTCTCCAGTGAGAGGCTGCAGATTTCGTAACACTTGTTCTGGAGATCACAGGGGGCCCCAGCAGTGATCCCTTAGTTATGACCCATCTAGGATAAGCCATAACTACCCTAGATCGGAGTACCTCTTTAAAGGATTATGTTTAAATAAGCAAATTTACAGCTGTAACAGAATGAAGCAATTTGCTACCCTCTGCCTGGGAAACCTGGACGCAGTCTTGGGAGGTCTGTAAATTCACTCATCTCTAGTTACATTTCACCATGACTTCTAGTTTTGGATAATAGTAGGTTGTCTTAAAAGGGGTACTCCGGGCTTTTTTGCCTATGGCCGGGGAGGTGGATGAGGGCAGCAACGTCCCCTTACCTCCCTGGTTCCAGCGCTGTGTCCTGGATTGCGTCACTCCGGTCCGCACTTCCTGGACTCTGATGCGGGCTTGAGATGTGACATTTCAAGTCCGCTCAGCCAGTCAGCACGGACCGGGACACTCTGCTGAGTTCGGAGAGGTAAGGGGACATCATTGCCCTCATCCGGGCACCCCTGCCCAGAGTACCCCTTTAATATCACTAAGGCTAAAATTAGAGATGCACAAATTTTCCAAGTTTCCCAGCACTCAGGGAGGAACGGCACAGAGAGGATGGACTAAAGCCGCAGCCGGATGAGCAGAATGCGGATAGTCACTATGCAATTTACTCATCTCTAGCTAAAATGTCACCTCAGCTGACAGACAGCGGCTTCTATGATCAACAACATGGACAGATAACTGGTACCTATGGATCCTTGCTGCTCATGTTAGATGCAACAGTCACTGGGACACAGAATTTGTAAAGCAGCTACAGAAATATAAAAAAAAAAAAAAATTCTGAAAGTGGCTCTCCAGAAATCAAAATTTTGTTTTACATATGCCCAAGCGTGGTGTGTAAAAGTATAGTTTCTTACACTACTCCCTGTAGCCGACACTTGCTGGTTCCATTATCATCCCCTATAAGAACCGCTCACTCAGCATATCACTGGCCGGAGTACTGCTTTAACTTTGTTCTGCAGGTCAGTATGATAACAGCAATACAAAATAGTTTTTACTACTTAGTCACTGTCGTATTTTTTTGGGAAAAATCAATAGTCCAGGCGATTTTAAGAAACTTTATAATCGGGTTCATTAGGCAAATATGCCATTATCTGCATTAAAAAAAGCCTTTTCCCAGGTCCCCCCCCTCCCTCCTCTTTTCAATTCACTGCAAAATATCAGGAAATTGACTTGTTGCATCAGACACAACCCTGTCTGTTCTAGAGAGGGGAGGAGGGACATGAAGGATTACAGGCATGGAGACAGCTGTATTCAGAGGTCAGTGCTGACTGTTAGAGGAGATAGCCGGTCATGTA
The DNA here is from genome assembly GCF_027789765.1 of Dendropsophus ebraccatus. NCBI lineage: Eukaryota > Metazoa > Chordata > Amphibia > Anura > Hylidae > Dendropsophus > Dendropsophus ebraccatus. The sequence goes on along the minus strand of NC_091460.1, from coordinate 146,761,502 downwards.
GTTGTAAATTAACTCTTTGTTATCCTGTTTTGGTGTCTCATTTCCCTCTCCATAGGAGAACAATGAAGACCCGGGGGGGAAGCTTCAAACTGCTTTATGATAAAAATTCATTTTTCAGCTAATAAACCCAATTACAACGTTTCTTAAAATCACCTGTACTATTGATTTCTGCAAAAAAAAATTTTTTAATGACAGTGACACTAACCATTTAAAAGGATTAAGTCAATGCGGTCTTGAGTTTAAACCATTTGTCCTCTGGTAAAACTGACATGTTATCTGTGTTCCTAAAGTCAGCACAAATACTACTAGAGATTACTACCAATTTACAGTAATAATGAAGGGAATCAGCTGCCGGAGCTTCGGGATCTCCAGCACAGGCAGTGTGACACATGGAACGGGACTGGAGACTTGCAGCTGCTGGGAACGGGTTATAGGTGAGTAGAATTCTGGGGTTTTTTTCGTAAGTGGTTGCCCCATACGGTGGGGATGCAGCCATTTTTTTAAGCTTCCCCACCTTATGGGGCGACCATACCCAGTGTATAAGAAGACAACCGACTTGTGAGTATCTCTCTATCTATTTTTTTTCTTCTCCCCATTAGCCTTACATTGAGTGCAACCCCCACCATGGTGCATTAAATCATATTGGGTTGAAATCCATGAGAGCTTGTCATTTACTCATTTAAATGGCTCGCCTAGGTCTATAAAGCATATGTCTCCCAACAAAGTATGCAGAGGTCACGCAGTTTTTACTAATGTACAAAAAAATAATTATACTAGACACGTTATATAGAACAGTTTATTTTTTTTCAGGCTACTTCAGATCAAGCATCTCAGACAGACTCCTGTACAGGAGGTTCATATCCATCAGCCCGTTCAACTTTGGCGCCTGTGTCATCCCCGGCAGGTTTTCCAGAACCACCGCCCTCTCCATGGAGCTCCATAAGTTTACCCACTACAAAAAAACAACAATGTATTACTTCAAACACAAAGAGACTGACAGGATAATAGAAAAACTTACACCAGAAATATCTAGTAAAGCCACTGTATATAAACCTACATTTTTGCATCTTGCCACCCATGGCAATACATTTAAAACTGCTATTAGGCCATCATTTACACATTCTGTGCACAGTCCTAACTACAATGTACAACGGAACGCACGTCGGAGTTCCCAACAATCATTTATTATGATACTGGGAGCGCCAAGTCTTTGTGGCACTGTACTGAGCACCGGAATTTATTCTTCATTTCTAAGACTTTGGGGCTCAGATCTGTGACCTCTTTACACTTAAAATTACTAATCACACAATTTCATAATTTACACACAAGAAAAAAAAAAAATCTGTATAACGATTTTTCTAGCGTTTTTTTCAAATTTCAAATGCTGATTATAAAAACCAAATTGTTGCTTTAAAATAGTTAAAACAATCGATTGGGCAAATTATCGCTCAGTGTAAACGTAGCATTATTGGTATCGGTCGTGATACTTAGGGGAGTAACTGATCAATGTAGTAGCTGATGCCAGTCAGCGACAGAATATCAGCTACTGACAGCAGCCAGCACCAAGCATGTACTTGCCGCTACTGAGTACACGCCAAGCATCAATCTGCTGTACATGGAATACAGATATTGACTAAGGTTTAAAGTCAATATGGGAGTTAAGCTTAACTAATAGTGCTACAAAATTCCCACTGTCATCACAGCCTAACTCCGATATTGAATTAAAACCTTTGTCGCACTACCAATTAAGCTTAACTACTAAGGTTACGTTCACATATTTAATCGCTATTTTGCTGCAAACGTATATCGATCTGTTTGCTGCAATTCTGCCACAATTGCTGCAAAAATATTACTTTTACTGTGAATTGTGCAAAACATTGCTAATTAAATGTTATGTGTGAACACATTGCCTAAGGGAGTAAGACACAAGGATAATACAATAGTTTATAGTGAACCCAATTTTAAAAAAAGATAAAGAACTTACGCTCAAACTTTGGCTTTTTAAGCATCTTGACTTTACGAACATAGACATCATGGAGGGGATAGATAGACTGGCAGGCCTTTTCAATGTCTTTGCCTATGCTATCTGGGATCCTAAAGTGAAAGCAAGTTAAAGGCAAAGTCAGTACAAATGTTTGATACTGCAGTGGACAACCAAAGCTATAGTGAAAGAAATCTATAGCTGTAGCAGGATTTCTAGCAATTACAACTATCTGGTTATTGATACGGCAACACTGTACAATACAATGAAAGAACGCATGTTACAGAAACCATTATGCTTAAAATAAAACTAGTATTGGTATTCATGGGCACGGTGCGATGTGGAACGATCTGGAACGATCTCAAAACAGTAATCACAGATTGTCATTTGGGACAGAAACATATTGTCATCACTTTTTCCACAAGGAACCAAGTAACTTAAAAATGACGTCACACAGAAACTTACAGTTTGTTAACAACTTCCTTCAGGTCATTTGTTTGCACCTCGCGGGTCATTATTTCCATCATCTTCTTGCGAATCTGACGGACTTGTTGGTGCTGGGCATAGGAGGTCTTCCTGATCTGATTGTTACGCTTCTTGGTGAATCCAACACAGAAGAGACGGAGAAGGTAGCCATCTGTGGTCTTCACATCAACGTGGGCTTCAATCATGGTCTAACGCAAGACAAGAAAGTAACAGGAATTTTGATGACTCTTTCCTTATCATAGTTACTTATTCGGAGTCGCACATACTGGGCCTGGCCATTCCTGCGTATACTGAGGTTGTTCTGAGTTAATACATTTTCAGCAAGAAAAGTGAAAGGGAATGTGTCACCTATTTATTTTTTTTAAATCTAGAGGTGAAATGTGTTCTTCATTTTTCTAAATGTATTTTTGGAAATGTTTCGTTTATCTCCTTGTCAGGAAATACATTTTTATTACTTCCCACTCTTGACCAACAGAGAAAGCCAACATAGGAAACTGGGAAAGGCGAACAACATGTAACTTAACTGCTGCAAATCTGGCCTCACTTTCCTGCTAGGGACCTTGCACCTCCCTTCCTCTGGTGACTGAGTAAAAACAAGGGGGGGGGGGGGGGCGCGCAGGGAGAAACAGGCCCTCTTTACCATTGCACTTTGCCATTTTATTATTTGTTTTACAGCTAAGGTTTGCAGGAGTACATTTAAAAAAAAAAAAAAAAAAAAACTAAATAAATCTACATTTAGCTCCAAATTACTAATTTTTAAGAAGGAACCGGGGGAATTATGTGCTATGCAATTTGTCCCTAGTACAGCGGTAGCCCGTATGTGACATATCCTAATGTCTGGGCACTTAGCAGGGCTCCAGGGGAGAGGAGCTCCATTTTTACAGCTGCTTTTAGGACATCGTGTCGCATATGCACAACCACAGAGATACTAGTACAGTGGGAACAAAAGACAGGTGACCCCATTTTGTAATTACACCCTTGAAGGGATTTATTTTGTTTAGGTTTTGTTTACTGGGAAAGGTAATTTTTTTGTTTTTTTAATTCTTAATTTTTTGTCCCCCTAGGAGACTTGAAGCTGTGATCATTAAATTGCTGGTAGAGTATGCAGCAGTACAGCAGCACTAACCTTTTACTATACCTGTCAGTATTTTTTATTGTAGTTACAAAGAAGGAGCAGGATCCCAGGAGAGGAGTGTGCCATCAGCAGAGCATATGCCACATACCACATACTCCAGATTACTTGATGAGGGCTGGAGGAATGGGAAGAGGTCTCCTTCTGCTGGTCAGAGAACATAGGAGGCTACTCTACACATGGGGAGCATTGCTGTGGGCCGCCTTCTCTATGGGCTTCACAGTTCCGGTGTCTGGTTTCTCTCCTACTGTGCTACGAGCTGTCGCATTTTCACAATCGCCCCCCACAATGCGATAGTGGAAGGGCGATACAGTCATCTTACCCAGCCGGGCCTCCACGTCGAAATGGCGCTGATCCCGGAAATGGATTGTAATAAGCTCCAGCAGCCCATTCTAATTGAACACTGAGCGATCAGTGCAGTAACTTAAAATTTAGTGTAAAAAAAAAAAAAAAAAAAAAAAAAAAAAAAAAAAAAAAAGTTCTCAAAAAAATCCCATGCCATAATAAAGTGTTTAAATCACCCACTTTTCCCATTTTCTAAATAAAACAAACATTTGCAATCGCTGCGTGCGGAATCGCCCACACTATTACATTATCTTGCACAGTGAGCTGTGTAAGCCCCAAAATCCGCCAAAGTGCAAAATTTATTTTATTCAGAAAAATTGTAATTAAAAGTGAACTAAAAAGTTGCATATACGCAAGCCAGCGACCGATAGAAATTACAGATCACGAAGCTACCGGGCGCTAAAGAAGCAACAAAAGATTTTAAAGCTAATTTTGGTAATTTAATAGGCCCTTTAAAATTCATTCTGGAGCCCTGGGTACAGGCGCCCTGGTTAACAGACCATCTTGTTGCCTTTCAACAGTGCCAAGTCGGACGTGCCAATGATTTTTTTCGCTCTTCATATTTGCCAACGAATTACAACATAGACCTAATTTTGACATCCAGAATTGGAAAGTGTGTGACCACAAGAGCCGAGCACTCATCTGGTTCCACAACTAAACTATCCCTGTGAGCTCATGTGATATCCCAACATGAATGGAACGAGGAAGCACGGCACAGGGATCATCTACACAGCCTCAGGGGTGACATGACTGCTACATTGGAGGATCCCTGGAGATCTGAAAATCTAAACTAGGAGGGATTTTAAACACAACAAACACCATCTAGTTTCTTCCCTCCTGGTAAGGGCGATACGATACAATAGGGAACATCAGAACGATCTCACGGTAGTAATCACTGACCATCATTTGGGACCGAAACATTTTGTCATCATCTGTTCCCATATTATCTTTAGCAAATACTTTGCATGACTAAGAAACAACTTAAGCGAAGCTCAGAGGTATCAGGCCTCACTCACACACACAATTCCAAGAGTAGCTGCAAAGATGAAGTGACACGTGGGAATATGGCTGCTGAATACAAATGCCACTTGATAGTTGCAGAACACACTGTTTAACATTTAAAGGGACTGTCACCTCCAAAACACCAGCTGAAGTCATCAGCAGATTACAGACCATAGAGTATACAGCACTGATTCTATATCTGCAATTGTTATCTATGATCTTTCTTGCATTCCTTTGCTATAAGCTACAAATAAAGGAGTCTATGGGCTAGGCGTTATACCGCAAAAATACCGATACCGTCACTGGTGTCAGTTAACCGACCTCAACTCTGCCAGGACGGTATCTGCGGTATTTCCCCCCCACACCCGGCGGCCGCATGCTCTGGTGCAGGGAGAGAGAGGGGTGCCGGGTGGAGAGGTGGAGGCTGGAGAGCTGCTGCTCCGATTCACTTCCCGATCCAGGACGCACATACCGTATACTGCTGCAGGGCAAGGGATCCTGCTGTGGGGGCTGAAGAGGAAGGCTGGAGAACTGACAGGCTGCACACAGATGGCAGCGCCCCCTCCAGTGTGTGCTTTGTGCTGCTGCTGCCGGGCGTCTCACTTCTCCTAACTTCTCTGGAAGCTGCATGGTGAGCCCTGCCCCCCCTCTCCCGCACATACAGTTGAGGTCAGGTATAGGTCGGCACCTCCATGCTTAACTGGCCATCGTGATCATTGGTATAGGTGTGGACCTATAATTGTCAGGTGCAAACCGTGCATCGCGACGTGTAATAGTGGTGTGTGGCCGACGATATGCAAAAAAGAATACATTACCTATCCATGCTGCAGGGCTCTCTTGCACTCTTGCTTCTCCCCGGGTCCCGCTCGCTGGAGCTTCAGAGCGGCCTGTCTGAGCTGACAGGCTGCTCAGCCAATCACAGGCCGGGACCGCCGCAGCCAGTGATTGGCTGAGCTGTCAGCTGAGACAGGCCACTCTGAAGCTCCAGAACTCGGGGAGAAGCAGAGTGCAAGAGGAGCCCTGCAGCATGGATAGGTAATGTATACAGTTTAAGCAAGGGCTGCAAGGATATCGGTAACAATGTCCATGCAGCCCTTGTTAAGCGATTGTTGGGCTTTGTAATAGGCCCAGTAAACGAGCGCCGATCTAGCAGATCGGCGCTTATTTACAGGTGTTATCAGCCCGTGTAATACTACCCTAAGTCGTCGGCCTGCCCATTGCGTCCCGGAGCTCAGTCGGCCTGCCCATTGCGTCCCGGAGCTCAGTCGGCCTGCCCATTGCGTCCCGGAGCTCAGTCGGCCTGCCCATTGCGTCCCGGAGCTCAGTCGGCCTGCCCATTGCGTCCCGGAGCTCAGTCGGCCTCTCTATGTGACATGCCCGGTTTTGTAGGCCTACAGTAAAAAGCTACAATTTACAGACTTGGGATCACATCCTTTATCCTACCTACAGATGACGTTAGTTTAGGGTATTGAGGAGGGTGGGTTGGAGGTGACAGAGTCCCTTTAAGTTCCTCAGTTTTAGAATCTATGATCAGACAGAACACACCAAGGTACGAACTGGAAAAGTGCACAATTCTTTAAACATACCTGCCATTTCTTGACCATTGAGCACATCTTGTCCCGGGTCAGATCCATGCCATGGAAGTTAGTGAGGCAGTTCTTGCCCTGTACATCTTCTGTAATCAGCTTGAACTTACGGAAGGCCACTTCATCGTTCTGCAGGTCAGCCAGGCTCACCTCGAACACTCGGCCCTTCAGGCCATCGGAGGCAATCTCTGTTTTAAGTAACAAATATGAAACACTCAGCCCCTTCTGAGAGGAAATCATTAAATTAATTCATAAAGAGAAATGGGAATAATCAGAACGATCTCACGGTGGTAATCACGGACATCATTTGGGACCGAAACATTTTGTCATCATTTATTCCCATATGACAAAAACTATGAATGGAAGGATCAGTGTTATGTTTGGAAGCGCAGAAACCTCTAGCATGGAAAGAAATACACAATAAGCTGTGCCGTATATTGCTTCAATAGTTCTGCACATTTGTCCTCCAAAGGCTGCAATGCTGCCATTCATTTATATAGGTGCAACTAATTATATATATATAGCCATAGGAGGAGCATTCAGCTCATGCGGCTATTCTACAATCTGACTGCGGCCACATGGCAGGAAGGAGCAGGGGACTCACACAGACCAGGAAGGGTCCACATCCCAGCCTCTAATGAGTGACCGCTGTTACACCTGAGTAATACAGCAGCAGGTGACTGAAATGCGTAGGGAAAGGTTGTGGGTACAACTGACAGGAGAGTGTGTGACCCCCAGTACAGGCCCAGGAGTTCACCTACTTGTTCCCTGGGTTCTGGTGACCAGAGTCTTCCCAAGATTACGGATATTGAACATTGCTGGTGCCTTGACATCGTACCAGTCCTTCTTGGAAAAAGGGTCCACGCTAAAAAAAACAGAAAGCATAAGCTTAGGTCACACAGGGCACCGGACGGGCAGCGCGGCCACAACACACAGGGCACCGGACGGGCAGCGCGGCCACAACACACAGGGCACCGGACGGGCAGCGCGGCCACAACACACAGGGCACCGGACGGGCAGCGCGGCCACAACACACAGGGCACCGGACGGGCAGCGCGGCCACAACACACAGGGCACCGGACGGGCAGCGCGGCCACAACACACAGGGCACCGGACGGGCAGCGCGGCCACAGCACACAGGGCACCGCAGCCACAACACACAGGGCACCGCGGCCACAACACACAGGGCACCGGACGGGCACCGTGGCCACAACACACAGGGCACCGGACAGGCAGCGTGGCCACAACACACAGGGCACCGTGGCCACAACACACAGGGCACCGGACGGGCAGCACGGCCACAACACACAGGGCACCGGACGGGCAGCGCGGCCACAACACACAGGGCACCGGACGGGCAGCGCGGCCACAACATACATACAGTTTAAGGTAAGACTCCAGTCACACATACATACACAGTCTATGATAAGGCTCCAGTCACAATATTATATATATATACACACACTAGGGTAAGGCTCCAGTCACACATACATACATATACACACACACTATGGTTAGGCTCCTGTCACACATATATACACTATATATATATATACACACACACACACACACACACACACACACTATGGTAGGGCTCCCGTCACACATACATATATATATACACACACACACACACACACACACACACACACACACACACACACACTAGGGTAAGGCTCCCGTCACACATACATACATATATACACACACTGACTATGGTAAGGCTCCAGTCATACATACATATACACACACACACACACAGACTATGGTAGGGCTCCCGTCACACATACATACATTATATATATATATATATACACACACACACACACACACACACACACTATGGTAGGGCTCCCGTCACACATACATACATACACACACACACACACACACACACACACACACACACACACACACACAGACTATGGTAAGGCTCCCGTCACGTGTGCAGCTCCTCCGTGCACTCCACACACCGCAGCGCTGCAGGACACCGGGCCGGGCCAAGCGCAATCCGCCTCCCTCCCGCGCCATCCTTCCCTCCCTCCCCCTCCTCACAGCACAGGGCCCTTCCCTGATGTCTGCCCCTCACAGCCGTGTCCATATTGTTACTCACATCTTCTTTTTGGCCCCCTTTTTGCCGCCTTTGGTCAGCCGCTTGTTCTTGCCGACTGCCATCTTGTCGAGCTGGGAGAGAAAGAGGAAGCGCGGGCCGCACACGCGAGACTTCAGAGCGAGAGAAGACCAGCGAGAGGAGGAGGACGAGAGTCCGGGAAAGGACCGAGGACCTCTAGTGGCAAAGCGAGTAACTGCAGGACATCAATGGGCTGCAGCAAAGAGGAGCGAGAATGACGGCGCAAATAGAGAGCTGTATATAGTCAGAGGCTTCTCCTCCTCCTCCTCATCATCATGGCGACTTATTACAGCTGCTCGTTATGTCATATGCACTACGCTGCCTTCTGAACAGTTTTGTCTAGTTTATGTGTTTTGTAACCTAGCTTTATGGATCTCAGTACACAGGAAGGAAAAAATCAGAAAAAAGTTCTGTTCTGAAGACTTTGTAGTGACACGCTCCATTTCTCCATAAGATATGCTGTGAGGTGAAATAAAAATAAAATGCTACTTTTTCGTCTTACATTTTCGTCTTCTCGCCGTGTGCTAAAACTGACATGTTAGGCTGGGGTCAGACAATGTTTTTTTCATCCATTTTTGCAAGAAAAATTTGCACTTTGTCAGTTTTTTCTGCTTACCGTTTACCGTGCGAGATCGGGAATCTGATAATAGTTCGGGCCATTCCGCATGTGGCAATACCAAACATTTATTATTTTTTGTTTACTTTTTTTAACCCTTAGACCAGTGCTTCCCAACCTTTTCCACCTCGGGGCACTCCTACTAAATAATGTTCTACAAAATAAGAAAACCGTCATACAGGGACTCACAGGTGACGTCTTCTTTGATCTGAGGAGTCACTTTCCCTTTTCCTCTCCATCCGCCATGATGATTTCTTCCAGCTACTTTTCATCTCTTCAGAACCTGCGAGACAAACAAATTTAGGCTCCGCACATTTCTAGTAACTTCCTTCCCTTTCTCCCTCCTGTCGGCTCCCATAGTAACTGCGCTGTTTGGTGTTATGTGCAGTAAAGCGAGTAGGAATGTGGGATGCCCCCTGTATGTAGGATCCCCTGCTGTGATGAACTAATAATGCCCCCAGAGGTGCCCCCAAGAACTAATAATGCCCCCAGAGGCGCCCCCATATACTAATAATGCCCCCAGAGGTGCCCCTATATACTAATAAAGCACCCAGAGGTGCCCCCATATACTAACAATTCCCCCACAGGTGCCCCCATATACTAATAATGCCCCCAGAGGTGGCCCCCATATACTAATAATGCCCCCAGAGGTGCCCCCATGAGCTAATAATGCCCCCAGAGGTGCCCCCATGAACTAATAATGCCCCCAGAGGTGCCCCTATATACTAATAATGCCCCCAGAGGTGCCCCCATGAGCTAATAATGCCCCCAGAGGTGCCCCCATATACTAATAATGCCCCCAGAGGTGGCCCCCATAACTAATAATGCCCCCAGAGGTGCCCCCTTGAGCTAATAATGCCCCCAGAGGTGCCCCCATATACTAATATTGCCCCCAGAGGTGCCCCCATATACTAATAATGCCCCCAGAGGTGCCCCCATATACTAATAATGCCCCCAGAGGTGGCCCCCATATACTAATAATGCCCCCAGAGGTGCCCCCATATACTAATAATGCCCCCAGAGGTGGCCCCCATATACTAATAATGCCCCCAGAGGTGCCCCCATGAACTAATAATGCCCCCATAACTAATAATGCCCCCAGAGGTGCCCCCATATACTAATAATGCCCCCAGAGGTGCCCCCATATACTAATAATGCCCCCAGAGGTGCCCCCATATACTAATAATGGCCCCAGAGGTGCCCCCATATACTAATAATGCCCCCAGAGGTGCCCCCATGAACTAATAATGCCCCCAGAGGTGCCCCCATACAATAATAATGCCCCCAGAGGTGCCCCCATATACTAATAATGCCCCCAGAGGTGCCCCCATACACTAATAATGCCCCCAGAGGTGCCCCCATACAATAATGATGCCCCCAGAGGTGCCCCCCATATACTAATAATGCCCTCAGAGGTGCCCCCATGAGCTAATAATGCCCCCAGAGGTGCCCCCATATACTAATAATGCCCCCAGAGGTGCCCCCATGAACTAATAATGCCCCCAGAGGTGCCCCCATGAACTAATAATGCCCCCAGAGGTGCCCCCATATACTAATAATGCCCCCAGAGGTGCCCCCATGAGCTAATAATGCCCCCAGAGGTGCCCCCATATACTAATAATGCCCCCAGAGGTGGCCCCCATAACTAATAATGCCCCCAGAGGTGCCCCCTTGAGCTAATAATGCCCCCAGAGGTGCCCCCATATACTAATATTGCCCCCAGAGGTGCCCCCATATACTAATAATGCCCCCAGAGGTGCCCCCATATACTAATAATGCCCCCAGAGGTGGCCCCCATATACTAATAATGCCCCCAGAGGTGCCCCCATATACTAATAATGCCCCCAGAGGTGGCCCCCATATACTAATAATGCCCCCAGAGGTGCCCCCATGAACTAATAATGCCCCCATAACTAATAATGCCCCCAGAGGTGCCCCCATATACTAATAATGCCCCCAGAGGTGCCCCCATATACTAATAATGCCCCCAGAGGTGCCCCCATATACTAATAATGGCCCCAGAGGTGCCCCCATATACTAATAATGCCCCCAGAGGTGCCCCCATGAACTAATAATGCCCCCAGAGGTGCCCCCATACAATAATAATGCCCCCAGAGGTGCCCCCATATACTAATAATGCCCCCAGAGGTGCCCCCATACACTAATAATGCCCCCAGAGGTGCCCCCATACAATAATGATGCCCCCAGAGGTGCCCCCCATATACTAATAATGCCCTCAGAGGTGCCCCCATGAGCTAATAATGCCCCCAGAGGTGCCCCCATATACTAATAATGCCCCCAGAGGTGCCCCCATGAACTAATAATGCCCCCAGAGGTGCCCCCATATACTAATAATGCCCCCAGAGGTGCCCCCATATACTAATAATGCCCCCAGAGGTGCCCCCATGAACTAATAATGCCCTCAGAGGTGCCCCCATGAACTAATAATGCCCCCAGAGGTGCCCCCATATACTAATAATGCCCCCAGAGGTGGCCCCCATGAACTAATAATGCCCCCTGCTCTGCCCCTTAAAAAAAACAAAACATCCTACTCACCTAATCCGGGCTGTGGCTGCAGGCAGCAGCTCTCCTCCTCCTCTTCGGGCTCTTCTGCGAGCCGCGGGGACGGGACTTCCGGCAGACGTGATGACGTCACATGATCACGCCAGCCGGAGAGGTCACGTCCCGGCCTCCCATAGGCTGCTGGTATGAAGTGCCGGCAGCCTATGGGAGTGAATATAGGAGCAGGATGCTGACAGGTCCTGCTCCTATATTCTGCTTACTTTAATGTTCCGCCCGCTCATAGTGCGGGCGGAACATCAAAGCGCTCTGTGCATCCTGAGAAGCTGCGCGGCCGCAGCTTCTCGGGATGCTTAAAGAGACAGCTTGCATTTCCCACCGGGATCCCGCGGCACCCCTGGTGGGTTCTCCCGGCACACCAGTGTGCCGCGGCACCCCGGTTGGGAAACGCTACCTTAGACGACCCAGGGCGTAACTCTACGTCCTGGGTGGCTCTCCCGCTATGAAGCGTGCTCCAGAGCGGAGCGCGCTTCATAGCAGGGTGGGGGGCGGCTGCCATCAGCAGCCGGGACCTCACCGGTAATGACACGCTGCCGCGTGTCATTAACCCCTTAAACGCTGCGCGACCACGGCGTTTAAGTGTAAGTGACAAGTGTAAGTGACGCACGCGCCGAGGGGAAGGCCGGCCACAGCAAGCTACGTCACCGTGACCCGTCCTCCCCGCGGCAGCGCCCCCAGTAGAGACACCCACCAGGCAAGGACAGCCCCTTTCTACACCCTGCATGCGCTCTACTACCGGCCGGATCAGAGGAATTAATAATGGCATGTAATACTGAGATGGGTATAGCATAATAGTGGAGGGAGGATACAATAATAGACTAAATACAGAGGAATAATGAGTTATGATATACTAGAGAGCAAATAAATATAACACATTAAATAAATACCTACAATATCACAAACTACGAGTCACATAATAGATTGCATATATATGTGGTGCAGCCTGTATCATTAGGTTACCCTGGCCTGCTCATACCTGTGGTGCTCTTTTCCATGTGTGGTTTCTGAACTTTTTACTGCTACTCTGCTGCTATTTTTAATTAATAAAGTTTTGAGTTCTAATACTTAATATATGTTGACTTCAGTTTATCATTACACGTAAGGTCTTTTTTCTTTCATAGGATTATTACTCTCCTATATACAGTCTGGCTGTGGAAATTCATGTCTGTGTGAACTAAAGGAATAGTTAGGATAGTTAATGCAACATATAAATTCATTGGTGAATTCCAGGCAGTATTCCAGCAGTCAGAATAGGATGTTTATATGCAGGAAAGGTCAGGCAATATGCAGCTTATGGGCAAGCTGATATAAATCATCTCAGCAAGACCACTGTACATCGCCATTACAAGCAGAGGAAGGAATGCAGAAGTAACGGTTTAGGGAAAGCCACTCTATATGTTAAAGCGCCCCCCCCTCCCCCCCCCACCCAAACCACTTGTACCGTCAGAAAGCTGCTTTTAATCCAAGATCTGTCCTGGGGTCCGTTCGGCAGGTGATGTAGTTTTTGTCCTAAAAAACAACTTTTAAACTTGCAGCCCTGTGTCAAATTGGCGTTGTCTAGAGTGTGTTTGTGTCTCTGTCCCACCTCCCCACCCTCTTCACCATTTGGAATACCCCAGGCAGGATTTCTCATATTCATCACCTGTGTAAACACTGCACGTGCTGAATCATTAAGGCACCTGTACAATGTTCAGACAAGTGATGAATAAGAGAAATCCTTCCAGGGGCATTCCTAATGATGAGGGCAGAGAGGAAGGACGGAGAGGCGTCACAGGCCTAGAGCACACACACTCTAGGCCATGCCAGTTTGACACAGAGCTGCAAGTAGTTGCTTTTTAGGACAATAACTGCATCACCTGCCGAACAGACCCCAGGACAGACTTTGGATTAAAAGCAGCTATCCGACGGTACAAGTGGTTTGGGGAGGACAGACTGTGGGTACAGAGTCGCTTTAAAGGGCTTTTCCGAACCTATCTTTCTTCTATAATTTCCCTATAGCCTGGATAATTGGTCAGTTTACTGGTATATGAGGTTTCCTACTATTTTGTAGCTTTAATTTCCAGAACACTCTTTGGTTATGTTCACACTACGTTTTTCCTCTCCATCTTTGAAAAGGAAAAATGACGTCCATCAGTTTGAGTTTAAAATTACGTCCGTCATTTTGCTGTTTGGCTGCCGGTCAGTGCAGTGACGGCTGTTTGTCGATTATTCCAGGTCAGGTGGACTGATTGCTCTTTGTCTATAATTGAAAAGTCCATTTAATAGTAAAAACGGTGAAAGGACGGTGAGAAAAGAAAAACTGTTTGTGACCAACTAAACAATAACGTCCGCTGTTTGCAAAAGACGTCCGAAAATAATTGTCATGATCATTATTCTTTTTTTGTCAATTGTATTTTTAATAATTTTCAACTCAGAAAACAGTAACAGACAATAACTCACAGTGAATACAGGTGAAGTGGGTCCCTCTGTGAAGGGCAAAAAAAGAATAGAAGGCACTTAAATACAGGCATTACAATAACAGTACATTTTGGATCATGTCAGCCAGCCTACCTTCCGTGTAAGGGAGGATATATTCATCAATAATAAAACATGGCAAAACAAAACTGTCAGAGTGGCAGTCCTCCACAGAGTGGCCACCGAAAATGCAGCGGGGGCAGAGTACATGGCTCACATGCTACGTGGGGCAACTGCAAAAAACATGTCTGCAGTTCAAACAGAGGAGGAAGGTGAGACTAGAAGAGGCAGTAAGAAAGAAAAGCCAAGAGATGGGAAAGTACAGGAGGGGGGGTTGAAGGGAAAGGGTGGGAAGGACCTAGAGGAGTGGGAACAGGGCATCCGGGCAACCCAGGCCAAGGCATTACATATCCCAGTCTCCAGCTGCCGGAGGCGGACTATTTGGTGGGGTGAGCAGAATCATGCTGACATTTTTATGATATTTGGAGTCTAACCAAGGTCTCCACAATTTGGAAAACGTATCATGGGATCTGTTAGCCCAGCTGACCATCTCCTCAAACCCACAGATCTGGTTCACTTTTTGGAACCACTCCATCGGGGTTGGCGGCGACGTCTGTCTCCATTTGAGAGGAACTAGTGCCTTGGCAGCTGCCAATAGATGAGTAGACAGGTTACGCTTGGGAATATAGTTCTTGGCAGGTAGGCCCAATGCAATAATAGAGATAGATAGTGGGAAGGCGGCTCCCGTTACTTCCTCTATAACAGTCTGGACTGTTTTCCAGTAAGTGCTTAATTCCAGACAATGCCACCAAATGTGGGACAATGAGCCCGTGTGGCTAAGACGTCGCCAGCATTTGTCGGATGGAGCAAGCTTATAAGCATGAAGCCATTCAGGTGTCTTATACCAATGAGACAGTAGCTTGTAGTGGTTCTCCTGCAGGAGTACGCACCTGGAGAAACCATGCGAGTAAGTTAGAATGGTATGACTCGACTCGGTCAAAGTTATGTTCAGTTCTCTCTCCCAAGATAACAAATATCCCGGCTTGGAGGTGTTAGACAACATGCTGACTAGTTGGTAAAGTGGAGAGACAGAGCGCTTCTTCAGCCCTCCCGAGGAATAGATCTTTTCAAACTCTGTGGCTTCCCTGGATAACGGGCCTGCCTCTAGTAATTGCTTGAAGCATTTGGTGATATGGGCAACATGGAGAAACGTGAGATTGTAGGAACGGAAGTGCTCGCGTACTAAGGTAAGGTCTAATGCGTAGTCACGAGTGAGCAATTGGGCTACAGGTGTAGAGCCCAGACTGTTCCAAATATTGATATAGGTAGGTGTGGGGTCTCCCACTATCCAGGGGACCAATGCTGCAGGCATAGCACTGGAGGGTAAGGGGAATAATTTCGGTTGGAGATCATGATCATTATTCTGATGTCCGCACAGACAATGTCCGTTATTTTATACACTGTGTGCATTGGACGTCCGTCATTCCATTGACTTCTATACATTGCACTGATGTCAATTACATTGAGGCAATACCGGACGTCTTTTTAAATAGAAAAAGCAGCCGCCTTTTCTGTTTTTTTGTACGTAGTGTGGGACGCACGGCTCTGGCACACAGTACATCAGTTTATCCGTACCTGACACAATGTTACCTATAATTACCTAGATGTTAATATATATTGATCACATTTTTTAAAGAAATTTTATGAGTAAAGAGAAATTCTGTATGGAAATACAGGGACTATACAAGGACTGTATAAAAATACAGGGACTATACAGGGGACTGTATGGAAATACAGGGACTATACGAGGACTGTATAAAAATACAGGGACTATACAGGGGACTGTATGGAAATACAGGGGCTATACGGGGACTGTATAAAAATACAGGGACTATACAGGGGACTGTATGGAAATACAGGGACTATACAGGGGACTGTATGGAAATACAGGGACTATACAGGGGACTGTATGGAAATACAGGGACTATACGGGGACTGTATAAAAACACAGGGACTATACAGGGGACTGTATGGAAATACAGGGACTATATAGGGGACTGTATGGAAATACAGGGACTATACAGGGGACTGTATGGAAATACATAGACTATAGAGGGGACTGTATGGAAATACAGGGACTATACGGGGACTGTATAAAAACACAGGGACTATACAGGGGACTGTATGGAAATACAGGGACTATACAGGGGACTGTATGGAAATACAGGGACTATACGGTATACGGGACTAACGATTTTCTGGTCATTTATTAACATTCATAAATTCTTTTCCTGTGACTATAGGTATATACACTTATTGAGACTTAGGACAATTGATCGTACTGACTCTTTCTCCAAATAAGGATACATGATAAAAACCCTTCTGGAGCCTGTGCCTGTCACCCAGAGCTTAGAGGAAAGCTCTAGCAGCCAAGCTCATAAGGGCTTAGGGTATGTTCACACTGAGGAATAGGCGAGTATTAAGCGAGGAAGAGAAAAGTTTTCTGCTTGAAATTCCTCACCTATTCATCTCTGGCAGAATAGGAGCAGAATTTAAAGCGACTCTGTACCCACAATCTGTCCCCCTCAAACCGATTGTACCGTCGGATAGCTGCTTTTAATCCAAGATCTGTCCTGGGGTCCGCTCAGCAGGTGATGCAGTTATTGTCCTAAAAAACAACCTTTAAACTGGCAGCCCCGTGCCCAATGGCCAGGGCTTAGAGTATCTGTGCATTAGGCTGGCACACCCT
Source organism: Dendropsophus ebraccatus (assembly GCF_027789765.1). NCBI lineage: Eukaryota > Metazoa > Chordata > Amphibia > Anura > Hylidae > Dendropsophus > Dendropsophus ebraccatus. Next base: position 146,744,440 of record NC_091460.1, on the reverse strand, counting down.
CTCTGTCCCTCATCCCCGCCCTCCTCATCATTAGGAATGCTGCAGGCAGATTGTCTCCTATTCCCCACCTGTGTCAGCATGGCACATGGGCTGGATCGTTAAGGCACCTGTGCAATGTTCAGACAGGAGAACATGTTCCAGTGGCATTCCTAATGATGAAGAGGGTGGGGAGGAGGGACGGAGGGGTGGTGCAAAGTTAGGGTACAGATACTCAACCCCGTACCCAACAGACAAAGTTGGGCACGGGGCTGCAAGTTTAAAAGTTGTTTTTAGGACAATAACTGCATCACCTGCCAAATGGACCGCAGGACAGATCTTGGATTAAAAGCAGCTATCCCAAGGTACAAGAGGTTTGGGGGGTCAGATTGTGGGTAGAGAGTCGCTTTAAGCAGAATTCATGCGGAATTCAAGTCCTATTAACTTATATAGGATTCCTGTAGTGGAATCTTCCCAAAGAATTGACATGTCAATTCTTTAGACAGAAAGCGGATCAACGGCGGAACTTTCAGCGCAGAGATTCCGCAGTGTGAACGAGGAAGCAGAAAGCCCATTAAAGCCAATTTACATTTACAATGTTCATTTATTACGGGTGGAATTTCGGGCGCATTCCACATGCATTTTAACGCAGAATCCACTTGAAATTCAGCACGTATTCCTCAGTGTGAACATACCCTTACTCCATGCCTGGACAGGTTACTAAGCTTTTACTCAGTTTAAGGCTGGGTTCACACTACGTATATTTCAGTCAGTATTGTGGTCCTCATATTGCAACCAAAACCAGGAGTGGATTAAAAACACAGAAAGGATCTGTTCACACAATGGTGTAATTGAGTGGATGGCCGCCATATAACAGTAAATAACGGCCATTATTTCAATAGAACAGCCGTTGTTTTAAAATAACAGCAAATATTTGCCATTAAATGGCGGCCATCCACTCTATTACAACATTGTGTGAACAGATCCTTTCTGTGTTTTTAATCCACTCCTGGTTTTGGTTGCAATATGAGGACCACAATACTGACTGAAATATACGTAGTGTGAACCCAGCCTTAGCTAGATTGATCCCCCCGCCGCCCGGAGCATACTTTACCTGGTCCATGCACCGGTTGCATCTAAACTTCCCGGTCCCTGTAGGTTCTGCTCAGCCAATCAGTGCACGGCCCTGCTGGGTCACTGATTGGCAGGGCGGGACCTCTGGAAGCCTCAGATGGAGGGGGTGGGCCAGAGGACGCAGCAGTGCTGCTAAAGGTGCTTGGAGCAGAACTTACCTAGACAAACAGCATGGGACCAGCGCCGGGGAGGAAGGTAACACACATACTTCCCCCCTCAGCATTCCTGCGCTACAGGGGGCTATTCCTCTAACCTGCTGATAGCCCCCTGTAGTGCCGGGGACACAGAGGAGGAAGATATTACCTTCCTCCTCTGCGCCTTCCTCTAACCTGCTGATAGTTTCTTTAAAAAGATGTTATAGGTGCCTAATATCCTACCACAACATTCCCAGCTGTGCACAATCCCAGTTCATAGACAAGAAATCCCAGTCAGCCAATCACTGGCCATAGCAGTGGGACAGCTTAGTCAGTGACTGGTGGAGCAGGCATTTCCTGAGGAACTTGTTTCTTCAGACCCTTCTTCTCTGAATAGGTTGTGACTCTTTGGCCCTAAGGTCACGCATTCTAAGAAGGTTTTCCATTGCTCTAACAAGGTATACAAGCCCATGTGCTGGTGCCTTATGGACTGTGGGCTGCCTTTGTGCAGATCTCTCATCGGTCTGTGATAGTACCATTATATTGGTGCTGCTTTTCGGTTTCCCAAGCTAACAGGAATCTCTGAAGATATCCGTGCAGCCGTCAATGACATTCACATACAGCTAATTATCCACTTTCTAAGCCATATGCCCTGTGGAGTATTGTAGCAACAAATCAATCCCTCTAACGTTCCATTTGGCTTAATAGCGTGCCTGTACAATGCACAAGAAGCATGTGTGAATGGCCGTCACTGCATATGGTACATCGGAGGAACGGATCTGCTGGAGGCCAATTCACAACAACAGTCATTGACTAATAAGGGTCCGGCTTCTCATATCTACAACATTGTTCTGACATGCCCCCTCCCAGATGTATGCCCATTCGGCTCCCCAGCCTTAATTCCCTCAGTAAGCTACATACATTAAACCCCCCATCTAAATGTCCTCCCAGCTGTCATATAAAATCAACATTAGCATTAGTAAAGCATTGTCTGGTGTAATCACGTCTGAATGACTATTAATAGATAGTTTACGTGTTCATCCCCACATTGTATTTCATTTTAATACATCGTAACATGTCGAACGGAATCGTGTTACCCTCACTCTCTGCTTAAAATGTTAATTTTGTTGTATGTCATTATAACAACTACACTATACTAATACGTATAGTCTCATACATTGCTAGGGAAGAAGGTATAAAACAGGGGTATTGTGAGAATGTAATAAATAACAGGTACAATATGTAATAAATAATAGAAACAATTACAATATGTAATAAATAATAGAAACAATTACAATATGTAATAAATAATAGATACAATTACAATATATAATAAATAACATACAATTACAATATAGTTCACCAAATGTCACCAAATAGTTCAATATAGTTCAATAGTACAATATAGTTCACCAAATGTGTGGAGCTATGGAGGAAAGGTCACGATAATACAGCCGACTGTTGCTGTGATTACTATGGAGGACGGGAGCGGACGGTGTTGTACATCTTTGGATCTGATGGCTTCTCTCTTCCTGTAAACGCACTGATACCAAAGATTGAATTCAGGCTGGATCTGTCATCCAACCATACTGCATATTAGAATATAGCCCCACGTTGTGGCCGTTACATTTGGATGGCACCACTCCTGTATACAATGGCCAATGGAATGGGCACCTGATTTTGTTGGTAATTCCCCTAACATTGGCAACTACATGCAGCTGCCGCAATGTGTGGCACTATTCTTATAATGCCATGGCCACTAGGTTATAATAGCAAACAGCACGAAGAAATATTGTGCGGCCAGCTGGTTGATAGCAGCTAAGACAGACTATAATGGGCTCCTCTGTATCAGTCTGCCATACTGATGAGGACAGTGCTCCATTTCCCTACTCCGGCTCACTAACTATAGATAAGAAAACCTCTGCGTATGTGCCTATATAGCCTGGCATACTGGCCACTGAGATGTGCCGCCTATAAAAGAGGACCTGTTGTGCTAAACAAGCAGTCTAGTCTGCTTAGCTAAACTTAGGAGTCCAGTGGGTGGTCCTAATCTGACAGCTATCTGTGTATACATGCTTGTGCAGGGACCAGTGATAGTGATTGAGTTAGGGCCCTATTACAAAGCCCTACAGAGGCCACAATGACAATGTCCCGGAGCCGTCACCATGTCTCCTGATGATTCATAACACCTTCTACAGGTTCTGAGGTTGGGCCTGAAATCTATTATGTTATATGTTATTATGTAGTGTTATATCAGTATTATTAGAGGCCAGCATGGCTATTATTTGCATATTGCAGTGTAGTTATTCATAGTAATGAATATTGTGGTGTATATACCATATTACTATTTCATATGTTATAATCTACTGTAGTGTCGCTAGATTATATACTACTATTTGTTTTTACCTGCAGCTGTTTTTATTAGGCCACATATTTGTAGTAAAAGAAAATGCAGTGAAGGAGGTGCTGAGGTGCCGGGATGGAGGAGCTGGGGTGCCGGGATGGAGGAGCTGGGGTGCCGGGATGGGGGTGCTGGGGTGCCGGGATGGGGGTGCTGGGGTGTTGGGATGAAGGTGGTAAAGTGCCGGGACAGGGGTGGTGGGGCGCTGGGATGGGGTGGTGAGGCGCTGGGATGGGGTGGTGAGGCGCTGGGATGGGGGTGGTTAGGTGCTGGGATGAAGGTGGTAAGGTGCTGGGATGGGGGTGGTAGGGCGCTGGGATGGGGTGGTGAGGCGCTGGGATGGGGTGGTGAGGCGCTGGGATGGGGGTGGTTAGGTGCTGGGATGAAGGTGGTAAGGTGCTGGGATGGGGGTGGTGGGGCGCTGGGATGGGGTGGTGAGGCGCTGGGATGGGGGTGGTTAGGCGCTGGGATGAAGGTGGTAAGGTGCTGGGATGGGGGTGGTGGGGCGCTGGGATGGGGTGGTGAGGCGCTGGGATGGGGTGGTGAGGCGCTGGGATGGGGGTGGTTAGGCGCTGGGATGAAGGTGGTAAGGTGCTGGGATGGGGGTGGTGAGGTGCCGGGATGGAGGTGGTGAGGTGCCGGGATGGAGGTGGTGAGGTGCTGCGATGGGGTTGGTGAGGCGCTGGGATGGGGGTGGTTAGGTGCTGGGATGAAGGTGGTAAGGTGCTGGGATGGGGGTGGTGGGGCGCTGGGATGGGGTGGTGAGGCGCTGGGATGGGGGTGGTTAGGCGCTGGGATGAAGGTGGTAAGGTGCTGGGATGGGGGTGGTGGGGCGCTGGGATGGGGGTGGTTAGGCGCTGGGATGAAGGTGGTAAGGTGCTGGGATGGGGGTGGTGAGGTGCCGGGATGGAGGTGGTGAGGTGCTGCGATGGGGTTGGTGGGGCGCTGGGATGGGGTGGTGAGGTGGGATGGGGTGGTGAGGCGCTGGGATGGGGTGGTGAGGCGCTGGGATGGGGGTGGTTAGGTGCTGGGATGAAGGTGGTAAGGTGCTGGGATGGGGGTGGTGGGGCGCTGGGATGGGGTGGTGAGGCGCTGGGATGGGGGTGGTTAGGCGCTGGGATGAAGGTGGTAAGGTGCTGGGATGGGGGTGGTGAGGTGCCGGGATGGAGGTGGTGAGGTGCCGGGATGGAGGTGGTGAGGTGCCGCGATGGGGTTGGTGAGGCGCTGGGATGACTGAGCCTGAACGCTGCATTTGATCTCTAGTGACTGAAGAAGTTGGATGCTGCCCGAGGGAATCCTGGAAAACGTGGAGACAGCCTATAGCTATGGTGCCATTATGGGAACGGGACGACATTTATTGGGAAAAGTCGGACGTCTATTAATAAGGGTCCATTTACACAGAAAGATTATCTGACAGATTATCTGCCAAAGATTTGGAGCCAAAGCCTGAAATAGACTATAAACAGAGATCAGGTCATAAAGGAAAGCCTGAGATTTCTCCTTTATGACCTGATCTCTGTTTATAGTCTATTTCAGGCTTTGGCTCCAAATCTTTGGCAGATAATCTGTCAGATAATCTTTCTGTGTAAATGGACCCTCAGATTCGCTCATCTCTATTCTGTAATCATTCTATTTCTCACCCACTTTAAGGCTATGTTCACACACTGCACAGACAATGGCCGTTCTATCGTGAACAGTCATTTAACACTACCTATGGCTGGAATCAATGGTCCCAATGGTGCACTCTTCATGTGGTTTTATCGCATTCAGGGACACTAATACCTCGGTGCTCAAACTAAATTCCCCCTGAACTTTTATACAATACTAGAACAATGTTCGGTATCCAAACAAAATCAGGGGGGATAGCTGTCAGGGTAACTACTGTTCAGCTGTTGGTTATTGAGGTGTTTGGAAACACCAAGGTTACAGGAGCAGGGACTCCCCTCATTATGACAGGAATCCCCGCTCTAAACTGATGTTCCCCACAGGCAGAGAGAGAGACAGGAGAGGGCGGCTATTAGAACTTGCTGCCCTTGCTTCTCTCCTCTGCGCAGAAAAGCTCCTCTAGCCCCTGGACACTTCTCCAGGCCGGGCAGCTGCCGCTAGAGCATACACCGGCTGTGGCCGCTGCTTCTCCCCGATATGGCGCACCTCCACCAGTCTTCCAAACCTCCTATGATCCTTCTCCAGTTAGCCACCCACCTGAAGCCCTGGCCAGCCGGCCGACTCTTGCTGGTCCGACAGCTGCCACTGCAACTTCTCCCTGGCAGGGCGCACCTCCACCAGTCTTCCTGACCTGTCACCAGGCTGCTGCCAGCCCCCTTTAATGCCCTCCGCAATGCCAAAATCAAGTAGCCAGCGCCAAGTTTAAACAGCCGCCCCTACAGCCTCTCTCTCTCTGCCTTGGCTGCGGGGAGCACCCGGTTAGAATGAGGATTGCCTAGGGGGAATCCCCACTCATAATGAGGGGAATCCCCGATCCTTTACAGTAAGTAATAGTGTAAGATGCCCTGCTACTTACTGACAGTCTTTACGCTCTGTGGGCCGGGCGCTCTGCACCCATGGAGGGTAAAAAACAATTAAAGACATTTACGTTGATCCTTCTGGGATCACACGCCTTGCCTCTGGAACGAGAAGTTCTGGAAGTTCGAGAACAGAGGTATTACTGTACTGGTATATTCTATTTTGGTTGACTGATCTAAGGAGTTTTAATCTAAAGAGTACATTCTGTCCATGTTCTGAACATTCGCTACTCACAAAAAGTTAGGGATATTTGGCCTGCAGGTGAAATTTATGGAAAACATAAAAAAGTTCATCATAATTCTCAATAAGAAAATAAAGCGGCACTCACCATCATACTTGTGCAGAACTTCGTGCTCATTTATTGAGGTAAAAACACAATATAATCATATCAGCAGGTAAGATGCCACTCCGCCCCAACAAAAAATGGCAATGTTTCAATAACTTCACGATGACATGTTTAGGCCATGTTCACACACTGTCTTTTTTAGTAAAATAACGGTCATTATTTTCAGTCTTTAAAGTGAATGTACCATCAGGCGGGCCGGCCCACCCCCAGTGGGAGCAAACCCCTACCCCTCTATGACACTACTCCATTAGAATCAATTGAGCAGTGTCATAGAGGGCGCGGGGTTCCTCCCACTGGGGGTGGGTGCTGCAGCCCGGGCCTGATGGTACATTCACTTTAATGATTTTCATTGTAGTTTACAGAAGCCACGACCGTTAGTTCACACAATGCACAGAATAACAGATTTTTTCACAGCGGCCCTCTGTGCCCTCCCATAATAGGTTCCCTATGTGCATCCCTATAAGGGCCTCTCTGCGCTCCATCAAGTAGTTAGGCCCCCTCCGCTTCCCCATATAGTATTTGACCCCTCTGTGCCACCACATAGCAGTTAGGGCCTCTCTGTGCTCCATCTAGTAGTTAGACCCCCTCTGCTTTCTCATATAGTATTAGGCCCCTCTGTGCCACCACATAGTAGTTAGGTCCCCTCTGCTTTCCCATATAGTATTAGGCCCCTCTGTGCCACCACATAGTAGTTAGGTCCCCTCTGCTTTCCCATATAGTATTAGGCCCCTCTGTGCCACCACATAGTAGTTAGGTCCCCTTTGCTTCCCCATATAGTATTAGGCCCCTCTGTGCCACCACATAGTAGTTAGGTCCCTTGTACCTCCTTATAGTATTAGGCCCCTCTGGGCCACCACATAGTAGTTAGGTCCCCTCTGCTTCCCCATCTAGTATTAGGCCCCTCTGTGCCACCACATAGTAGTTAGGTCCCTTGTACCTCCATATAGTATTAGGCCCCTCTGGACCACCACATAGTAGTTAGGTCCCCTCTGCTTCCCCATCTAGTATTAATCCCCTCTGTGCCACCACATAGTAGTTTAGTCCCCTCTGCTTCCCCATCTAGTATTAGGCCCCTCTGTGCCACCATGTAGTAGTTAGACCCCCCCTGCTTCCCCATCTAGTATTAGGCCCCTCTGTGCCACCACATAGTAGTTAGGTCCCCTCTGCTTCCCCATCTAGTATTAGGCCCCTCTGTGCCCCCACATAGTAGTTTAGTCCTCTCTGCTTCCCCATATAGTATTAGGCCCCTCTGTGCCACCACATAGTAGTTAGGTCCCCTCTGCTTCCCCATCTAGTATTAGGCCCCTCTGTGCCACCACATAGTGGTTAGGTCCGCTCTGCTTCCCCATCTAGTATTAGGCCCCTCTGTGCCCCCACATAGTAGTTTAGTCCCCTCTGCTTCCCCATATAGTATTAGGCCCCTCTGTGCCACCACATAGTAGTTAGGTCCCCTCTGCTTCCCCATCTAGTATTAGGCCCCTCTGTGCCACCACATAGTAGTTAGGTCCCTTGTACCTCCATATAGTATTAGGCCCCTTTGGGCCACCACATAGTGGTTAGGTCCGCTCTCCTTCCCCATCTAGTATTAGGCCCCTCTGTGCCACCACATAGTAGTTTAGTCCCCTCTGCTTCCCCATCTAGTATTAGGCCCCTCTGTGCCACCACATAGTAGTTAGACCCCCTCTGCTTCCCCATATAGTATAAGGCCCCTCCGTGCCACCACATAGTAGTTAGGTCCCCTCTGCTTCCCCATCTAGTATTAGGCCCCTCTGTGCCACCGCATAGTAGTTAGGTCCCCTCTGCTTCCCCATCTAGTATTAGGTCCCTCTGTGCCCCCACATAGTAGTTTAGTCCCCTCTGCTTCCCCATATAGTATTAGGCCCCTCTGTGCCACCACATAGTAGTTAGACCCCCTCTGCTTCCCCATATAGCATAAGGCCCCTCTGTGCCACCACATAGTAGTTAGGTCCCTTGTATCTCCATATAGTATTAGGCCCCTCTGTGCCACCACATAGTAGTTAGGTCCCTTGTACCTCCATATAGTAGGTAGTATCCTTCCTGGTAACTAAGGGCGGCCTTGCCGATCTATCCCAGGGACATATAACATGGGGCAGATGTATCTCAGGGGTCTTATATAAATGACTGGGATGCCAAGGACTGACTGGTTGCTATGGGAACAGATGTGATACATGAGGCCCCATAGTGATTCAGTGTAATATAAAGTTATACAATGTGCTGCTATACCGGGGACTTCTAGAGACCGTGCAGACTGTGAGGTATCTGTCCGGTAACGTGACACCGGGACACTAGTGTTACTTGTCCTATGTGTCTGATCACAGATAGAGAAGGAACAGTCCCGAAGTGCAGGATCCATGCAGCACTATACAGCACCGGGACACCGGAGGCTCCGCCCAGCACAGGGGGCACCGGCACACCACGTGTGAGGTGAAGCTCACCGGCTCGCCCTGCCCTTGTGATGCCATGGCGCGCTGTCTCTTACCTGCGGGCAGGAGGGGACTAGCAGGCGGCAGCCCCGACCAATCAGAGAGCTGAATGAAGAAGGTGGGCCAATGAGAGCGCAGCCCTGACAGAGAGCCGCGGATGGCAGCCAATAGCGAGCCGGGAAGCGGTGACAGACGCCAATAGCATGGCGGAGCAGGAGGGGACGAGCGGCCACTTCCTAGGACGCTGTAGTGAGTGAGAGGAGGGGGAGATCCCGGCGCACCTGACAGGAGGACGACTTCCCGGGGTTGTAGTGCCGGTGCCGGTGAGGAGCTGCGCCCCGGCTGCCCGCACAGGGGCCCGCACCCACGGACAGCTCCCCGGCTGAGAGCGCGGCACGGCGGCCCTGTGTGTCCCCGCACTCCGCCATGGCCAGCCACGAGAGACAGGTGCAGACAACAGGTGACGAGCGGAGAGCCGAGGGCCCCGAGCCCGGAGCAGCCAAGCCGCTAGGCCCCGGGGTGCCGATCAGGGGCATCCGCATGAAGTTCGCCGTGCTGAGCGGGCTCCTGGAGGTCGGGGAGGTGACAACCAGGGACCTGGTGGAGACCGTGTACAACCTGGTGAGTGTGACCAGTCCGTGTACAGACCAGGCGGTACCGCAGCCTCTACCTGTCCGCTCCTGCGCTCTGTGTCCTCAGTCCTATCTGCTCTCTGGAAAGCTGGGTGATGGTGCCGTGCAGTGCTGGGGTGTCCTGATGGGGGCGCTGTGATGGGGCCATGGGGATCACTCAGCTGATGGAACTTTCCACAACTTACTGGAAGGACTCTGCCTCTTATTGCTGCTGATGCCGGTGACTACTACTCCTTAGTGATGCTGAGCGGCTGGGTTATTGGAAGGGGGTGTAATCCTGGGGGTCCATGGTGTCAGCGCCTCTGCTTGCTGTCAGTGCATGGAAACCTGTCCTGACCCATCCTGCTCCCTGCTGGGGGTCTCTGACATGACATATATTCCTGCTCCCTGCTGGGGGTCTCTGACATTACATATATTCCTGCTCCCTGCTGGGGGTCCCGGGCGTCACACACACACACACACACACACACTCCCAGCCGGGGGTCCCCGGTGTCACACACACACACACACACTCCCAGCCGGGGGTCCCCGGTGTCACACACACACACACACACTCCCAGCCGGGGGTCCCGGACGTTGCGCACACACACACACACACACACACACTCCCAGCCGGCGGTCCCCGGTGTCACACACACACACACACACACACACACACTCCCAGCCGGGGGTCCTGGACGTCACACACACACACACACACACACACTCCCAGCCTGGATGGCGTTATAATAAGTCGGGGCAGTCTAGCGCTGATGGCAGCTGTCACACAGAGGATCCGGCAGAGCGGGGCGGCTTTTGTTGCCATAACACAAAGGTGAACTTGGCAGAAGCCGGACATACACATTAGATCAGGGTTGGGGAACCTTCGGCCCCCCAGCTGTTGCATAACTACAACTCCCATCATGCCTGGATGGCCAAAGCTTTGCATCAGCTGGAGAGCTGCAGGTTCCCCATCTCTGTAGTAGATACTGTCAGCCCTATGTACTTCCAGCTGACATCTCTCTGGCCTCGCACCCTCATACATATGAGATTGACTTTACACTATGTATCACCTTTATGGGTAGTTACATAAACAGCGCCGCTCCACGCACCCTGCTACTAGTGTAATTCCCAGCTTATGTGGCTGGCGTGGCCCCTGGCACCCCACTGGTTACACAGCTCCCCATTATAGGGCACCTGTAAAGCTAAACTCGTGCCTGTTCCATGCTTGTTGGCAAAGTGGCCGTGGTAACAGTATGGAGTCCAGCGGGTTACGTATATTAGTATGTTATTCAGTAGGAGTTATATGGCTGCTGTGGCCACATGGATCTGCAAGCGGAGCTCTACAGCTACTGTACCTTTAATCACTATGGAAGTTGTGTAATCTATCAGACACTTATGGCGCATCCTGTAGATATTCCATAAATATTGAGATGGGAATACCCCTTTAAGCCTCTGTCTCCCACGTTCCCTAAGAAAAGTGTAATCCAGCACTTCCGGGACATCCGTAAGGGCAGGGACCCCTATACACATTACATGGTTAGCCGCAGCAGACTGCTCACATGATACATTGTAACTTTTTAGACTCTGAATAAAAACAATGTTTCCTTTCACTGCCAGCAAGCAGAGATGCTGACCTGTGTAGCATTCTGCGTATTAGGATGTTGCAGGGAGTTCCGTTGACTTCTATAGTAAATCAGTTAGGGAGGCTCTGTTCTCAGCAATTGTAAAATAAGGACAGGATACCCAACTCAGAGGAACCAAGTGACCCCCTTTATAAGAGCGCAGGGGTCTGTCTGTCAATGGATCTGCCGTCTACAGTACTGCTGTGGACGGGGCCTGACATGTGCTTCTCTGGTGCCGCTGTGTGTGACTCCTCTTACTCTATGAAAAGAACCATTTTTTATTTTATTTTTTTTCCCATTTCTTATTTTATTAAACTTTTACAATATAAACATTAGAAGAAAGCTCAGCAAATGGGCAATAAGACCCATAGGGTAATAATTGGGGCATCTTAGTGATCAGTATGGCCCTTTACACCCTACCATGACACCTCTGTATTAGACAGCAGCTCTTCTGTGCACTGGGGAGGCCGGGGCATCAGGTGGAGCGCTGTTGTCGGCCTCCATTGCACATTGCCTGAGGGTTTGCTAGCACTGGAATCAGCAGGTGCACGCACAGCAGACGGCCCTTCCCATGCTCACATTGTACTACCGGCTGATATCAATGACACCATGTGCAGCGAGCCGGCCGTTGTCAGGGTCGGTTCACACATTGCAGTTGTCAGGTTTTGTACAAGTAAAATCCACAGTGGTATTTCCGGGGAGGAGATTTAACTAATCGTGTCCACGTGTTACACAATATTTCTCAATGGAAAAGGACGTACGGTGCAGATGTGACAGCAGCTTGTAATTTCTGTGTCCCCCCCCCCCCCCCCCCCCCCCTCCCCGCACCTCTCTTCTTGGTTAGAGGTGATCGTACAGAGCTATTGTTCTGGAGCGTACGAACTCGAACCATCGGTATTTGACTCCCGCAGTCTTCCTGTTCCGTGGGGAAGGAGGAGACGGCCCAAGTCCCGCCTGGAAAACAGGAATGCAACCTATGGCCCCGGCTGTATTCCTGTTTTCCAGGTGGCACTCGGGCTGTCTCCACCTTCTCCACCAAACGGGAAGACCGCGGGAGTCAAATACCGTTGGTTCGAGTGCGTACGAACCAGAACATTAGCGCTGTTTGATCATCTTTATTCTTGGTTCCCTCACTGGTCTCTGTGTACTGAGCTCCGGGGGTCACAGGTAGCAGTCATGTCTCTGCACCTCTCTTCTTGGTTCCCTCACCGCTCTCTGTGTACTGAGCTCCGGGGGTCACAGGTAGCAGTCATGTCTCTGCACCTCTCTTCTTGGTTCCCTCACCGCTCTCTGTGTACTGAGCTCCGGGGGTCACAGGTAGCAGTCATGTCTCTGCACCTCTCTTCTTGGTTCCCTCACCGCTCTCTGTGTACTGAGCTCCGGGGGTCACAGGTAGCAGTCATGTCTCTGCACCTCTCTTCTTGGTTCCCTCACCGCTCTCTGTGTACTGAGCTCCGGGGGTCACAGGTAGCAGTCATGTCTCTGCACCTCTCTTCTTGGTTCCCTCACCGCTCTCTGTGTACTGAGCTCCGGGGGTCACAGGTAGCAGTCATGTCTCTGCACCTCTCTTCTTGGTTCCCTCACCGCTCTCTGTGTACTGAGCTCCGGGGGTCACAGGTAGCAGTCATGTCTCTGCACCTCTCTTCTTGGTTCCCTCACCGCTCTCTGTGTACTGAGCTCCGGGGGTCACAGGTAGCAGTCATGTCTCTGCACCTCTCTTCTTGGTTCCCTCACTGGTTTCTGTGTACTGAGCTCCGGGGGTCACAGGCAGCAGTCATGTCTCTGCACCTCTCTTCTTGGTTCCCTCACCGGTTTCTGTGTACTGAGCTCCAGGGGTCACAGGCAGCAGTCATGTCTCTGCACCTCTCTTCTTGGTTCCCTCACTGGTTTCTGTGTACTGAGCTCCGGGGGTCACAGGTAGCAGTCATGTCTCTGCACCTCTCTTCTTGGTTCCCTCACCGCTCTCTGTGTACTGAGCTCCAGGGGTCACAGGTAGCAGTCATGTCTCTGCACCTCTCTTCTTGGTTCCCTCACCGCTCTCTGTGTACTGAGCTCCGGGGGTCACAGGTAGCAGTCATGTCTCTGCACCTCTCTTCTTGGTTCCCTCACCGCTCTCTGTGTACTGAGCTCCAGGGGTCACAGGCAGCAGTCATGTCTCTGCACCTCTCTTCTTGGTTCCCTCACTGGTTTCTGTGTACTGAGCTCCAGGGGTCACAGGCAGCAGTCATGTCTCTGCACCTCTCTTCTTGGTTCCCTCACTGGTTTCTGTGTACTGAGCTCCAGGGGTCACAGGCAGCAGTCATGTCTCTGCACCTCTCTTCTTGGTTCCCTCACTGGTTTCTGTGTACTGAGCTCCGGGGGTCACAGGCAGCCATCATGTGTCAGCAGCCTATTGGTAAATGGAGACTGATGTGGGACCCAGGATATGTCAGAAGGGATGCTGCAGGGGATTAGGAAGGGGGCGAGCATGCTTTTTTTTTTTTTTAAATAAACTTTTGTTGTTCAAGGTTTTAAAGTTTTGGTAACTAGTGCTGACTTTCTCATACAGCAGCCAGCTGTTTATTCAGTTAGCGACCAGCAGACGGAAGCTGCAGAAGACCGGTCAGCTACATGTCACCCTGCCCTCTGCCTAGCTGCATATGAGTGTGTTATAGGTCCTGCAGGGTTTGGTGGAAGGACCTGGTAGCATCCTCCATTCCCTTCTCTAATCTGCCGTGTGGAAGTGACCTAAGTGAGCGGCAGCTTCTTGCAGGAAGGATTCGTACGGTTATCCGGGCCGACCACATGTGTTTGCAGTGTCATGTCAGTCAGGAAGTTTGCTCTTCTGCGTTGTGTGGGCAGCACCCTCCTATGTCACGACCTCTCTAGCTGCTACCACTTGGCCCAGGAGTCGTCCTGCAGTCTCTGCATTGTTAAAGGGGTACTCCAGTGAAAATATTTTTCTTTCAAATCAACTGGTGTCAGAAAGTTATATAGATTTGTAATTTACTTCTATTAAAAAATCTCAAGTCTTCCTATACTTATTAGCTGCTAAATGTCCTGTAGGAAATGTTGTTTTTTTCAGTCTGACACAGTGCTCTCTGCTGCCACCTCTGGACGAGACAAGAACTGTCAAGAGGTTTTCTATTAGGATTCATAGAAAACCTCTCCTCCTCTGGACAGTTCCTGTCTCGGCCAACAAGCATGTCTCGATGGAAGCAGAGAGCACTGTGTCAGACTGAAAAGAAAACAACATTTCCTGCAGGACATACAGCAGCTGATAAGTATGGGAAGACTTGAGATTTTTTAATAGAAGTAGATTACAAATCTTTATAACTTTCTGACACCAGTTCATTTGAAAGAAAGATTTTCGCTGGAGTACCCCTTTAACGTTCAGCTTTGCCTCTACATTGTTTCTTTCCATCTTCTCTGTAACAGTGATCAGCTTAGTAGTATCACTCACAGTATGTTCACGCTATAAGGTAGGATTTACATTCACCATTTATTTTTTATTTTACCAAAAACCAGGAATCCAACAGACACAGACAAAATTGTAGTTAAAAAAAATTTGCGTTTTTTTTTTCTGTTTTAAGACCACACCTGGTTTCCGCTGAAAATGCCAAAATTAGGACCAAATACTGACTAAATCATTATGCTTACCTGTCTACGTTCCCCCGGCTCCCCCCTGCTTACCTGTCCACCCTCCCCTGGCGCCCTCCTGCTTACCTGTCCACGTTCCCCTGGCGCCCTCCTGCTTACCTGTCCACGTTCCCCTGGCGCCCTCCTGCTTACCTGTCCACGTTCCACTGGCGCCCTCCTGCTTACCTGTCCACCCTCCCCCGGCACCCTCCTGCTTACCTGTCCACCCTCCCCCGGCACCCTCCTGCTTACCTGTCCACCCTCCCCCGGCACCCTCCTGCTTACCTGTCCACCCTCCCCCGGCACCCTCCTGCTTACCTGTCCACCCTCCCCCGGCACCCTCCTGCTTACCTGTCCACCCTCCCCCGGCACCCTCCTGCTTACCTGTCCACCCTCCCCCGGCACCCTCCTGCTTACCTGTCCACCCTCCCCCGGCACCCTCCTGCTTACCTGTCCACCCTCCCCCGGCACCCTCCTGCTTACCTGTCCACCCTCCCCCGGCACCCTCCTGCTTACCTGTCCACCCTCCCCCGGCACCCTCCTGCTTACCTGTCCACCCTCCCCCGGCACCCTCCTGCTTACCTGTCCACCCTCCCCCGGCACCCTCCTGCTTACCTGTCCACCCTCCCCCGGCACCCTCCTGCTTACCTGTCCACCCTCCCCCGGCACCCTCCTGCTTACCTGTCCACCCTCCCCCGGCACCCTCCTGCTTACCTGTCCACCCTCCCCCGGCACCCTCCTGCTTACCTGTCCACCCTCCCCCGGCACCCTCCTGCTTACCTGTCCACCCTCCCCCGGCACCCTCTTGCTTACCTGTCCACCCTCCCCCGGCACCCTCCTGCTTACCTGTCCACCCTCCCCCGGCACCCTCCTGCTTACCTGTCCACCCTCCCCCGGCACCCTCCTGCTTACCTGTCCACCCTCCCCCGGCACCCTCCTGCTTACCTGTCCACCCTCCCCCGGCACCCTCCTGCTTACCTGTCCACCCTCCCCCGGCACCCTCCTGCTTACCTGTCCACCCTCCCCCGGCACCCTCCTGCTTACCTGTCCACCCTCCCCCGGCACCCTCCTGCTTACCTGTCCACCCTCCCCCGGCACCCTCCTGCTTACCTGTCCACCCTTCCCCGGCATCCTCCTGCTTACCTGTCCACCCTCCCCCGGCACCCTCCTGCTTACCTGTCCACCCTCCCCCGGCACCCTCCTGCTTACCTGTCCACCCTCCCCCGGCACCCTCCTGCTTACCTGTCCACTTTCCCTCGGCACCCTCCTGCTTACCTGTCCACCCTCCCCCGGCACCCTCCTGCTTACCTGTCCACCCTCCCTCGGCACCCTCCTGCTTACCTGTCCACGTTCCCCCGGCACCCTCCTGCTTTCTTATCCAATCAGTGCACCATCCCACCGCATCCAGTGATTGGTTGAGTGGGCCGTCACTAAACTAGAACCTGCAGAAGCAATCTGCTCGGTTGCTATGGGCAACTGCCCCACTTCGATAAATCTTCGCCACAGTTTTAAGGTGATACAGATTGTGTGTTGGGGTGTATTTACACGCGACAGCTTTGCGGCACTTATCTTTCTAGTGGTTACTTAACGTGAATGTACTATCAGGATAGAATGGCGCCGGGCTGAAGCCGTGTCATAGAGGGCGGGGGTTTCCTCCCACTGGAAATCGGAAATAGCTGCTTGTTAACACACAAGTGAATTTTACTGCTGTAATTGTTATGGGCGTAACATTAAAGGGCTTAATAGTGACTGTGCGACATCTCATTGTCACATGGAATGTCAGGGAATGGTGTTGTGTTGCAACAAGGCCCGACTATGATGTGACAGCGCAAAAAATATGGTGGGTTTTTGGTTGACAGGTCACAAGCCACGTATCCCTTTGCAGCCATCGGCCTCATGCAGGAGCTGGTGATTGTTCTGCTTTGTAGGAAACAAATAGCAACTTTAGTAAAGTTGCGCAACAGCAGATTGGTTGTGTCCATACTTTGTTGGTGCCACATAGGTGCACTTTGCTGTGACAATGTTGCCGTGTTGCCTCCTCTTGGCTGTTTATTTCCCATAATGGTCTGTTGGTCTGTTGTATTTTCAGCCCTTTTTTAGGCTGCAGCAAATGCATCTGCAGTTTAAAGGGGTACTTCGGCCCCGCCTCGGCTGTGGAATGGCTGAGCTGCCTTGAGACGTCACGTCTCAAGCCGCAGCTCAGTCCAGAAATCGGTCGCGGGATGGGAGAACGGGGCGGCGCGATCCAGGAGGCGGCGCCTGAACCGGGGAGGTAAGTCACCGGAGCCTTCTATTTCCACCCCCTCCCCGGCTAGATATGGCTTATACAGCTGGCCCGGAGTACCCCTTTACTGTTTTTTTTGTTTTTGTTTTGTTTAATGAATAAGCAGCATTTGGCGATGTTCCCATGACGTTTTTTCCTCTCCGTTTATGATGTCTGTCATTTTGCTGTTTGGCCGCCGGTCAGTGTAATAACGGCTGTCGGTCCATTATTCTAGGTCAGGTGGACTGATCGCCCTTTGTCTTTAATTGAAAAGTCCATTGAATTTAATAGTAAAAACGGTGAAAGGACGGTGAAAAAGGAATAACTGTGTGTGACCAACTTAAAAAATAACGTCCGGTGTTTGCTAAAGACATCTGAAAATAATTGTCATGATCATTATTCTGACATCTGCGCAGACAATGTCAGTTATTTTATACACTGCTGATTGGACGAGGCAAAAACGGCCGCTAACGGAGTACCTCCTGTCCGCCGCCTCCTCCCGTCCGCCGCGTGCATGCGCCTCCTCCCGTCCGCCGCGTGCATGCGCCTCCTCCCGTCCGCCGCGTGCATGCGCCTCCTCCCGTCCGCCGTGTGTATGCGCCCACTATGTGTATAAGGCCTTAACTTGGCTTTCCAGGCATGATGGGATTTGTAGTTTTGCAGCAGGTTTGACACCACCATTGTAGAGGGTTGGTGAACAGCCAACCTGGTCTGGTATTTCTCCTGTAGCAAAAGACAACGTGCTGATGTGTAGTGTATAATTATCCACCGGAAGAACAACTTTATAATTTTAAAGCGAGGACTGAGAAGTGTATAGACAGGTCCCTAGGTTCCGTCACCTCCATAGCGTAGTATGTGACTGTTCCAGAGCTCACTGTATTATAAGATGCAGGGAGTACTATAGAGTTCACTCCTCGTATATACAGCCAGCTTATGGACCGTATGTCATGGGTATGTGAATCTGGCCTAAAGGAAGACCATTATTTCTTATTATTATTGGGGTAGGGACGCTGCAGTCTGAATCACTGGAGCACAACTCGAACTGGAGACCGATCATTCCATATGTGAACACTGGTGGCCGAAGAAGTTAGATGCAGCCCGAGGGAGTCCTGAAAAAACATAAATATAGCTCTGTTTCCCAGGCAGCCCTGGAGCTATTGCACCTGACTATTATCCTGCAGAAAATTGGTATAGCGTTTAAATTTAAACGATAATCGTTATGTGTAACTGCAGACAACGATCGAAAAATTGTTTGTGTGTTGTTGATTGCGATTGTTATATATAATAGGACCCTTACTACTTCATCCACCAGTAGGATCGACCTCCAGCATACTCAAGTTGCTCTTCTCTTGTAACCAGCAATAGAATGGGAGAAATATTCCAGAATATCACATTTGATGTCAGCAGCCCTATACTAGAGGAGTCCTGTTTCATGGTGGGTGATATTCTCAGTCTACCCCCCAAGCATTACAGACGTATGGAATTATCTGGGCCTCACAGCTTTGCTCAGGGCTACAGGTATCAGCACTTTAATGCATTGCACTTCTTTACTTTTTTAGGGTAAATATACACACATAGGATGTGCAGCAGATTTTATGCAAAATCCGCTGAGGATACCTTG
Organism: Dendropsophus ebraccatus; assembly: GCF_027789765.1. NCBI lineage: Eukaryota > Metazoa > Chordata > Amphibia > Anura > Hylidae > Dendropsophus > Dendropsophus ebraccatus. The sequence continues at coordinate 146,725,744 of NC_091460.1, read as the reverse complement.
CCTGTCATTTTCCTGCTGCGAGTATGTACTGGAAGTGACAGCCCCTTAACCCCCCGCCAAGTGGTACATACATTACCTGCTCCGCCTTGCTTCGGGGGTTCCTGGCTGGACATCCCACTCAGCCAATCAGTGGCTGCGGCGGGACTAGGCACTGATTGGCTGAGCGGGACGTCCAGCCGGGAACCCTCGAAGCAAGCCACAGTGCGGAGCAGGTAATGTACGTACCGGCCGGCGGGGGGTTAACTTACATACTCGCAGCAGGATGTCAATAGAAAATAACTGGCAATGGATCCACAGTGGATTTTGCGGCGAATTTGCTGCATGAAATCTGCTGCGGATTCGGTATGTGTGAAGGCAGCCTTAGGAAAGATTTAAGCTAGGTTCACACTTTTACAGTGTTGGGAACCCCAATCGGAGAGTCTGTTGAACATCACAAAACAGACCTGGGTGGTTTGTTCAAGGCAGGACACTTAGCGGCCACTCACACGTATCACAATTACCGACCGTGCACGAACGATGCGATATGGACCGGAACTTGGAACTCTCAGAATCGAGCTCTAAAAATGTTTAAAGGGGTTATCCAGCGCTACAAAAACATGGCCACTTTCCCCCTACTGTTGTCTCCAGTTTGGGTGGGGTTTTGAAACTCAGTTCTATAGTTCTATTCCACACCTGAACTGGAGACAACAGTAGGGGGAAAAGTGGCCATGTTTTTGTAGCGCTGGATAGCCCCTTTAAATCTACGTATTCTGGTACATAGCATGGTGCACCCATAGAGAGAAATAGACCAGACATTATACATTTGTGTTTATACATGGTAGTTCTTATGGACACTAACCTTTTATTTAGCAGGAAATAATTTACTAGCATATCATAGGTCCACGATATAGGTTACCGCTGAGCTTACTAGCAGCATTTACACATGAAAGACACAGAGCTGATGGTGATTTACACACACAGATATAGGACAGATTTTTGAAGCCAAAGCCAGGAATGGATTTGAAAAGAGGAAAAATCTTAGTCCTTCATTTTTATGACCTGTTCTGTTTATAGTCTCTTCCTGGCTTTGGCTTCAATAATCTGTCAGATAAATCTGTGTGTGTGTGTGTAAGGTTGGTTTTTTGGGCAGCACAGTTGTGTTCTCCTACTATAGGAAGCAATGTGGGTATTATGGTGTAGATGGCTTATAAGTACTATGTGCATTCATGCAGGACTGTGGAGTCGGAGTTGGAAAAAAAATCTACCGACTCCAGCTTTGAAAAAGTCTTTAAAAAAAATTTGAATTGAGTTTTGATATGAATTAAGTTTTGCTCATCAATATATTTTATAAGCAACATTCTAATAGGACACTGGCCCTATTACATAAGGGTGGCCGGGGAAAAGTTGTCGGTCACTATTTGGCAGTTTGTTTCTGAGCTGGAAGAGTCCATTGTGTGGGGGAAGATCTGTGCTGGTCTCTCCCTGGATGCTGGATGACTGTATATGAGCAGCAGTGTAATATGGAGATATCCTGTGTAATATAGAGGAGGAGGAGGAGGAGAAGACATAAGTAGTGTAGCTGTAACCTCTGTCCTCAGTGTGGTGTTTTCTCTCTGGGAGGAGAATGTGTGTTTTTTCTTCAGTGTTCTGTAGCTGTGTGTATGTGGGCTATGGCCGCAGCAGACTGTGTGTGTGTGTGGTGTGCGCTATGGCTGCAGCAGGCTGTGTGTATGTGTGCTCTATGGCTGCAGCAGGCTGTGTGTATGTGTGCTCTATGGCTGCAGCAGGCTGTGTGTATGTGTGCTCTATGGCTGCAGCAGGCTGTGTGTGTGTGCTATGGCTGCAGCAGGCTGTGTGTGTGTGTGTGCTCTATGGCTGCAGCAGGCTGTGTGTGGTGTGCGCTATGGCTGCAGCAAGCTGTGTGTGTGTGCTATGGCTGCAGCAGGCTGTGTATGTGTGTGCTCTATGGCTGCAGCAGGCTGTGTGTGTGTATTTGTGTGTGCTCTATGGCTGCAGCAGGCTGTGTGTTTGCTATGGCTGCAGCAGGCTGTGTGTATGTGTGCTCTATGGCTGCAGCAGGCTGTGTGTATGTGTGCTCTATGGCTGCAGCAGGCTGTGTGTATGTGTGCTCTATGGCTGCAGCAGGCTGTGTGTATGTGTGCTCTATGGCTGCAGCAGGCTGTGTGTATGTGTGCTCTATGGCTGCAGCAGGCTGTGTGTATGTGTGCTCTATGGCTGCAGCAGGCTGTGTGTATGTGTGCTCTATGGCTGCAGCAGGCTGTGTGTATGTGTGCTCTATGGCTGCAGCAGGCTGTGTGTATGTGTGCTCTATGGCTGCAGCAGACTGTGTGTGTGCTCTATGGCTGCAGCAGGCTGTGTGTATGTGTGCTCTATGGCTGCAGCAGACTGTGTGTGTGCTCTATGGCTGCAGCAGGCTGTGTGTATGTGTGCTCTATGGCTGCAGCAGGCTGTGTGTGTGTGTGTATTTATGTGTGCTCTATGGCTGCAGCAGGCTGTGTGTTTGCTATGGCTGCAGCAGGCTGTGTGTATGTGTGCTCTATGGCTGCAGCAGGCTGTGTGTGTGTGCTATGGCTGCAGCAGGCTGTGTGTGTGTGTGTGCTCTATGGCTGCAGCAGGCTGTGTGTGGTGTGCGCTATGGCTGCAGCAAGCTGTGTGTGTGTGCTATGGCTGCAGCAGGCTGTGTATGTGTGTGCTCTATGGCTGCAGCAGGCTGTGTGTGTGTATTTGTGTGTGCTCTATGGCTGCAGCAGGCTGTGTGTTTGCTATGGCTGCAGCAGGCTGTGTGTATGTGTGCTCTATGGCTGCAGCAGGCTGTGTGTATGTGTGCTCTATGGCTGCAGCAGGCTGTGTGTATGTGTGCTCTATGGCTGCAGCAGGCTGTGTGTATGTGTGCTCTATGGCTGCAGCAGGCTGTGTGTATGTGTGCTCTATGGCTGCAGCAGGCTGTGTGTATGTGTGCTCTATGGCTGCAGCAGGCTGTGTGTATGTGTGCTCTATGGCTGCAGCAGGCTGTGTGTATGTGTGCTCTGTGGCTGCAGCAGGCTGTGTGTATGTGTGCTCTATGGCTGCAGCAGACTGTGTGTGTGCTCTATGGCTGCAGCAGGCTGTGTGTATGTGTGCTCTATGGCTGCAGCAGACTGTGTGTGTGCTCTATGGCTGCAGCAGGCTGTGTGTATGTGTGCTCTATGGCTGCAGCAGGCTGTGTGTGTGTGTGTATTTATGTGTGCTCTATGGCTGCAGCAGGCTGTGTGTTTGCTATGGCTGCAGCAGGCTGTGTGTATGTGTGCTCTGTGGCTGCAGCAGGCTGTGTGTATGTGTGCTCTGTGGCTGCAGCAGGCTGTGTGTGTGTGTGTGCTATGGCTGCAGCAGGCTGTGTGTATGTGTGCTCTGTGGCTGCAGCAGGCTGTGTGTGTGTGTGCTATGGCTGCAGCAGGCTGTGTGTATGTGTGCTCTATGGCTGCAGCAGGCTGTGTGTATGTGTGCTCTATGGCTGCAGCAGGCTGTGTGTATGTGTGCTCTATGGCTGCAGCAGGCTGTGTGTATGTGTGCTCTATGGCTGCAGCAGGCTGTGTGTATGTGTGCTCTATGGCTGCAGCAGGCTGTGTGTATGTGTGCTCTATGGCTGCAGCAGGCTGTGTGTGTGTGTATTTGTGTGTGCTCTATGGCTGCAGCAGGCTGTGTGTTTGCTATGGCTGCAGCAGGCTGTGTGTATGTGTGCTCTGTGGCTGCAGCAGGCTGTGTGTATGTGTGCTCTGTGGCTGCAGCAGGCTGTGTGTATGTGTGCTCTGTGGCTGCAGCAGGCTGTGTGTATGTGTGTATGCTATGGCTGCAGCAGGCTGTGTGTGTGCTCTATGGCTGCAGCAAGCTGTGTGTATGCTATGGCTGCAGCAGGCTGTGTGTGTGCTCTATGGCTGCAGCAGGCTGTGTGTGTGTGTGTGTGTGTGTGTGTGTGTATTTATGTGTGCTCTATGGCTGCAGCAGGCTGTGTGTATGTGTGCTCTATGGCTGCCGCAGGCTGTGTGTGTGTGCTATGGCTGCCGCAGGCTGTGTGTGTGTGCTATGGCTGCCGCAGGCTGTGTGTGTGTGCTATGGCTGCCGCAGGCTGTGTGTGTGTGCTATGGCTGCCGCAGGCTGTGTGTGTGTGCTATGGCTGCAGCAGGCTGTGTGTGTGTGCTATGGCTGCAGCAGGCTGTGTGTGTGTGCTATGGCTGCAGCAGGCTATGTGTGTGTGTGTGTGTGTGTGTGTGTGTGTGTGCTATGGCTGCAGCAGGTTGTGTGTGTACTATGGTTGCAGCAGGCTGTGTATGTATGCTATGGCTGCAGCAGGCTGTGTGTGTGTGTGCGTGCTATTGCTTGCCCCCACAGTGACCCTCAACATCACTATGTGTGACTCTCTCAGTATGGCTGACCCCTCTGTATCACAGGGATCTGGCAGTGTTAGCAGTGTTTCTTTGTGTATGGTGAATATTTAGTTAGAAACATAGGAAAAGACCACCTGCTCCATCTAGTCTAGTTCTGAGTAGTTCAGGACATCAGGAATTGGGCAAATTTACAGTACAAATGAAGTGAATCGCTTTGTTAGCTCAGCAATCTGCTTATTAGCCGGCTGCCTATGAAGTCCATGCAGCCCCACCCCGCTCCACCCCAGGTGCCTGTAAGGGCTGGATCCAGTCCTGGAAAACTTCTACCAGTATAGCATCCAGCTTTTCCAGCCACCTGGGGTGGAGCAGCACGGAGCGGCATGGACATCATAGGCAGCCTGCTGATACGCAGATTGCTGATCTAACAAAGCGATCCACTTGGTTTGTACTGTGAATACACTCATCTCTAGTGGTAATCTTGTGAATAGAATGGATGTGTCCGTCTGTGTCTTTCATGTGTAATAATTTGTGACTGTTCAGTTTGCTTCTCCCCAGTATTCATCTTATTGGGGGGGGGGGGGGGGGGGCGAAGCAGCATGGTATGTGACATGTTACCTATAATGGATGTAATGTTACCTGGTCTGACGGTGATTCTTTCAGATTTGTGCGAGTGAAGGTCCAGTGGGGTCGCCCATCAATAGTTTGAGACTCCATATTGTCTGTCCACCACACAATGTACAGTCACCCCTTCTCTGCCATCCATAGGTGGTGTCATCTGTAATGGCCTGAGATTGACCATTCCGCCCCTTAGATGTGGTGTGAGTAGGTACTGCAGGCAGGGGGCTCCCTTAGATGTGGTGTGAGTAGGTACTGCAGGCAGGGGGCTCCCTCAGATGTGGTGTGAGTAGGTACTGCAGGCAGGGGGCTCCCTCAGATGTGGTGTGAGTAGGTACTGCAGGCAGGGGGCTCCCTCAGATGTGGTGTGAGTAGGTACTGCAGGCAGGGGGCTCCCTCAGATGTGGTGTCAGTAGGTACTGCAGGCAGGGGGCTCCTTTATATGTGATGTGAGTAGGTACTGCAGGCAGGGGGCTCCCTCAGATGTGATGTCAGTAGGTACTGCAGGCAGGGGGCTCCTTTATATGTGATGTGAGTAGGTACTGCAGGCAGGGGGCTCCCTCAGATGTGATGTCAGTAGGTACTGCAGGCAGGGGGCTCCCTCAGATGTGATGTCAGTAGGTACTGCAGGCAGGGGGCTCCCTCAGATGTGATGTCAGTAGGTACTGCAGGCAGGGGGCTCCCTCAGATGTGATGTCAGTAGGTACTGCAGGCAGGGGGCTCCCTCAGATGTGGTGTGAGTAGGTACTGCAGGCAGGGGGCTCCCTCAGATGTGGTGTGAGTAGGTACTGCAGGCAGGGGGCTCCCACAGATGTGGTGTGAGTAGGTACTGCAGGCAGGGGGCTCCCACAGATGTGGTGTCAGTAGGTACTGCAGGCCGGGGGCTCCCTCAGATGTGATGTCAGTAGGTACTGCAGGCAGGGGGCTCCCTCAGATGTGATGTCAGTAGGTACTGCAGGCAGGGGGCTCCCTCAGATGTGGTGTCAGTAGGTACTGCAGGCAGGGGGCTCCCTCAGATGGTGGGGGATCCCGGAGCCTTTGTCTTAAATGAAGCAGGGAGCCGAGCATGTGTGTTATCCCTCCATTCATTGCCTTGTGTGGTTGCCTCTGACACTCCCATAGACAATGAATGGAGCAGCAGCAGGTATGCATGACTCACCGCCATCACTGCTTGGATCCCCTGCAATCTGACATTTGTCCTCTATCCAGTTGATAGTAGATAAGTACAATAACTGTGTAAGCCTCTTTGTGCTGTGTTCAAGATCTCTGCTTGCTGTCATTCAGTGATAAGCTCCATTGTTGTGAGAACTGTTCTGTAAAGACTGTATTACACACCGATCCCGCACTGGATCTCCTAACTCATTATTATAATTAAAGGGGTAGTTCTGCAAAAAAAAATAAAAAATCTTTAAAATCAACTGGTGCCAGAAAGTGCAAGAGATTTATAATTTACTTCTATTGAAAAATCTCCAGTCTTCCAGTACTTATCAGCTGCTGTATGTCCGGCAGGAAGTGGTGTATTCTTCTCAGTCTGACACAGTGCTCTCTGCAGATCCGAGAGCTCTGTGTCAGCCTGGAGAGAATACACCACTTCCCGCAGGACATACAGCAGCTGATAAGTACTAGGGGGACTAGAAATAATTTTTTTTTTTTATATATAGAAGTAAATTACAGATCTCTGGCACTTAATAGCACCAGTTTAAGTGTTTTTTTTTTTAATCTACCCCTTTAAACAGTCATTGATGATAAACAGATCTTCGATACAGAGGTTGTTTTAATAACTTTTAAGTACACATAGTAACATTTGCTCTACATAGGGGGACACTTGTGAGATTACCAGAGTTCCTCTTAGCCTCAGGATACATGCGGTGTGTTAGGCCGCACTCCTGCTGTTTTACATGAATGAGATGGCATCTTGTACACATGTGTATTCTATATACTCCATACAGGAGGATATGGAAAAAATATAATAACTTTCTTACTGACGTCCAGTGTTGCAGACTGCATATCCATACATTGCATACTGTATGTTGTAGGTGTGATATTGCACGTTGTGTCCTGCACATTTTGGGTGTGATATTGCACACTGTATCCTGCACATTGGTGTGATATTGCACACTGTATCCTGCACATTGGTGTGATATTGCACACTGTATCCTGCACATTGGTGTGATATTGCACACTGTATCCTGCACATTGGTGTGATATTGCACACTGTATCCTGCACATTGGTGTGATATTGCACACTGTATCCTGCACATTGGTGTGATATTGCACACTGTATCCTGCACATTGGTGTGATATTGCACACTGTATCCTGCACATTGGTGTGATATTGCACACTGTATCCTGCACATTGGTGTGATATTGCACACTGTATCCTGCACGTTGTGTCCTGCACATTGTAGGTGTGATATTGCAGGTTGCGTCCTGCACATTTTGGGTGTGATATTGCACACAGAGAGAACCTTGCAGCCGCTATGCTGAGGACGTTGTGGGAGTGAGTGTTACCGACCCTCGTGTGCTTTTATTTGCAGGCCGAGCCTGATGTTGTCCGACTTGTTTTTCTAGAGTGAAATAAGAGCTGTGGATGGGGAAGTATCACTTTGTGAAGCTTGGCTGGGCGACTTGTATCCGGGCCGCATTTTAGGCCTTAGAAGAAGCATCGTCTGTGTGAGGCCGAGATCAGTTACAGGGCCGGTAACACACAGGGAGCGCGGTCCGGCCTGCCTCAGGCTTCCTCTAGAGTTACAGGATCCGCTCTTAATAATTTATCACCTGGATGTGCAGGATTGTTCTGTGCAGACAGTCACCTCCACCCAAAAAAAGAGGCAAAATTAAAGTTCCCAGTGCATTTGTTAGTGACTCACAAAGCGGCGGCTTTACAGGTCTGATGACTGGAAATACTGGTATATCTCAGTGACTGCACTGGTGTCCGGCTCCACCTCAGACCTGATACATAGGCTGCTGAATGGGGAGTTTCCGCAGCTCACTAGTTTCAGGACCCCGCGCTCTGCAGCCCACACTTCTGCTTCTTAGATTTACCGTACCCGAACCTGAATTTCCATGTTACATTGCAGATGTGCTTAATAATTTCCATATAAGAAAAAAAACCACAATGATCTGTGCTGTGATCAGACCACAAACCCAAAGAGACTAATGTGTAGATCACCTAAGAGCCTCCCCCCCCCCCCCCCCTGAAGAAGTCACAGTCCTCCTCTCCCAATTCCATCAGGATTAACAGGTGTAGCTACTACCAAGGATAAAGTATATAAAAAATACTTTATTAAAATAATAAAGTATATAAAAAGCTAAGCATTACACGTTTCTAAACCGGACTGGTCTCTTCATCTAGCATCTGATGAAGAGACCAGTCCGGTCTAGAAACATGTAATGCTGCTATTGTCTCCTCTCTTTACTGGTGTCATGTGACGCTGCAATGCAGCTCACTTTACAGCAGCCTCCTCTTATTACCACAGGCACAGCAGGAAGTCTCAGCTTAGTTTTATCCCCAGTGGTGATAATGAGAACTGCAAGATATCAGGATTATTATATATTATAGATAGAAAAATGGAGAACCCGTAGTCTCTGGAGAGGACATGCATAGAGTAGTGTGAGGGTCACCTCTACATTTAGGATATTGGGGCACAGTAGATGTTTTGCTGCTCCATAGCACATTCAAGACTCACCCCCTCTACATGCACAAAATGAGCTAAATAGAGTCCATTCTGACTTACTTCTTTCTCATGGCCCCCCCTTTTCCGAGTCCGGGATCACATGTCCTCCCCTCTTTTCACTGAGATGACAGATAACAGCACCGGCTCCCTCCCTGCTGCAAACGCACCCCCCTCAAGCACACAGATGACAGGCCGGCTCCTTCCCCGTCCGTTCTGTGGCTGCACAACTCTGGAATGGCAGCAGCTAGAAAGTCGAAAGATGGCTCTAAGTACTCTGGGGGACTTTGTGAGTAAAAACAGCTGGGGTTGGGAGCATTTCATTGTTTTAGCTCTTGGGCAGAATACCCCTTAAATAATTTTTTTTTTTTTGTATAAACAGAAACATCGAAGGCAAATGTAATCCAATTGCGCAAGGGCTGCATGCCTTACATCTGCCACCTGTTGTCCTATATGATAACTATGGCACTGCACAGCATAGCATAACCCCGTGTTGGGCCATCTGATTAAAGGGGTTATCCTGCACTACAAAAACATGGCCACTTTTCCCCCTGCTGTTGTCTCCAGTTTAGGTGCAGTTTGCAATTAAGCTCCATTTACTTCAATGGAACTGAGTTTCAAAACCCCACCCAAGCTGGAGACAACAGTAGGGGGAAAGTGGCCATGTTTTTGTAGTGCTGGATAACCCCTTTAAGTCCAGTTCTGTTTCTGTATCACATGAGCAATCCAGTAATGATCTGGAACCTAGGACTGGAGTCCAGCCTGTCCGGTCTGATGTGCGGCATCTACTGTGATGAATGAGGGGGATGTAGAATAGTGTAGTGGGGACCTACACTCACCGGCCACTTTATTAGGTACACCATGCTAGTAACGGGTTGGACCCCCTTTTGCCTTCAGAATTGCCTCAGTTCTTGGTGGCATAGATACAACAAGGTGCTGGAAGCTTCCTCAGAGATTTTGGTCCATATTGACATGATGACATCACACAGTTGCCGCAGATTTGTCGGCTGCACATCCATGATGCCAATCTCCCGTTCCACCACATCCCAAAGATGCTCTATTGGATTGAGATCTGGTGACTGTGGAGGCCATTGGAGTACAGTGACCTCATTGTCATGTTCAAGAAACCAGTCTGAGATGATTCTAGCTTTATGACATGGCGCATTATCCTGCTGAAAGTAGCCATCAGATGTTGGGTCCATTGTGGTCATAAAGGGATGGACATGGTCAGCAACAATACTCAGGTAGGCTGTGGCGTTGCAACCATGCTCAATTGGTACCAAGGGGCCCAAAGAGTGCCAAGAAAATATTCCCCACACCATGACACCACCACCACCAGCCTGAACCATTGATACAAGGCAGGATGGATCCATGCTTTCATGTTGTTGACGCCAAATTCTGACCCTACCATCCGAATGTCGCAGCAGAAATCGAGACTTATCAGACCAGGCAACGTTTTTCCAATCTTCTACTGTCCAATTTCGATGAGCTTGTGCAAATTGTAGCCTTAGTTTCCTGTTCTTAGCTGAGCGGAGTGGCACCCGGTGTGGTCTTCTGCTGCTGTAGCCCATCTGCCTCAAAGTTGGCCGTACTGTGCGATCAGAGATGCTCTTCTGCCTACCTTGGGTGTAACGGTTGGCTATTTGAGTCACTGTTGCCTTTCTATCAGCTGGAACCAGTCTGCCCATTCTCCTCTGACCTCTGGCATCAACAAGGCATTTCCGCCCACAGAACTGCCGCTCACTGGATGTTTTTTCTTTTTCGGACCATTCTCTGTAAACCCTAGAGATGGTTGTGTGTGAAAATCCCAGTAGATCAGCAGTTTCTGAAATACTCAGACCAGCCCTTCTGGCACCAACAACCATGCCACGTTCAAAGGCCTCAAATCACCTTTCTTCCCCATACTGATGCTCGGTTTGAACTGTAGGAGATTGTCTTGACCATGTCTACATGCCTAAATGCACTGAGTTGCCGCCATGTGATTGGCTGATTAGAAATTAAGTGGTAACGTGCAGTTGGACAGGTGTACCTAATAAAGTGGCCGGTGAGTGTATATCCAAAACTGTTCTATTTAGGGAGTCTGGTTAGAAAGAATTGCAAAAGGAAAAAACATAACACTTGCAGAAATGTGCTAAAGGAAGCGCCCAAATGTTACGGTGAGCCCAGCAGTACTACAGCCGGACGTGTATACCGCTGCTGCGTCACACACGCAGTGTTCCGTCCTCGTTGCGGAGCCTTTGGTCAGTGTTTTTATCATAAACCAGGAGGGGCTTCAACACAGACAAAAGATCCTTCAGATTGTAGTTTCTGTTGGTTCTGCTCCTGGTTTCATCTAAAAATACCGATCAAGATGCCACATGCGAAAGTATTCAAAAAGTTTCTTTCCTGAGCCTGGGAAGAGCTAAATATCCATTATGATATTAACTTACTGTCTTTTCCGAGGTATAAGACGACCCCCATTTTTTTCCATTTATATTATAGACTTTGGGATATACTCTCTGTATAAGACTCCCCCTCTTCTAACGCACACCTAATAAAACAGACAGCGGGGACATCTGAGAGGCAGAGAAAGGAGGTCCAGTAATACCGGTGGGATACAAGGGCGGCCAGACGGGTGACAGAGGAGTGTGTATTTCTGGGCACAGCGCTGCTCTACTGTATCTACGGTCGCCACATACGGCGGAGATTCAGCTGTTTTTGAGCTCCCCCCCCCCCCCCCCCCCCCACCAAATGCTGCGGCTACAGACTCCACATTGTTCCTGGCCCTGAGCAGGTTACTATTGCACTGTGTATCTTGTAGCTGAGCAGATGTCAGGGTCACATGTGTTTTTGCACTTTTGTTTGTGCACATGGGCACGAGATAGATGGGCACTAGATAGATGAGCACTAGATACATGGGCACTTTCACAGTTATGAATGATCATTTAGCTTTAAACTCTTTAACTTGACTTTTTTCCATTAATCCTGTATAAAGCAGAAATAACGCCGCCATTCAGTGAATACATCATCTTCTCTGACCCAATTCCCTTCAGCCCCTTTTATGTGGTAATGATGGTGCAGTCTGCGGCTCCTGACATGGAGGAGTCCGGCACCATCTGTATCACCATATGCAAGGTAAAGAGAATAGCAGAGGAAACTGCTAACGGCAGCAACGTGCCGGGAGAGGTGACTGGTATACTAAGATAGTATACTAAGGATTCTCTCCTCACATGACACTCACTGGTTTTTCAGTTTACTCCATATACACGTTGAATTTTTAGGCTGCGTTCACACAACATAATTTTAGTGAACATGAAGTCAATGCAAACAACGGCCCTTGTTCACACAATGTTGTTCGCTACAGCTGTTGAAATAACCAATGTGTCAGTTATTTCTGTCTGTTATGCAACTTTTAGTAGCCGTTGTTTGACACTGAATACGTTGTGTGAACATGGCCTTATAGCGTATGGAGCATGTATTTATCAGTGTGAGATAACAATGTATGTGGGTTCCTTTCTGGATTATTTGCTCAATCTTTTTGCTTGTGTAGTTAGCGGGTCACCATAGCGCGTGCGGCTGTGTCACCGTAGCACGTGCGGCTGTGTCAGGCGTCCAGCTCCACATTGTGTATGTAGCGGATGTCTCTGTGTAGAATTATTTTAGGGTCTCCCTCCACCCATTTGCAGATAATATTGGGGGTGATTGGGCGTCCTGACCATTTCTTTCAATACCCCATTCATGTTTAACGTATGTGGCTATTTCTCCATTGCACATGATGGGGGAGTGTGTGTGTGTGTATATATATATATATATATTATATGTATGTGTAAGATTTTCAGTGTCCTGTATTCTGCTGCAGAATTGTTGTTAGAGAACCTGTCCCCGCAACGCACCATTTCCCAGTCTGTACGGCACAGCACTGTTGTGGACAAGACGTTGCTGGCCTATTGTACCTTTTTGCAGAGGCCGCTCACAGCTGACGGTTTATACATGTGTGGTATATCCACAGGGTGTTATAAAGGTGGGATATATACAGTGCCAGCTCTCTTGCTGATTCCTTGTGACTGGATGTCCCATAGACTTCAACAGCAAATTAGCTAGAATTACATGAAACCCTTATCCTTTGCAATCTGTGCTTGTTATATACAGAGTCACTGCACTGCAGCCTGTTTTGGCGAAGAAGGGTCAGAGCACCCTGTTATTCCAGATCAGGGGCCTAGAGATGTGGATATGCCATAAGTGTATAAGAAGGCATTTGGCCGTTCATGACATTCACAATGGTCATTGATGGTACTGTTGTGGAAATCTATGTCTGTGATTGAACCACCGCTATCTGCAACCAAAGAGCGAGCACTCCGATGGGAAATCTGTAACTGGAAACCTGACCAGGTTCTTATTGACTCCTCATCCATTGGCACCATTCATGTGGCAACTTGCAGGGAATTTGTTCATTCATTGTTTAAAGGTAATATCCCCAGCCCCAGATAAAAATACCTTACCTGTGGGATTGTAACCCCGCTGATTGTGAGAATGGGGGTCCCTTGTCTCCTGAGTGCTTGCTTGGCTGCTGCTCCATTCGCTTGCTATAGGAAAATGGCTGTGAATGTAGAGGAAGCTGAGCATGCATGTTACCGCTCCATTCAGGAAAAAAGAGACCTCCGTTCTCATAATCATTGGTGGTCCCAGTGGCTAAACCCCCAGGATCAGACACTTTCCACCTTACCTGTGGGTAGATGTTATGTTCTATTTTTGCCATTGGATTTGGACTTCCAAAGACCTGTGCGATCAGCGAAACAAAAGGGTACGACATCTCCATTGTTTGCTCATACACAGCACCATACTTAAAGGGGTAGTTCACAAAAATAAAAATTTCTTTCAAATCAGCTGACACCAGAAAGTGCCAGAGATTTGCTCAGAAAGTGCTCAGGCCCTCTGATTTTTTTTTCTTACGGGACTTATTGCATTTATCCTGCGGACGGTTAGATTCTAGCAAATAGACAGGTTCAATGGCTGTCGGAGAACACCCCCCAACTGACGGTCAGAGAACACCCCCCGTCTATCGGTGGGAGAACACCCCCATCTGACGGTCAGAGAACGACACCATCTATTGGTGGGAGAACACCCCCATCTGAGGGTCGGAGAACACCCCCCATCTATCGGTCGTCACTGCTGCCGAGTCTGGAGTTTACTTTCATTTGGAAAAAGTCTGATAAATGTTTGATAAAATAAAAAGAAACCTAATAAAATCCTCTGACGTGCCGGTCTTCTATCTTCCCCAGTGTCTCATGTGCCGTGCTGGGGGAGTGTTGAAGGGGTTAACGTTTTTGTAAAGGTATCATTAGATTCTATTTTAATACTATCTTTATTCAGTTTCTATGACTACTAAATTCTGAGAAATTTAACTCTATTTTGCATAATTTCTCTGAGTGGATTCTAGTAGCCGGGATAATAACGTATTAGACTCCAGTGCACATTGGGCCTATGCTGTAATCCGGAGCACCCCTTTAGCTGACAGGACAGGGGGTCCCATGATGGCCGTAGGGGGATATGTTTATATAGTTTCCTTACATGCGGTTCAGATAATAGAGGCTTATGGAGGAATCGCTGCTCCTTGTCTCTGTTATAGAAGAAGATATGTTGCTGCGCTTTGTATAATCTCCCAGTAAGGGATGTGCTGTTCCCAGGAATCTGCTACCATACTGGTTATAATAGCTGCTGGACATGGAAGGCTATCACATCGGAGTAAGGCCTTATTCTCACGCTCCGTAATCCATGGAGCTGCCAGAGCGTGAAGCTGCGCCGCGGACGACGTCCCGTGTATCAGTATGAGGAGAGCTTTACAGCAAGACTCATGAACATAGATGACAATAGACATACTCTGTCTACTGGTGTCACGTGACACTGCAATGCTGTACAGATCACTTTACAGCAGTCTCCTCTTATCACCACAGACACAACAGGAAGTCTCTGCTTAGTTTTAGCCCCAGTGGTGAGAATGAGAACTGCAAGATATCAGGTATCAGATATTATACCATAGAAAAGTGGGAAATTAGGAAAAAATGTCACCCAAAATTCTTTAAAAAGCACTGTCCCTTTTAAGTGTGTGTGTGTGTGTGTGTGTATCCTTTACTTATCCACCCCCCGTTGTTAGGGTATGTGCACACTGAGTAAATAGGACGGAAAGTCCGTCGCGTAATCCGACGCTCGCGCCATAGACTCCATTTTATGCACGGGGGGCTTCCTTCCTCCGTCCAAAGAATGAACTCTATCATTCTTTGGGCGGAGGAAGGAATCCGCCCGTGCATAGAATGCAGTCTATGGCGCGAGCGTCGGATTACGGACTTTCCGTCCTATTGACTCAGTGTGCACATACCCTAAATGGGTAAGATATGGTAAGATTGGTCACTTACTAATGCAGCTGAAATGCTCCTGTGAGTCCCCATCCTGTGTGTGGTGATGTCCTGGACACTGGTCTGTAGTAATGCTGGGAGGTCAGACCTCACATGTCCTATGTCTGTCCTGCCTAAGGCTATGTTCACACTGCGTCCGAATCCGTACGCAGGCCCTACGCTGCCGTACATGTGCGACTGAAACTACGGGCGTGCGAAAAATCAACATGCGGTCGGATGTGTACGAACCGCGAACATACGCCCGCAGTACAGTTCTGCTTCCCTAGCTTGTTTCGAAGCGATCTGAAACAGGTCATTTACTTGGAAATCTTCGCCCAGCCCCGTAAACCACACAGAACCTTTTGGATCGAAAAATCAAGTTCAATTTGGCTGAAATAAGTTCTCCGTACGGGAGCGCATGGAAATCTACGGCCGTGAGTTTCAACATTTCCGTCCTCAAACAATGGTCTTGTTCATTTTTCACAGCGCCGTATACGATCCGGCTGTAAGCTCATACGTAGTTTGCATTGTGCGGGCGTATATCGTATACTTTCAAGCGAACGCATCAACCTCAAAACTACGTGCGTATATTCACTGTTCGCACTACGGACGGATTCATACGCAGTGTGAACATAGCCTTATGGTGCGTTTACGCACAGATTTATCTGACAGATTTTTGAAGCCAAAGCCAGGAACAGACTATAAACAGGGAACAGGTCATAAAGGAAAGACTGATATTTCTCCTCTTTTCAAATCCATTCCTGGTTTTGGCTTCCAAAATCTGTCAGATAAATCTGCCTATGTAAACGCACCATAATGCTAAGTTTAGACAAGGCGATTATTGGCCCGATCATACGATTAACGATTCCGAAGTAACAATTTTTTTTATAACGATCAGCGTTTAGATGGAACGATATAT